>NW_012151463.1:278157-321834 GCF_000956105.1 Propithecus coquereli
GCCTCGGCCTCCCAGAGAGCTAGGATTACAGGCGTGAGCCACCGCGCCCGGCCGGGAAAAAACAGTTTTTGTAACTTTTTCGATTTCAGAATTACTGATGGATACTGCATTTTATGCTCTGAAACGCCAGGTTGTTTCTCAGACGTAGCCGTTAGCCAGTAAGAACTGATTCAGTAATTGCAGCTTTCGCATCGTATTGTTGGGATACGGAAACAGCTGTGTTAACATGAGAAGTCAGCAGTAATTTTTAGTTTTGATGATTATATTTTACGTTATTTAAAATACGTTTCATCTTGTTTAAAAGATGGAAGAACTCAGAGAATTTCCTTATTGAGCTGTTTTGAATTAGATTTTTAATAGGATTGACAATTGTGTCTCCCAAAAAAGTGTAAGATTAAGTAAACGAATTTTACAATTTACTAACTTTAAATGTTTCTCCATTAGGTGACATTTTACAATAACAATTTTATTGAGTATAATTCTCATAGTAAAACCAATTTAGTGCTTTTAGTGTGTCACCACAGTGGACTTTAGGACATTGTCACTGTTCCGTGTCACCATCACACTCCCCGTCTCCCTCCCCTGAGCCCTGGGCAGCCACTGCTCTGCTTTCTAGCTCTGCTGCCTTCCCATTCTGCACGTCACGCGATGGACTGACACATACGTGGTCTTCCGTGACTTCTTTTGCTTAACACAGTTTTTTCAAGGTTCAGCCACATCATAGGATGTGTCACAACTCCTCCCTTCTGTGGCTGGGCAGTGTTCCATCCTGACGGTGGGCGGCCACCATTGGTTAGTAACATTCCGTTACAGGATGGACCACAGTTTGTTTAGCCATTGGTCAGGTGATGGACGACATTTGGATTGTCTCCACTTTTTGGCCATTATGAATAATGCTGTTGTGAACATTCACATTAAATGATGTTTTAACTATTATGACATTTATCCATTTAATTTTGTCTTTTGTGGCACAGACTGAAAAGTTGTAATTGTCAGGTTTTTCCAAAAGCCTGTGTACATGTTTCTTAGAAAGCATGAACACATTTTACTTAAAAGGAAAATATTAACCACCCAAACATGGGAAGTGTTAAGGCATCTGACTCTCATTACTGGTCTTTATTTACGTCCGTTTAATGGATGCCACATTTGGCATAATCCCCTTTCCACACGCCAGAGCTCCACTTGCAGGAAGAGTGACGTGCAAATCATTGTTCATCAGTTTCCTTTGCATACTTGTTTCTCACTAATACTGTTAATAAAATGAGATTTTATTATTTACGACATTTATGAAGTTTTCCTGAGTGTTTTCAGTTTTCCTGTTCCTTGGTCTCAGGTTCATTTCTCTCATCTTTAACACCTGCCTTGCTCAGATATTCGAAAGAGCAGAACACCCGTGTTGTAAAGCGTGGACGGCTCATTAGAGTTTAGCTGCTAACTCAGGGCCGGAAAGGCCTCGTTGCTGAGCTGTGCCGCGTTGTGAGTGGCTAATCGTTGCTCTTGCAGCTGGGAGGACCATAACGGACGCGGAGCTGGAGGAGGTGCTGGAGAGCGGGAGGCCTTCCATCTTCACGTGCGACGTGAGTGCGCCCGTGGCGTCGCGCCCTGTGCTCCGGGCGGATGCTCATCCTCACTGCCACGCCAGCCATGAGCTCAGTAATACCCTTTTGTTTTTGTTTTTCCAAGATTATATCAGATTCACAAATTACTAGACAAGCTCTCAATGAGATCGAGTCTCGTCACAAGGACATCATGAAGCTGGAGACCAGCATCCGTGAGCTGCACGACATGTTCATGGACATGGCCATGTTCGTGGAGACCCAGGTGACCACAGGCGTCCCTGCCGCTCTGGGGGGTCTTGTGTCTGATCTCACTGTGTGTAGGAAAGCCCTCATTTTAGATCCAACCTCAAAATGCGAAAGTTGATTACAGTGTATGTGTAGCACTGAAATGCCGGAAACAGCTTAATCTTTCAAAAGTAAGGGACTGGTCTGGTTAATTAAATTTTTTTTTATATTTTTATTTTATTTTTTAGAGATAGGGTCTTGCTCTGTCACACAGGCTGCAGGGCCATGGCACGGTCATAGCTCACTGTAGCCTTGACCTCCTGGGCTCAAGTGATCCTCCCGTCTCAGCCTCCCAAGTAGCTAGGACTCAGGCATGATCCATCACGCCCAGCTAATTTTTAAAAAAATTTTTTTCTGGAGACAGGGTCATGCTGTGTTGCCCAGGCTGGTCTCAAACTCCTGGCCACAAGCATTAAGCAGTCCTCCCCGCTCAGCCTCTCAAAGTGCTGGGAATACAGGCGTGTGCCACCATGCCCAGCCCTGGGTAATTAAATTATGGTGCGTGCATAGGTCAGCTTTTTGGGCAAATATAAGGCAATATAGACTTTTTTGTGTGTGGAAAATTTTTAATGAAATATACAAATGTTTCTGTTAGAATTAAGATAAACGGGAGATACAAAAGATCTCATGCATATATCCATATATATGTATAAATATATATAAATACATACATACATTCATACACACATGGCATGAACTAGGCTATATAAAACAGTAGTCACAGAATGAAAGAAATACACCAGTGTAACAACAGTGAGGCTGTGGGAATTTTAGTTTTCTTCTCTAAATGTAGTATTTGCAAGTTTTCTATCAGAGCATTTAGTACAGTGATAATTGGGAGAAGTACCTAAAGGAATAAACCCCAAAGGGATCCACCTGTGACACGAGGAAAAGCTTCCACGGGGCGCGGTGCTGTCTGCAGTGCGCGGGCGGGCGGGGGCCTTTCTGAGAGAGCCGGGGTGTCGATGCGGTTTACAGAAATACGCGCAGTTCAGCGTAGAGCACGAGATGGTGCGTATCTGTCGGGTGTGTGGATGCTCACCCAGCTCCTGTGACCCCAAGCGAGGGCCTCCCGGGTTTGCCAAGTGCCGTGTGGGGTGAGGACTCCGTCCTTTGTGGGTTCAGCGTCTGGGTGGGATTCAGGTGGCCAGCAGGCGAAGCGGAAAGGCTCCCTGGACCCGCCCCAGTAAAGCATTTCCCCACCCTCCCGCGAGGGCGGGGTCTGTTCGGCTGGGCTCGTCCTCTAGGAAGGTTCCAGTCCGATTCGCTTGCTTGCCGAGACGGCCGGGCTGTGCGAGGTGGTAGGACATCCCCACGTGGGGGCTTGTTCCCACGTGCCTCACTAACCCCTTAAAGAGCACCGTATCGCCAGGGACCGCGTCCCAGAGGCGTGTGTGGACAGCTCAGGTACGGGCACCTGCTGACGGAAACCGACACCGCACGGGGCTGGGACAGCCTTGCTCCTTGCTGGGTGGTGGACCCGTAGCCATTCAGGATGCAGCAGGCGGGGAGCTGGATTGCCGCCAGCGTCTTATTTTCAGGAAGTATCCCGAAGGGAACCAGCTGGGTCATAAGAATGGTAGCTTCTCTTTGTGATTACTAAAGATTTTATAGTACCCTAGACGTCATAGTTGTTCTATACCAGAAGCATTTCCCTCAGAAAAACTGCTCTGTTCTTAGCCTTGTTGCGTTGTTTCCTTAGAGAAGCCTGTGAGCGTTGCGTTATATTGACTCGTGCAATTCAGAATGTGTGTGTAGTCACAGTTACTGGCAGGTTTGATTGTGAACGAGTGAGTTAACTGTCCGTCATTCTCCACCGCTCTGCTGCGCACTGCTGCAGACGCTGTCTGCCGGGGGACAGAGGACCAGGTACTGTGCTTCCTCCCACGCTTCGCCGCCGTCACGTCCGCTTACATTTCTGCTCCTTAACGTGTCACCTCAGTGTCAGGCACAAGCGATCCTTAGTTTACTGATACTTTAAAGAATAACAGTTTTCCACCTGTTAGAAGAGATGTCATTCTTTGTATTTCATCTGTCTGTGCGTATCAGTAAACGTCAGCTTCTGCTGAAGCTCGCTGCCTCCTCATCGTGCTCGAGTTCGCAGTAAAGCGCATCTCAAAGTCCGCTCCATGTGCCTGTAACTGCCAACACCTTCGCCCATTCCTTTAGATTCTTTTAAAAATACAAAGTCAGTATTGATTGCTTTGATATCCGGCGCATTTACAAATGGCCTCACTGTTTCCCTTTCTGTAAGTGTGAGAAGAATTCAGTATCCATTACATGCACATTGTGTTTACACAGACACTTTGTTACATGGTTGTCTTAAGATGCACAGTTAAGTCATTTAAAATATTTTCTAAGTTGGAAACTTTTCGTTTTAAGGGCGAAATGATCAACAACATAGAAAAGAACGTTACGAATGCCGCGGACTATGTAGAACATGCGAAAGAGGAAACCAAAAAAGCTGTTAGATATCGCAGCAAAGCGAGAAGGGTGAGTTTGGCTTTAAAGAATTAAAGTGTGTTTTTCTTTTCAGTTGGTTTCAAGTTGTAATACGTTAAGGTAAGCCTGCGTAACAGGTATTTCAAGAAATAAAAATCCCTTAAATAAATGTTTTGTTTTAAACTGAAATAATTGTTTTTGCTAAAAATGTATTAGATAAAGCATGTTGAGTATGAACTGTTCTGTGTTCTAAGTAGTTAGAACCCTTCACAACCAGAGGCAGTGCTGTTTCCCTTCTCTGGGTGGGAGGAGTTTGAATTTGAGAGTCCGTTTCTTGGGTGGTCACTGGGAGGTAGCTACAAAACTGGTGGGATTATGAATTCTCCTAAAAATTGTTGGTTACGCGTTTTACGCAATGAACATTTATTCTTACTTAGGTTGTTTGGTACTTCTTAGGTTTGGAGGAAAGGAGAGTTATTTGAGACTGTGACCCTAAGATCTTGCGTAGCACCCGCTTGCAGAGATCCTCCGAAGAATGGCGTCTCGCTTAAGGGCCACATACTTCGCATTCAGAAGGGTTAAGGGAATCTCGTGTGATTTTTTGTTTGTTACTGGGGCCAAAATGTAAACTTACTTTACTAACTTAGGCATTTTATCCTACTGCCTCTGAAACTCGAGAGATGGGTTTTCCGCACCGTCACCTCCGTTTGTTGATGCGCGGGGTGCCGAGGATGCCGTGGGCTCTGTAAATGAGCTCCCGCCTGCATCTGGTTCTTCAGTGTTGGTGTGAATGAAAGTTCTTCCAAGGAAACCATGGAACCACAATTTAAGTTCCGAGGGGCTGGGAAACTCTCCCCGAGTCTCGCTGTGTGCCCGCCCGACAGTCCCTCGTCTCCCTGCGGTGTGCGGAAGGACCGACAGGCGGCACCAGGCCGCTGCTTGGGCGCTGTCATCGCTCCTTGCTGAAGAGGAGGGTGGGGCTCAGGGCAGGTCAGGGGGTGTTTCCGCGTGAGGTCAGCAGGAGACGCGTTCACGGTGTGAGGAGAAAGCAGTCAGGTTGCGCGTGGGAACCACTGCCCGTGGGCACTCTCGCCCAGGACGTGCGTGCGGGCTGTGACGTCAGCCTGCAGAGCACGTGACTCTGTCTTGGGCGTGTCTAAATGTGATCGTTGAAATATCAGACATTGTTTCCCACGTTATTTTGTGTGATGGGTTCTTGAAATATTGACCCTTGATGTAGATTCAGGTGACAGATACAGACATAAAGTGCCCAGCTTAGTTCCAGGCACAGAGTTGGCTTCCACTAAAAAAGGCAGTTCCCTTCCTTTTCTCCATGACATAAGCACGTCAGTCCAGTGAGAACCTCAGTGAAAATTCACTGGTTTTGTGAAGAAGAAAGACGGGTCTGACACCTTTTCATTCTTACCCGCGGATAAGTCAGCCGACTTCATCCGCGCTCGGGGTCTGCGCGTCGCCAGACTGTGAGCTGGTCCAGGGTGTGATGTCTGCCTCAGCGTTATCTCCGCCTTTGGATTAAATGCCTGAGAACTAAAGCCACCCTGAGTGCGGCCCTGCCGCTGCCTGCTCTCCCGCCACGTCTGCCCCAGTCGGTCTTCCTGCCCTGGCGTCCTGCGCTCACGCCCAGGGCAGCCGCGTGGGGCTCGGGGCAGCAGCACCCGTGGGAAGGGTGTTTTCCACGCGGCACGTCAGCAGCACACAGACAAGCGCAGGGCGAGCGCAGGGCGAGCGCCGTGTGGCGCAGGCGTCCCGCGAGGACGGCGCATTCTCAGTGCGCCCAGCTGGCTGCGCACGCCTGTGTGTGTGAAAGTTAACTGTGGTCTCCGTCCGTCACAAGGCACCAAAACAGTGTGATCACACTGCTCCCCCTCTGGTGAAACCTAACACTCTGAGAGTTAGCTTTTCTCTTCAACTAACCTGCCTTTAATAAGTTAAAAGTCGCTCTTTTTGAGAACTAAAAATTGCCAGGCTCATGTCCTGTAACTTAGAGTTCTGATGGATTGTTTTGTTTTAAACGAAGGCTGTCTTTTAACGTGGCAATGTGAAATTAACCCTGACATAATCAGCTTGCTTTTCTTTGACAGAAGAAGTGGATAATTTTCGCTGTGTCAGTGGTTCTGGTTGTCGTGATTGCTCTAATCATTGGCTTGTCAGTTGGCAAGTGATGGTGTGGAGGACGGCAGCGGCCTGCCTGCCAGGGCGGCAGTAAGTAACCAATTAACTCATTTCCTTACTAATTTTCACAATTAACCAATAATAGTGCTTGCTCAATTTTAATAGACTTAAAAATAATAAAATGTTACTTGTATCACTTGAGGGTGACAGTGTGGCCAGCAGCAGCTCTGTGGTCTCTTTAGTCGCTTCCAGTCTGGGGAGAACGTGTCACTCTTTACGCTTCACTAAACATCACGGCCCCATCAGTGAAGATTAATTCTCAACTGAAAAACTAACATATAATATTTTAATTTATGTCTCAATTTTAACTTTTAGAATAATTGTGACTGAAAGTTATTAATGCTTTGTGAAATATACTAACTCGTTCTACCGTGGAATTGAGAGAGTGGATCTAAAGCTAAGAAAAAACATTGACTAAGATTAAAATCCTTTGTCGGACTTTTTTTTTTTTTTTTTTTTTTTAATTTTTGAGACAGAGTCTCGCTCTGTTGCCCAGGCTGGTCTTGAACTCCTGAGCTCAATCGATCCTCCCACTTTGGCCTCCCAAGGTTCTGGGCTCACAGGTATGAGCCACCTTGAACTTTTCTGTTCGACAGCATCTATTTTGTTTAAAAATATTTTCTTATTAAAACAAAAACTATCTATTCTGTTAGTATGCCTGTTAATTCTTAATTAAAGGATTCCAAATAAAAGATACTCAATTCATTTCAAGGATCCATTTTTTTTGTTCACTATATGAGTAACAACTTTGCCCAAACTTCAGTCGAGTTTGTGTTTTCTTTCTGGTTTTCTTACGTGCTGGGACCTTAAGTTGGACTTCTGCCGGGCAGATTAGGGTTGGACGCGCCAGTTATTTCTCTGTCAACGTCTGCTGGCATAATCGTGATGCGGATACGGTGAGGTGCCGCGGGGCGTCGGGACTGGGGCCGTCCGTCCCTGCTGCGTTCGCTCTTGTGTGTGGAGGTGACCACAGACGTCGTAGGCAGAGAGGAGACGAGGGTCACGACCGCTCCTCAGTGTTGAGATTATTTCTGTGACGCTCACCAGCTGCCAGCTGAGAAGCAGCTGTGACGGTTACACAGGCTGCAGGTGACACTGGAGATGACGTGAGTGACAAGCTCTGGGACATGTTTGTCAACTTTCCCTTCTCGAGAAGGCAGAAAGGACCCTGAGCACTTGGTCATTATTAGGCAGAGTGTTTCTGTACCTTCCTCAGTCTTCCCTCTTAGCTCCGCTGAAACGTGGCGTATGTGATGTTTTCACTAAGATAATGGTGTTTTCCAATATTTTCATAATTCTTTCTGAAATGTGTGTTTTCTTGGTTTTTCCTAGTGGCCATACTATGGCTACGTTAAAGGTAAAATTACAGTTTTAGCGTGGACGCGGTGAAGCGCACTTCTTTCCACGGGTGCTGCTCAGCGTTGACGTTGACTCACAGAAGGCTCCTTCCCGTCTGTGACCCTGGAGAGCAGGCTGGAGCCCGGGCCCTGGGCTGGCACCTGCGACAAGGATGAGCACGAAATGGTCCTCACTCGTAAAACAGATCCAGGTCCCCCCAGCAGCGACTTCTGCATATGAAGGCAGCGATTAATGTCTTTATGCTTTTAAAACTTTAATGTGCTCTTTCACCCTTTAGCAGATTGCCTTCCTGTAGGCCGGGCACTGTACCCCCCGCCTGCCCTGCAGGGTGGGCCAGGGTGCGGGGCTGCTTCCTAGAGGTGACCCTAACCCCGCGGCCCTGCAGCGTGGCGGGTGCCCGTTTTACGTGTAAGGAGACAGGCTGAGATTTGTAGACAGCCGGCAGCAGAACCACGACTTACACTCGAAGCTGGATTGACTCCCAGGCTGTCCCGTCTCCCCTGAGGAGAAGCCCAAGCCTGTGGCCGGAGCTGTCACCAGGAGACTAGAGGCCACCCGGATTCCGGCACTCTGAATGCCATGTAGTCAGCAACCGTTCTGAAAGCCAGCGAGGGCAGGAGAGGACCCACGTGACGTAGCAGACGTGATCAGAGCACACGTGCAGAGCTGGAGCAGAGCCAGGGCACCGGGGTGGCCTCGTGGGAGGTATCAGAGGCCAAAGGAAAAGTGTGCCTCT
Organism: Propithecus coquereli; assembly: GCF_000956105.1. Classification (NCBI taxonomy): domain Eukaryota; kingdom Metazoa; phylum Chordata; class Mammalia; order Primates; family Indriidae; genus Propithecus; species Propithecus coquereli. The sequence continues at coordinate 286,732 of NW_012151463.1, forward strand.
GGAGGGTGCCAAGAAGGGTTCGTAGTAGGACATGCAGAGAGGATGAGGGAGTGGTCGGACTTTCCCGGAAATATTCAAGGAGGCAGCTTCCCATTCATCTCCGCAGTCGCGCCCTGATCGATCGGGCGCACGCGTGCTGATTCTGGTTTAGAGCTGTCCAGGTGCAGCAGACACGACTTCTTAGATGAAAATGTGGTGTGCAGTTGGTCACTGTAATTTAAAATGATGAATCTTTGCTTTTTCGAAGAGAGCAGTGTGATGTTTCCCTCATTTCTGTGTCTTCCTTCCCTTCTCCCTCAGACAAGCTTCCTGGAGGCCAGGTTTCTTAAGCCAAAGGTGATCTAACTTTCAGTTGTGTGAGGGTGCTCGTTAATTAAAGAAAAAAACAAACTTAAATACTATATTGTGCCCTGCTTCTAGGCTGTGAATGCAGCGCAACATGAGCTGACGTCGTGTTGGTTCCTTATACGTGTTTGTCTTGCTTAAATGTAAGGCCATGGGTAGATAGGATTTTTTCAACCAGTGAGAAATAGTTTCATTTAAAGTTTTAAAAAGATATACAATGCATCCAGTTTAGAGCAGGTCTGGAATTTTATTATGATCAAAAGAAAGTGTTTATTACAAGCCCACATGGTGCCTTTTCCTTCTAGGAGGAAATAGTTGTTTTAATGACACATAATTCATTAAATTAATTTAATTTAATATACAGGTGTCTGGAACTTAACCATTGCCTTTGGAGTTTTCTATTCCCCTCCGTTTTCTGTGGCCTTGAGAGGTTCTTTCTTGATAATGGACTTACGTTCCAGAGGGATTTTGTCAGCAGGTGGCATTGTTGATTTCTTTGATACATTGACAATTAATGTTTTCCTTTATCTTGCAGAAAATGATGTTCATTATTGTTTGTGTAGTTATATTGCTTGTGATCCTTGGAATTATCCTAGCAACAACATTGTCATAGCAACCTCATCCCGAGAGCTGTTTATCCTTGGAGATTCAGACCACATCTGCAACAAAATCAACATCCTGTCGTTTAAGGAATGCATCTAAGACGTCGTGGCAGGGCATTGGGAGTGACTTTTTAATCAGTGAATTCAAGGAGAAAGCACAACAGAATGTCTTGTCCAGTGAAGCACTGAGCAGAAGGGATGTGAGGAGTGAGCTCAAATGTCCTCGGACTCTAATAAACACACCACAAAACTTTAACAAAGTGAAACTTGTTTCCATTGCCTTGAAATAAGAAATTATTGAAAATTTCAATTTTTTAAACTATTTCAGTGTTAAAAATGTATGTGAAGTTTAATTAGGAATACTTTTATGTTGTGAAGCTATTAGATTTCAAGTCTAAGACTTTCCTTCCTACCCTTCTCCCAGCTAATATATGCTAATTAAGAGACTTTTTGTACTATGTTTAATTTGTGTTTACTTATTGTTTGAAGAAACAGTTTTTATCACAGAGCTGTTTTGTAAGATATCTGTAATTTTAAATGTTTATAAATTGTTTAATATATTAACATCTTAATTTACCCCATTTTATACACTAAATATGGCCTTTGGAATGAAACAGGAAGCTTCATGATATTAGAACTGTCTTTGTACAGTTGTTTACAAAGTCCGCCGCCGTCACAGGAAACGCTGGTCGCAAAGCCGCGCAAACATCCTTGCACGTGCCTTCTGTGACGCTGGTCCAGAAGGTCGGAATGTGCCGGATACCTCCAGAAAGTCTTGATTATTTAGCTCCATTCCTACCTGTTCATTGGCCCAGGGTAATAAGTAATCAGTTGCTGCAGTGTAAAGACAACGGCCTCTTCTTTGTCACTGAACGTGGGGTCTGCGTTTCCCTGTTCATGTTGATAAAGTCCGAGGTTAAGATGGCGATGAAACCGAGATGTAGTGCTCTTTAAACTCAAGGAAATTGCTCCTAGACTTTGAGCAGTTCTCATAAATTTAAACTTGTACAGATCCCTTAAATGTTCCTGTTAAGTACCTAATATTCTGTCAAACTTTAAAAGTTAATTCCCAAAGTTTATAGGGATCTGTGATAATTAAACATTTTTATTGCTCATTATGGTTTTTAGGATAATAATAGGATTTGTTTTTAGTTTATAATACGTGTGAGCTAGAGAACGCACATCTGTTAAGACAGTAACTGGTCAGAATTCTAAATGAGCGCGTGAAGGATACCCGCAACGCAGTGACCTCCCCCACGGCCGTGCGCGGTCGTAGTAGCACGTGGCTGTGTTCTAACATCGTCTGGCTCGAAAGTAATGTGTCTATGCTTGATTCAAGCCATAAGTGTGGGTAATATTGGACAGTTTAGAAACTGTGTTCCTTATTTAATACAATTACGAATTTCACTCGTTCATAGCTTATCCATCCAACCGCTTAGCTTCGACCCAGGTCTGTATGTAGCATTTCATGACTTGCCGCCCTCACCGTGAACGCAGAATTACTGCAGGAGTATTCCGGAGATATATATATATATATATATATATATATATATATATATATATTTTTTTTTTTGGTCTTTAACTAGCCTGCCAGTAGTATACGCTTGCTGATTTGTGGTTAAGCCGAAGGTATCAGTTGTCCTGAAGGGCATTTGGGTGTCCCGAGATCACGCCTGCGCGGACACGGCCCTCACACGCCTGTCTGCATCATCATGTCCACGTGCAGAGGGCTCTGTGCTCCTGAGAACCCATCGTGGTTACGTCCACTTCAAGCTTAATCTTCTTAGTCCTCGCCTCTCGTCGTACCTCTCGTTGTGTTTTTCAGGTCGTTCTTCCTACATTTGAAGTACTTACTGAATTTGTGTTTTTTATAGTTGAAGTTATGGAAATGTTTTTTGATTATATTTAAATATTTAAGTCAGTTATCAAATGACACATTCGTATGTCTAAGCCTCATGTACCTACTATTTGAAATCAGATTTTTAAAAATATATTTACAGATTCATTTGTTACTTTTTTATCATTTCTTCAAATATTTCATGTTTACATTAAAAAGAATTTCCAGAGAAGCAAAAAAGAAGTATTTACTTTCTGCCTTGCCATGTCTGGAAAGATTTTTGGGGAGATATTTTATTGTATATCCATTAATAAATTGTTATACTAAGAAAATTACTCTTATGTGTGGCTGTTATTATGTATAATAATGTGAGTGAGTTTAGATGTTTCTGGTAGTTTTTTTTTTTTTTTTTGAGACAGAGTCTCACTCTGTTGCCCGGGCTAGAGTGCAGTGGTGTCAGCCTAGCTCACGGCAACCTCCAACTCCTGGGCTCAAGTGATCCTCCTGCCTCAGCCTCCCGAGCAGCTGAGACTACAGGCATGCGCCACCATGCCCGGCTCATTTTTTCTATATATTTTTAGTTGTCCAGCCAATTTCTTTCTTTTTTTTTTTAGTAGAGACGGGGTCTCGCTCTTGCTCAGGCTGGTCTCGAACTCCTGAGCTCAAACAATCCTCCCGCCTCGGCCTCCCAGAGAGCTAGGATTACAGGCGTGAGCCACCGTGCCCGGCCTCATTTTCTTTTTTTCTTACTTTTAAGTCTAGGTTGCTGGGGGTTGTCCCTTCGTCTGCACAGGTGCTCAGCCACCCTGAGCCGGGAAAGCCTCCGTCCTCTGCTGAGGGCTGTGTGTGTGGGTGAGGCCTCCAGAGTCCCGGCTGCCTTCGAGCTGCCCCCTGGGCCCCCTGAGGTGGGCGCCACGGTGGGGTGGGGCAGCCCCACCCAGCGACGCTGGCTGCCCAGAAGAAACTCAGGGGGCTGCTGGCAGAGGTGGGGAAACCGGCGCCCAGGAGGAAACAAACCCAAGTGTCCACTGAAGAAACCGTGGAAGCCTTCGGGGCGCCTCCAGCGTGGGTGGGGGCAGTGGGTCCGCGGGAGGGGAGATCGACTCCCCGCACCCGGCCCGGCCACACGTCAGGTTGGGTGGCTGGCGGGAGGTGGAACCTGGCAGCGTGGGCTGCACGCCGAGTCCCAGGAGGGGCCCTCAGAAACTAGGGGACACCTGCGCTCGCCCCGCGGTGTCCCCACGGCCAGGGGGGCGTGGCACCGAGCAGCAGATAAACAGGTGAGAGAGACGGTGGAAGAAAGACGGAGCTTCGATGTTTTACCACCTTTGACAGCTCTCCCGGCTCTTGGAACAGAGGCTCCGGGTCTTCGCTTCCACTCGGCCCTCACGCCGCAGAGCAGGCGCCCGAGCCGGAGCTGAGCCCTGGATACGGTGACGCAGAGAAGCCGGCAGCACCGAGACCCTCGTCTCCCTCCTGCAGCCTATACCACTGACCTCATTCGTGTTTCCCCCCTTTGAGGTCTGTATATGTGATTGTAAAAATAGAAACTAGAGTCGGAGTCCGTAGAAGGTCCGTGGAAGGCGGTCGCCGCTGGCGGAGGCAGCCGGGGGGACGTCGAGGAGGAAGGGCTGGCCGGACCGGGAGGAGAATCCGGTGTCTCCAGGGAGGGAGAAGCTGGCTGGGGGCGCTGCGGGCCGAGAGCGTCCATCCGGGATGCGTTTTCACTGGGACAGAGAGACGCCAGGGTCCCCCGGAGAAATGAATCTTTCACGGCGCAGTTTCAGAAACGATGACACCCTTTGCTTTCCCTGCCCCGTCTGTGAATAAGGTTGACGAGATCATTCAGACGACCAGATTTCACAGGGTCTAACGCGCACACACGCTTCCCCTCGTGTTCTGGCGTTTCAGCAATGGAGGTGGGCTTCGCCGTCTGTGGGAAGTTGCAGTTACAGCTTCCGTGTCTCCTGCGTCGTCTCGGTGCATGGAAGAACGCGCGTCTTCCGACCGTCCTGGCTTTGATGAGGTCTGGCGCGTCCCTCCTTAGCTTTCTTCTTTGGGCCTCGGTCTCCCCGTATGTGCCGGAGGTCCCCCAGGGTGCCGACTGGCGTCGTGCGGGGGGGTGGAGCTGACCCCTGGCTGTGCCCACCCTGAGCCGGAAGTGGCCAGACTCCGAGGTTTGGAAGTGGAGTGCACCGAGACGCCACCACCACACCTGTGACTTTGCTTGTTGGCCTAGCAGTCCCTTTGCAGACCTGCTCCGGGATTTCCAAGCCAGCAGGGCCCCGGCAGAAGCCCATTTGCTATCCAGGGAAACGCAAAGTACTTACCTTCTAGGGTTGTCAAACAACCACAGCTTTCGTGTCCTTAAAAACCTCAAAGATGCTAATGTGTTTCAATATCTGGCAACCATCACCCTTTTGGAGGATTTGGAGGGAGACGAAGGTCTTCAGGGGCGTGGGGTGACATCGGCACCAGGTCCTCCAAGGCTTATTTCTTCCTGGGCGCTCATCTGTTGAATGTTCATAGATGGCTCGAGCAGATGAAGCACATGTTAGTGTAATTCAATTTTCCTGTCTCTGTTCCTCCATCACAAAATGAACTGCTTCAGCAAGAGGGAGATCGCCTCTCCTTGTGAACGACAAGGTAATGCATCACCGAAGGTCACGTCCGAGGCCTGCTGGGGACAAATGCGGCGGACTGTTTCCGGACCTGGCACCTCGGAGGAAACATCCAGCCTGGTTTACTGTGGATGTGGCCAGGGCTGTTGAGACCAATCCCCAGACCTATCTGGGGTTGTGTTAAATCACACGTTGGTAGTTTGCACCCTACTTCTGTACACCGAGATGGTGGTGTCGGTGGAAAATAAAGCATGAAAAATTAAAAACAAAACTTGAAGTTACTGTATGATTTTTAACTGGCCTTTGGCTGAAGCCAATTTCAACTCCGGTTTCCCCAGGGAGCGAGGCTAGGGGGTGACGTGGGGGTGCATCCCCCAGCAGGCCGGGCACTAGAAGGAAGCTGCCCTGGGGTGCGAAGTTGGTCAGGGCTGTTACTGAAACGGACCAGTCACACGCGGGGGATGGAATCTGGCCGCGTTTAGTCCACTTCCGCGTGTGGATATTCTTGCGCCAGACAGCGGGCTGTCTTAAACTCAAGGTGTTTGATAAGTTTCATGGGTGGTTCTGAGCAGGGAGTCGAGCCAGACTGCGTCCGTGTAAATTCCGTGTCTGCCACTTAGTAGCTGTTTGGCCCAGGGCTGGGCCTAGGGCGAGGGGAGTGAGGCGCAAAATTTCGGGGGATGCACATTCTTGGGGCTGTGCGCGTGCGGGGGACCCCTGAGAGAGAGGGACCGCCTCCTTAAATTCTGCATCCCGGGAGCCTCCCTTGCCTCCCCCGGGTGCTGGCCCTGAGTGATCTTGGAGCCTGATTCAACCTAGATACCTCAGTTTCTTCGTCTGTGTAATGGGGACGATAGTATTGCTAATGCCTACCTCGTGGTGCTGTTAGGGGACGTTCCCAAGACAAGGAAGAGATAAATGTCTGCGATGTTGGGTATCTCAGTTTTCCTGATTTGAGGTTACACATTGTATACAGGTGTCAAAATATCACATGCACCCCAAGATACGTACAACTGATACACGTCCGTAAAAACGAGATACTGCCTTTATTCTAACCTGATGCTCAACCAAACAGTGGGCCAAAGGCAGTGCGTGCCAACCTCGGTGATGGGGAGTGGCTCGGATGCGGGTGGGCGCGGGAGGACGAGGACGAGGACGAGGACACGAGCCAGGCAGCTGCAGCCGACCGCCGCCAACCAGGAACCGGCAGCTCCGGTCACCGTCTCCACGTTGCCACGAACGGCCGAACATCTGGATCGTGACGTGCGCCCTCCTCGCGTTCAAGCGTCGCGACGAACGTAATTTCAGAAACTTCCCTCTGTGGGCGAAACGGGGGCCAGCAACACAGGGGCAACCTCGGAAGTGGGACTTCAGCGTCCAGCACGGGGAGAGAGGCCAGAGCTCTCCGGAGGGATGGAAGTATTTTAGAACCGGATTTCGGAGACGATCGCTCCCTGAAAAACATCCGACTGTACCTTTGCGATGGATCCGTTGTTTGGTCTGTTAATTGTAATTCCATAAAGCTGCTTTAAAAAGATCGCCGTGCCCTCTGCATGCAGGACGGGAGTGTGCGGGTGGCGGGGCTGCCGGGCCCTGGCCCTCCCACCGCACTCTGGGGCCTTGTCCTGCGTTTGCCGTCGCGGCCTGCAGGGCGGTGGCAGCAGGGGGCGCTCGGCCGCCGCGGAGTGTGGCTGCCTCTTCTCCTTGGCAACTAGAATCCGTGTCAATCAAATCCCATTTTCGCCTTGACCCAGGCGACCCTTTAAGAGCCGTTTGTCATGGCTTCCGAGGAGGCCGGGGAATCCAGCCCCACAGGAATAATCCGGAGACAATGTTACCTGCAGGACACCCCTCCCTAGGGGATCCCTGCCAGAGCGGAGCGCTTTTGTGACACACAGACCATTCCGGCCCCGCGAAGGACCCTGAACCAGCAGGGGGCTCTGGGTCAACGGGGAATGAAACGCGGGAGGGAGCTTCAGCACAAGGGCCGCCGAGAAGGGGACCCCAGGGAGGTTCCCACCAGCTCGGAGCCTCCTAATCCCGTTGGGGCTGGGGGACGGGGACAGAAGGCAGAGGTGCCAGCGGGACACAATGACTTGGCGGCGTCACAGCCACTCTGGAATTCCCAAGATTAAAAAAATAAATAAGAGCAAGCCTCCTGCGCCGTATAAATGGCCCCACCTCCCCGACGGTCGTCCTGTTAATAAGAAGAGGCCGCAGGTGGGGAAAGAGCTGAAACGTGGCTGCTCATTGGTGTAAGTAAAGGTTGGCCTCGCAGCCTCCCGGCGCTTCCGTGAGATGGGGGTTTTCGTATTCCCACGTGACCCGGGGACGTGGTCTAGAGCCGCGACGGTGTCCACGCGCCAGCTCTGCGCCGTGGGGCGGCTTCCGTGGCTGGCTGAACGGGGGGCGGGTTGGGAGGAAGCCGAGGTTTGGAAAACTATGACGATAGCGACGTCACTGGTTTTGATCTTGTTGAATTTAAGATGCCGCCCAGGTGTGGGGAGCGGCTGTGGGTGGCTCTCCTTGCGGGAGTGGATTGCAAAAGGGGTTTCAGCGGGAGGCAGGGCGGACAAGTGATGCCCACGGCCTGAGCGTGGTCACAGTCTTCACGGAGGACGCCAGTTCATGAGAGCAGAAGACCATGCGGGAAAACATTAAAAAAATCAGTCAAGGAAGACAGATTTAGCTAAAAAGACTAAGAAATCCACGTGGTCAGAGAGTGAAGAAATAATAAATATTAAAAGCGGCTCTCCCCATCCGCAATTTTTATGGAAATTTTCAAACATGTGAAAAAGGTGAAAGAATCGCACAGCAAACACGGCTGTGCCGCCACCCGGATTCCGCCGTTAGCAAAACGCGTCAGCTCTACGGGGAGCGTGTCGCCGACTCCGCTTTAACCACGCTTGCCCGCCGAGCCGTCGCTGTCCCCGTCGAGGAATCCGTCTCGTTCTATTTATTTAGTGTTTATCAGAAGCAGCTGTCAGTGGAAAGTTACCAGCCCATGCGAGCATCCTGACGTCTCCTCTGCTCCCTCGGGCACCATCGAACCCAGTCTTCCCGACGGTCAGTGTCCTGGAGACCCGCGTTGCTGGCAGATAAACACCGTCACTTGCAGAGAGCTACTGCGAGCTCTGGGCGGTGGCATCTGTCCCACTGAACAGGCGATTGGCAAGTGAACCAGCCCTTCGCTAGCTCCCGAGGGGCAATGGCGGAAGCCAACGCCTGCGCCCCCAGGGCGCGCCGCGTGGGAGGCACCCATCTGTGCTTTCCACGTGCTCGCTTTGTGCTCACACAAAACCGGGAGGCATCAGTGCTGTCGTTATTCCCATTTTACAGATGGAGAAACTGAGGCCTGGAGAGTTTAGGTGACTTGCCCAGGGTCCCACCGCTGCCCAGTGGCGGTGCTGGGGTTTCAGCGGAGCCCAGAGCTCTGGCCCCGCGGCCCGGGCGCGGTCGGCGCCAGGTGCGGCCTCCCAACAAGTCAGAGCGAGAAGGTGCCGTTCTGGTCATTCCGAGTCGGCTTGGCTGGTGACGAGTGATGAGCCCGATGCCGGTGCGGGTGTAGGGAGAGGCTGGTGGGGTGTAGACAGACGCTCTGGAAGGGAGTCTGGCCTCGTCCGTCAAGAGCCATAAAAATGCAGATATCACCTGGGCCAGGCGTTCTGTTCCCGGGGATAAATTGCTGCGAGACCCCCCACCATGCGGAGCCGACGCCACATCCGAGGGGCTCCACCGAAGAATCGAATGGGGGGTCAGACAACAGCAGAGGGACATGATGTAAGTTACAGATGTTTCCGCAACGGCGACGTTCCAATGACGTGATTTAAAAAAAATATGGGGAAGTGCTTTCTCGGTAGGACAAATCAGGTCACAAAGTAGAATTTAGGAAAACAAAATAAAATAGTAATGACATTCTGCTAACATTCTGTGTGTAAAGAAAGCACATGCAATAAACACGACATACGTGCAATACACGTCATGCAGTGACAGCAGGCTGGAAAGGTAGGTGCACGCAACGGAGCAACGGTCACTTTCCAGAGGGCTCCGGGGGGCGGGTTTGGTGTTCATTCCGCTTTGGTTTTCTAGTGGATTCTCTGCTGTGGTCATGCAGGAGTTGGAGTGCCGTCCCCGCCCTGGTGTTTGTAAACGAGGCGCTCACCAGCTCGGAGTCTTCCCTGTCCTCTGGTCTTTGAGGGAGGAAGGTGTCGGCAGGCGGCACCGGAGGGAGGGAGCGTCTCAGCTGCGCCCGGCTGAAGTCCCGGAACTCTCCGTCCCACGTGCGCCCGGAGATCCTGCGGGTTCTGTCCGCGGGTTCTGTCCGCGTGGGGCTTGGCTGCCTGTGGCCGGGGCCTCCGCGGAGCCGGGACTGCCGCGTCAGGCCATGAGTCGCCACGCCGGGGCCCCGAAGCCCACCCGGGCTCTGGCGGGCACAGCCTGGCGGAGTGAACGGGCGTCAGGATGCCGAGGTGAGCTGGTAACTTCCAGTTGAGCCGCGTTTCAGAACCGACAGGGCCGCTTTCGATAAAAAAATAGATAAATAGAACGAGACGGTTCCTCGACGGAGACAGCGGCGGCTCCGCGGACAGATGGCGAAGCGGAGTCAGCAACACGCTCCCCGTAGGGCTGACCGCGTTTCGCTGACCGGGTGGCGCACGTCGTGTTCGCTGCGCGATTCTGCCACCTTTTTATATGTCTGGAAGTTTGCGTAAAAGTGCAGATGGGGAGCTGCTTTTAATATTCGCTGGAAGCCACACGTGGAGGCCTGCGGTCCGTGCTTGGGAGCGGCAGCCCCTGCTTGCAGCCGATTAATCCCGTCTGCTTCGGGAAGAAGGAAAATCACTATGTGTCGCGCTAGAGGTTTTTGCTGCATGTAGGAGATTTTCCCCCGGTCTCCCCTTGTATTGCACGAACTAAATGTCTGTATGTGTCGCCAACGTGTGTCTACAACGCGAATTAACCTAGTAACGTGTTGTCCCCTGGTTTGTTAGCACAACACGCATGATACAGCCTCTGTGCCTCCTACTCCCCAGCACCCCGGGACCTCCGCCAGGGACGCCCGTGGTCCGGGTGCCCCCGGGACTTCTAGGCGACAATGACCTCCTTCGCCTGACACACCAGGTTCCTGTTCTACTCCCGTGATCAGGATTTGCTCCTTCTACATTCCATCCCTTCGTGGCCAGCTCTGTGCTTTCTACGTTCAAAACACTGGAAAGTTTCCCCCCTACAATCTATCCAGGGAAATTTCCAATTATATCGTGACATCTTAATCCAAATAATTATCTTTTAGTGGTAGGATTTTTGATCTTTGAGAAATAAATTGTGAGGTGTACTTATACCAAGATTTCTTTCTGGTCCTCTGACTGGTGTGACAGTCCCCGTAGCTGTTTCTGCGCCAAAGGGTCTGTGGGCTTCTCCCACCCCAGGACCGGGCACTTTGGCTGCTGTTGTTTTATTATCATACGTGTTAAGCTCTAGGGCGAGTGGTAAGCGTGGTGTGGGCCACTTCCTCCGCTGCTTACTGAGGCGGGCTGGAGAGAATCTGTTTCTGGAACAGCCTTCCCTTGGGGTCTGCTGTGACAAGCGAACCTCACACACAGCTGCTCGGTCGGCATTACTGTTTGCTGTTCCCCGGAGAGTCCTGGGCTCACAGCTTTCCCAGCACAATCCCTGTGGCCCTGCCAGCCAGACGGGCAAACGGACCAGGCGGAAGAGCAGAGTGCGAATCGCGTGGATGGGCTGCCCGGTCGTCAAGGGAAGGCAGGCGGGAGCAACTCATCCTTCACTCACCAGCATAATGGAAAAGTGTTTTAAATGTACTTTATGCTACGGTCACATCTTAGATAAATCTGCAGCATATTGATAATTAAGCAGATGTGAAAGTGTTTGGGGAAGGAAAGTAGGAATGATCAGTTTTAGGCAGAGTTCTCTCCCAGTGGGAGTTTTGCCTGAATTGGGACTTAAGAACTATCTATATTTTAACTGAAAATTACCTTGTTGTGGGAGGAAGGACAGGAAGAAAACCTAAGAACATATAATACAGTCTATTTTACCATCACTATTATCTGGAACCTAAGATAAAATGGAAAAAAATATTACTCTATCTGTTAAAAATGGGTTTGACAAAACAATAGAATACACAGCTAACAACGGCTTAAAAAGCAGGGGTTTATTTTTCTTGCACAAGAAGGAGTTTCAATGTAGGCAGCTGCTGGCAAGAAGTCAATGGATCGAGGATGTCAGAGCTGTCATTCTCAGGAGACTCTTGGGCTTTCCCTCATGGTTGCAAGGTGGCTGCCACAGCTCCAGCCATCACATCTGTATTCAGGATAGGAAGTAGGATAATGGGGGGATGAGAAATGACACTAATTTCATCTGTTCTCCTTTATAAAGAACACAAAAACATCCCCAGAACTCTCTCCTGTCCATGCCCATCAGACTTCTGTGTGTAGCTTTTTGGCCAGAACAGTACATCACAGCTACCTGTGGCTCTGGCAGGATCTAGGTGCATTGCCACCCTGAACTAATTAGTGTTCTGTTTATATAGAAGAAAGGGGTGGCTGGATCAGCAGTGGCTGTCACACTGGGAGCACCAAATTATGCCTAACGACATTTTCCTTTTCTGTTTAGGAGAACTACTCGTCCGGTACCTCACCCGGGAAAAGGACGACACCCTCCACAAGGCCACTTGCCACCAAATCCAGAGGTCCTGAGTGCCACGGGGAAACCCACCGTCCCCAGTGGGTGCCCAGGGGTGCCGGCGGGCACCGCCCCGCGGCCCATCCGTGCGAGGTGAGCAGCGAGGGCCGGGGGCCGGCTCGGGGGTCTCAGGGCAAACGCCCGTTGCAAGTAAATGAGGCTGGGAGCACGAACCTCCAGGACGGACAGGCGCTCGCTCTGTCCTTCGGGGCGACTTGGGGATTTTCTACTGTGTCTAAGAAACCTTCTATGTTTATATAGTTTAACACTTGCCGGAGAACAGCAAGTAGCATGAATAGCGTCTTTACCCCTTATCCAGATTCAGCAATTGTTTACATTTTGCTGCATTTAAAACAATCATTTGCTTTGCCTGATCTGCCCACTTGTCTATCCATCGGTCTCTCTCGCTGCCGTCTTCTGTCCCCGTCTGTTCCTAGAGAAGGGGGGGAGGGCCGTGGAGAAGGAGAGATTCCCCCAGAACCATCGTTTGAAAGTAACTTGCGGGTATCTGCCCCGTTACCCCTAAATATTTCAGTGTGGCTTTTCCAAGAGCAAGGACACTCTCTACCACCACGATACGACGTTCTCAATCTGAAAATTTAGCACAATAAAACACTGCTATCTAATCCGCGGTCCTTAATCAAATTTTTTTATTTTTTCTTTTTTTATTTATTTTTTCTTCTTCCACTGAGCTACACCCCCCTTAATCGAATTTTATCAACTGTCCCAACAAGGTCCTCAGCGGCCACTTTGTTGCCTAGTCCCGAGTCCCACCCGGGCTCACACACGGCGTGCCGTGCTCGGTGCCTCGGTCTCCCTTACCTGGAACGGTCCCGGCCCCTCCTCGCGGGACCGAGGCGCGCGGCCCGCTGTTCTGGAGACGGTCTCCGGCTCCGGGCGCGCCTGGCGTTGCCTCGTGGTCCGACGCAGTCGCGCATTCCGGTGGGGCGACTGCGGGAGGGACGTGCTCTTCTCGGCACCTGCTGTCGGAGACACGGGGTTTGGGTTTGCTCCGCTTCCGGCGATGGCTTGGCGGCCTGGTTAAGGTGGGTTCTGTCCGATAGTATTTTCCCCTTTGTAATTAAGACGTGATTCGTGGAGAGATGCTTTGAAGCCACGTAAGTATCTGGTATCTCCTCCGTATGTCAGGGGTGCACGCTCCGTAACTTTTTTTTATCGGTAGGGACATCTAAAGTTTAGAAAATTTTGATCAAAAAGTTTGGAAATCTTTGACCCCAAACAAACAATCAACATTTGACCAGAGAATGGCAAACTTTCTCTGTGAAGGGTCAGACAGTAAATCTTTCAGGCTCAACCAGGCCACACAGTCTCATTAAAACTAGTCAACTTTGCTGTGATCAGGCAGAAGCTGCCACAGACAACATGCAAGCAAATGGGTGTGCAAGGTTCCAATAAAACTTTATTTATAAAAACAAGCGGTGGGCCAGATTTGACTCATAGCTTGTTGACCCGCCCCTTAGACCACTGTCACCTGGTCTGCCCCTAAAATCTCAGAGTTTCCCCTTAGGGGTGATCTTTTCTGTGCCACAGGGTCTGACTCAGAGCTTCAGGGTCTCAGTTCTTGGCACGTAGATTTTCAGAGGAGCAATCAGACCAGGCAGCAGGCTGTTGTGTGATCTCGCCTGGGGTTGGGACAGCCAGGTCCCCTTTGCCGCTGTCAAGAGATTTGCCCCCAGAAACAGGAAAGGACACCGGCCGGGGGCACTCGTGTGTTTTGTTTTGTTTCAGTTTGGTTTGCACAGTTTGAGATTCAGCTGCGTTATTTTTGGTGGGACTTGAGCTGCCCAACGCCCCCCGCCCCCGTCCCCACCTGCCCCTCCCCACGTTCACGGTCCCGCCCGACCCTGAGAGCAGGTTCATTTTCCACCCCTCTGTGAGGTCTGGAAGTGCTTTCTAGAACTCCCGTCTCTCGTGGCCATAGAATGTGAAACCCCAGAAGGAAAATCCGCCGAGTCAGGAGGTTTATATTTAGTGCCCTGATTAGCCACGTTCCGGGAAAAGAATCTTCCTCGCTGTGAGGAACGGAGCCCGGCGGCGTTGGGAGGATGCGGCTGGTAACCTGTTTGGTTCTGCGGGTTGGGGAACGTGACCCGGATCGGACCACGAGCCGGTTCTGGGCGGCACGCGGGCCCCCAGCTCCGCGTCCCAGGCTCTCCGGGGACGGGTGCCAGGAAGTGGGCCGCGGAGGGGCGAGCGTCGGCTCTGTCTCGGGACAGGAGACTTGGCGTCGCTTGAGGACAGAGGTTAGTTTATTTTTCCAGGGAGGGAGGCGGCGGACGATCCCCCTGTGGGACCAGACCGAGACGATGGTCCGGCCGTGGCGCCCGCATGGCGCGAAGGGGCCTGTCTCCCAGGCAGGGGCCTGGGGTCGGCGGAGACCCCCGTCTGCATCCGTCCCTCGAGTTCGGATTTCCTCTCCCTCCCAAAGAGGACGGAAACTTATTTTTAAAAGTCGAAATGAACATTTCATCCTCGCGTTCTGTGGGTCTGATGTTGGGCTTTGGGACGAGTCCTGCAAAATTTTATTTGAGTCCATTAAAAAAACCCAACCACAGACTCTCATCTCTGCACAAGAGCCGGGAGCACCCGGGAAATGGAGAGTCCTCCTGGGGAGAAGGAGCCGGAGGGTGGAGGCAGCTTGGCGCTGGTGGAGTCCGAGTTCCACCAAGAGCCCTCGCCTGGGCTCCTGCCCGGGGTCCTCTCGGAAGGAACGGGGTCGCCTGGTGGGGTCTCCCTCCCCGTGTGGGCACCCGGTTTCCCTCTTGCGCTGTATGTTCCTGCGGTGTGTCCTTGCAACCGGCAGGTGTCCTCGATCTCAGAGCGTGGGAGTCAGCGCTCACGTGCCCACACGCTCCCAGGGCCAGGCAGGTGCAAGCAATGAGTGCAGCCAGCCAGGCGGGGCTGGGGACGGCAGAGGGCACGGCCCGAGGGCAGAGGGCCAGTGTCACCACACCTGGTTTTTCAACAGAAGTCAGAAATCTAGATTGTATGTGCAACCTCCAGGTTTTTAAATCCTGCCATCCAATTCAACTTAAAAATTGGGTGGACCAAACACATGCAGGCTGTATTCAGCCACAGGCTGCCAAATCGACTTCTGAAATCAGTCTGGGGAACTGTAAGATCATCATCACCTGGAGGCCACGCTGCTCTCTGGGTTTGCTGAACGACCCAGGTGTATCAGTCAGGACTGGGGGCAGCTGCCCATCTCAGGCCAAATAATAGTGGCTTAAACACAGAAGTGACTGTTCTCACATAAAAGAAGTCCAGGAGCTGGTTTGCCAGCTCCAAGGTCACCAGGGATAGAGTTTTATCGTTCTGACCCATCACCCTAGGGTGAGAACTCTATTCTTAAGGTTGTCTCATAGTCCAAGGTGGTGGCTGAAGCCCCAGCCATTACATCCACATTTCAGGTGGAGGAGCAGAAGGGGAAGTGGCACAAGAGCACCCTCCAGATAAGTCACCTGCCTTTAAACAACCTTTCCTACAATTTGATGTGCTGTCTCTATCCACACCTCACGGCTGGGGTGTAGACACGTGGCCTTGCTATAGTACAGGGGCTTAGAGACTTTCCCACCCGCCCAACACCCTGTGAATGTTATTCTTATGTGTGCACATTAGTGTTGACCCGTGAATACCAATTTGATGGTGAGCACGTGTGGTGCTGGTTTCTCCATTCTTGTGATATTTCACTTAGGAGAATGGGCTCCAGTTCCATCCAGATTGTTGCAAAAGGTATCAATTCATGTTTTTTGTGGCTGAGTAGAACTCCATGGTGTACATATAACGCATTTTATTAATCCACTCATGGATTGATGGACATTTGGGTTGTTTCCACATCTTTGCAATTGTGAATTGTGCTGCTATAAACATTTGGGTACAGGTGTCTTTCTTATACAGTATCATTTGTTCTTTTGGGTAGATGCCCAGTAATGGGATTGCTGGATCAAATGGAAGCTCTACTTGTATCTCTTTTTTTTTTTTTTTTTTTTTTTGAGACAGAGTCTCACTCTCTTGCCCGGGCTAGAGTGCCGTGGCGTCAGCCTAGCTCACAGCAACCTCCAACTCCTGGGCTCAAGCGGTCCTTCTGCCTCAGCCTCCCGAGTTGCTGGGACTACAGGCATGTGCCACCATGCCCGGCTAATTTTTTTTCTATATATTTTTAGCTGTCCAATTAATTTCTTTCTATTTTTAGTAGAGACGGGGGTCTTGCTCTTGCTCAGGCTGGTCTCGAACTCCTGACCTTGAACGATCCACCCGCCTCGGCCTCCCAGAGAGCTAGGATTACAGGCGTGAGCCACCACGCCCGGCCTCTACTTGTATCTCTTTAAGGTATCTCCATGTTGCTTTCCACAGAGGTGGCGCTAGTTTGCAGTCCCACCAGCAGTGCACGAGTGTTCCTGTCTCTCCACATCTGCGCGAACATTTATTGTTTGGGTTCTGTTATTAAAGGTTGTTAGAATAAACATTAGGTAACATCTAACTTTTGTTTTGGAAAAGGAATTCCACTCAGAGCGAGGCAACGTGGCAGGAGGTGCCCGAGGGATGTGCTGGCCCAGGGGAGGGGACAGAGCACACCCGGTCCCGTCTCAGGTCCGAGCGTCACTGCAGCGATCGCCCTTCCCCCCGGGGAATCCCGGACCCAACAAACACACCGACAGCGGTGATGGTCGCGGCCGTGCTTCAGGTCAGGTCCCTCCACGCTGTCTAGTGTCTCCTGCGTCTCCCTCGCATCTGGGCGTCACTGTCATTTTCTCAGGATGACTCTCCCAGCCCCAGAGTGGATCGGGTCCCCCGTGTGGTTTGCCCACAGTTCACGGTACTTTTCCTCCGTGTGGCTTGTCACCGTTTGCAATGACAGACAGGCTCCTGTGGTTGGACACAGATGCCACCCCCCTCCCCGGGCAGGCCACAGCGGTGGCCACCGCCACGTTCACCGTCCTGTGTCCTGGTACAGTGTCCAGCACTGACTGGCCCGGCAACAAAGGGTCATTGAATGAACGAGTTACTAATGATCTGACACAAACACAGGGAAATATAAGCCAGATGATAAAAAGCGTAAAGTCAGAGAACTGAGATGTCTAAAATCTTATCATTAGAATTTTTTTTTTTTTTTGAGACAGAGTTTTGTTCTGTCACCCAGGTAGAGTGCAGTGGCACCATCCTAGCTCACAGCAGCCTCAAACCCCTGGGCTCAAGTGATCCTCCTGCCTCAGCCTCTCAGAGAGCTAGGATATCGTTAGAAAAATTTAATAGCTCAAGAGCTAGATATGAAGATAACTTTTTTTTTTTTTGAGACAGTCTCACTCTTTTGCCCAGGCTAGAGTGAGTACTGTGGCGTCAGCCTAGCTCACAGCAACCTCAAACTCCTGGGCTCAAGCAATCCTCCTGCCTCAGCCTCCCGAGTAGCTGGGACTACAGGCATGCGCCACCATGCCCGGCTAATTTTTTCTATATATACATGTTAATTGTCCAGCTAATTTCTTTTTATTTTTAGTAGAGACGGGGTCTCGCTCTTGCTCAGGCTGGTCTCGAACTCCTGAGCTCAAATGATCCACCCACCTCGGCCTCCGAGAGTGCTAGGATTACAGGCATGAGCCACCGCGCCCGGCCTGAAGATAACTTTTTAAAAAGACAAAGAAAGCTAAGGTAGGGACAGAGGAATAAATACAGTCGTGAGGACGGGGGCAGCAGGAGGGCACCTGTGGTCCCAACTCTGACCTGTGAAAAGCTGTGGGAGTTGTCATTTCCTTCCAGCAAGGAAACCTAAATAAGCTGAAAGTCAGTGGATTTTTTGGGCCCGTCGGATAACGGGTCGTGGGCTAAACGTCCACCCTGAAACCTGGAGAGGCAGGTGAACGCGGATCTGCCCACCCCGAGCTCTCCGGCCCTGTCCTGTCCAGTTCTCAACTGCGCTCGTTTTTCTCAGGTTGCTTCCCTGGGGTTCCGGGTGGACCATCCTACCACCCCCAACGCCGCCCGCTCTTCAGACCTTCCCGAGGGCCCCACGCCTTGCAGACGGGGCATCACGCGGGTTGTCCCCAGAGGATGCTCCCAGCTGAGTGCCGAGCTTATGGCGAACACCCACCCGCAAAATGCTACTTGAAAGGACTTAGGTGGCCACACCTGGCCACTGGCCTTGGGACCGGCCGTGCGGTGTGCATGCCGGGCCGCGGAGGTGCTGATGCTCAGTATCAGGCTATTATTAGCCCCGGGCGGCGGGAGACTCCGCGCCAGTGCTGAGCCCGCAGAACTACCCGAGCGACTGGCATCTTCTCAGACAGCAGCTCCACGCGGAAAGTGCCCGGTTGCGCTTTCTCTGCATGTAGGGCTGGAAAACTTTGCACAGTAATTATGCAACTTCGCATCTGGCTCTGCTCTGACATCTGGCAAACACCCGTTGCACGGGGGACCAGATAAACAAATGCTGCATTATTTATAGGGTCTTTAACGGCGAGATAGAGCCAGGGAATAGCAGTCCCTTCGTGCCGTCTGTTTTCTGGCCTGGAGCTAGCGGGTTGCCCGTGACATGCACCCAAGGGGTCTCAGCGCTTTTGGTGTCTTCACGGGAGCTGGTCCCCAGCACGGCAGCTGGCTTTCCAGAACCGGGCGGTTCCTTCCTGCTGTGCTGCACGTGTCCTCGTCTTCACGGAGGCAGCGTGGCTTCACCTGTATCCGTGGTTACCTAAGAGAGTACCCCGGAAGTCTCCGGTTTCTTACATGTTCAGTATTTTATGCACAAAATGCACCTAAGTTTTGTGGAATCAGGACACAGCACGAGGGAGGGGGATCCTGCGTCCTCCTCCTTATTCTCCCAGCTCCAGTCGACCCTTCGGGCCGCAAGTTGCCCGACACGCCGCGTGGGCCGCGCCCTCACCGAGACCCCTGAGCGGGCACCGCTGGCCGCACGGAACCCTGGGAGGACGACGCCGTCGCCCCCGGACGCAGCAGAGCCGGCGCAGACGGAGGTGGCCCTGCAGGGAGGGGGTTCAGCGTCTGGAAGAGGGAAGAGTTTTGCCGCTTTTGTTTCAGAACCGTGGACTTCGGGCCTGCATGGGGTCGCTTAGAAAGTCATCCCCCTCCGCTGAGAAAGCTGTTGTCACACCATCGAATGACCTTCCAAAAGAGTAAGTCCTTTCTAAAGGGGACAGTGTTGTTCTTCTGTCAAGTGTTTTATCCGTCCCCCACGGGAGCCCCACGGGGGAGATGTTATACTGTAAACAGGTATGGTGTAGGGGAGGGGACAGACACCTGCTCCGGTCACACAGGATGAGGGGCAGACTGGCCAGTGCCAACTCCATTCACAGGTTTCTTTCTTTCTTTCTTTTTTGTGGAGGTGAAATTTACATCACATGAAAGTGTCACGGCAAGTGTCAGTGACCGGTCCCAGGGGAATAACCGAGTGGCACGCAGAGAGTCGGAGGGTCAGAGAGGTTTGCCGGCGGCCCAGAGGAGACAAGCCTCCAAACTCTGAGCACCTTTTCTGGGTCTTTGTCAGGTTTTATACTTTTTTGGGGGGGTTACTCTTAACAAATCACACACTAGTATAAATGATTAACCAATTAGCAAAAAGATTTAAAAGTTATCCAATAAACAATAATTCTTATAAGCAGTATAATTATGATAAGCTTATAACAAACAGCATAGTTATGATAGGTTTATAACAAACAGTATAATTATGATAGGTTTGCAGCTTCACTAAACTGTTCTGTGGTTTTTAGCTTGCAAGGCTGACAGGTGTCAGCGTCTACTTTAGCGGCTTTGTGGTTTTAAGCAGAATCAGCCCGGAAATTCCCCTAGTATGCATGGAAATTTCCCTAACAAAAGTAACATTTTAAAGTGGACGGTTCGGTGGCACGGAGCACGTTCGCATGCTGTGCAGCCACTGCCCCCCTCTAGCTCCAAAGTGTTTCCATCGCCCCAGAAGGAAACCCGCGTCATTGGGGGGTCACTCCCGACCCCTCCTCCTCCCATCCCCCCACAACCACCAGTCTCCTTCCCATCTCTATGGATTTGCCGATTTTCGACATTTCATAGGAATGGACCCATCCCGCGGGTGGCCTTCCGTGTCTGGGCGCTTTCCCTCAGCACGGTGCTCATGGCGCAGCACGGGTTCCTGCCCACGGCTGAACACTATTCCCTCGCACGGACGTACCGCGTGTTATTTATCCATTCACCGGTTGGTGGACGTTTGGGTTGTTTGCACCTTTAGCTGTTGTGGGCAGCACTGTGTGCGGAGCATGCGTGTACAGCCTGTGTGCAGAGCATGCGTGTACAGTGTGTGTACATTACGTGCACAGCATTGCACGGAGCGTGTGTGCACAGCATGTGTGCGGAGCGTGCGTGTACAGCCTGTGTACATCACGTGCACAGCATTGCATGGAGCGTGTGTACACTGACGTTGTTTCAGTCCCGGTCTCCCGCAGTCTCAGCCCGCTTCCTCCCCGCTCCTGGCCGTGGTGGCTGGGACGTGCTGGCTCTGTCCGCAGAGTAGAAGAGGTCGGCAGGCGGTTTGCTCCCCACTGCCAGGCGTCAGCATGGCTCCCCTGTCTGGAGCAGAGGCCGGGACTCGTGAACTCGGGGCTGGAAAGCAGCCCTCCGGCAGGCGCATTCGGAGGCAAAAGGACTCCTGATCAGGGAACCTCGCTGGAGCCACTTGCCATGATGGTGGGAAAACGGTCTTGGGGAGGGGCTTCCTCTGCCCGTGTAGCTTTCACATCACTGCGGTTCATCGGAGACCAACAGCAAAACCACTGTGGTTGATGGAGGTGCTGCGTTTCACCAACGAGACTTTTTTTTTTTTTAAATAAAACCTGTAAAGCAAGTCCATTAGTTGGAGAAGCAACAGAGAGCCTGTCGGGAGAAGCCCTTCCCTTTTGTGCACAGGACCTGCAGCGGTGCCTGGGCTTCTCCTTGGGATTCTTGCGTCCTGATCCTTATGTCTTGTGCCCGTGCGGGGGTCAGTTACAGGGTCCCTCGGAGCCTGGATTAGGGAACATGGGGCCCAATGCAGGGGCTTCCTTTCCATGAGCTAAATTATTCAGCATCTTTGAATAACAAGTACTGGGATTTGCACCCCAGGGAAGGAGTGTGTGTGTGTGTGTGTGTGTGTGTGTATACGTGAAGTCCACGCACGTTTTCCTACCATTTTTCTTTTCTCACGCTGCCGCGTTGCCAGGGAGCTGCGCATCCGTGCAACGACCTGAGTTCCGTGGGGAGGGGCGTCCACAGTGTGACTGCAGGCTTGGGGCGGGCAGGGGAGCCAGACAAAAGACCCAGGCAGCGTGGGGACCCCAGGCGTCACTGAATCGCGACAGCACTTGAGTTCTGGCGGCCCTGGGCAGAGCACGGGGCAGGCTGCCTTGACTTGGTGGCGGCGGGGTCTGTGGCAGGAGACCCCGGCCACCTGCAGGGGCAGACGGTGCGCTGTTGTTCACGGGCAGAGGGAGCATCACCAGCGCCGGCCCTGCACGGGGAAGAGCGGCTGCGCCTCCGTTTTTGCCCCAGCTTCTGACCAAGCTCGGTGAGGAAGGCGCCGGCCGGGAGGGTAGGGATGGCCGTCCGGGTGCGTGTGCGCGCGTGTGCGCGCGTGTTCAAAGGCCGACATCTCATAGGCTCTGGCTGCCGCTGCATGGCGGATGGCTCCCTCCTCCCTCCCTCTCCCCTCCCTCTCCGCTTGCAGAAACTAATGAATCATGTCTCCTGCATCCAAGCGGCCCGCACGCCAATGCCCTGCACTGCCGGCTGGGTCCCGCCTCCGCCTCTCTCCCTCCCTCGCCTGTCCCCAGTTTGCAATCTGACACAGGGCACTGCAGTCGTCTCCGCGGCGAGCCTCCCCAGCCTCGGCACTGCCGGCCTCTAAGGTAGGCTGAGATTCATTTTTCTCTCCTAAAAATAGCTCCCCGTGCCCCTCGCCTCTCCGCGCCAGAGCTGCAGGGCGCCGGGCGCAGGGGCTGCCCGGGAACTCCTCGCGGGGCAAAGTTTATCCGGCGGCGCGGGATGCCCTTCAGCTGGGCCCTGCGAGGCTGCGGGCGGGCTGGGCGATCGGCCTCCCCGCCCCTGCCGCCCTCGTGCCCCGCGCTCCGGAGACGCCCCTCGGGCGAAGTGGGGCCCGCGCGGGAGCGCAGGGCGGGCGGCGGCGGCGTCCGGGCCCGGGTGGCCCTGGCGCGGGGCGGGGGCGCTGGGGGGACGCGCCCGCCGGAGCCTGCGCAGGAGTCTGTTGGCGCACGTCCCCCGACCGACCGGCGCGATCTGCGCGTCAAACGGGTGTCCCCGGCAGAGCTGCGTGCGCGTGTGCGGGGCCGGATCCCCTCGGAGACCGCACGTCGCCCGGAAAGCAGCGCCTGCTGGACCCGGGCGGGGGCAGCGGGGTCCTGTCAGAGTGAGCGCGCACCCGCGGGGTCTGGGTGACTCGGGAGGCCAGCGGGCAGGGGGCAGGGGAGGAGGGGGCAGGGGGAGGCGGGGGCAGGAGGGCAGAAGTGCCGCCTCCGGCCACCTGGTCGCCGCCCAGGCGAGCGCCCCGCGTGGGCTGTGCGTGGTCCCCGTGGCGGCTGAGCCAGGAGGCGCCCGGTGCAGTTCACGGTTCCCTCACGGTGGACCCTGAAGGGGACTCTGCTCCCGAGACAGCAACACCCGCCTCCTCCCCGTGAGGAAGAGCAGGCCCCTTGAACTGAAGACAGGTGTGCAGGCAGGCGGGGTCTGAGCAGGTGGGCCTGTGGGAGGGCGGGAGGCTCGGAACATGCCTGGGTTTAAGATGGGCAGTCCAGGCTGGGGACTCTGAAAAATCCCACCCCATGGCCCTGCCCCGGGCTTTCTTCCAGCCCTGCCAGCTGCCCCGAATCTCTGGGGCCTTGGCTGTGGGTGCCGGGTATCTGGGTCTCGGGTCTCGGATTGCTGTGTGGGCTCAGGGAGGCGATCCCAGCTCCAGGTGGGATGGGCGGGGTGTGTTCTTGGCTCCCAGCTCTCACTCCAGAAGGTTCCTGGCGATGGGGTGTGACACAAAGGCAGGCAGAGGCCCCATCTGCAGTGTGGGGTGTAGGGCGGCGCCAACGGCCATACGGCGGTCCCCCTGCCCAGAGCAAGGCCCTTCCAGCTTATTTCAGGGAAGGAGCCGGCAGCTGGTATTCACCGCCCGCCCCTCCCCAGAGGATGGCAAACTGGGTCAGGGGGGTTGGCACTGCCCACGTGCCTGGGGAGACGGGAAGACTGTGACCTGCAGGGCCCTGCCGGCTCTCTGGGGTGTGTCAGCGGGGCTCCCGCCAGCCCTGCGGACTTGGGGCTCGCGGGCGTTTCGGAAAGCTTCCTGGGTGAGGCCAGTGTGCAGACAGCGCCCAGAACGCCTAGCCATTGAAAAGAAAAACAAGCAGTGAGCCAGGTTAGCAGACCTGTCACCGCGAGGTTCAGCGTGGTCTGTTTGCTCTGGCATCACGTCGCTGGGGTTGCAGGAGGAACAGCAGGTGCTTCAGGGCGAGGCGGGGCTGGAGCAGCTGGCTCCCCCGGAGCTTCCTCCACTTTCCGTTTCACTCCCCTTCGTATCTTTGGGGAGGGCTGGAGCCGTGATCAGAGCAGTGGTGCTCTCGTTGGTGAGCCCGGGTGGGCGTCGCAGCCCGGCGGTTAGAACCCCAGAGTCTCTGAGTCCGAGTGTCTGGGGAGGGGCTGGGGATTTGCATTTTCCACAAGTTCCCAGAGGATGTTGGTGCTGCCTGCTGTTCCGGGGACCCCACTTTGAGGACCCCTGATTAGAGGCGCTCTCCGCACCCCCAGGGAGCGCTGTCTGTCTGTCAGGCTTTGGCTGAGGTTGCAGTGAAGCGCGGCCACCCTGAGCACGTGCCTCCCAGGGCAGTCTGGACCCGGAAGTATCACACAGAAGGGGCCAGAAGTGGCCCTTCCACTTCCACTGAGCCAGGGGGTCTCTCTGTGGCGCCGCAGTGAGCACGTGGCTCAGGCGGGTGGGGGCTCGGCACTGAGTTCCTCGGCGCTTCCCGCGGCAGCCGGGGGAGGTGCCGGGAGCCTGGCGTGGAACCCTCCGCGTCGCTGGTCTGTTGGTGAGCGGCCAGAAATGCCAATGCCAGTCGCAAGAAAACCTGTTCTTCCTCCCCCGATCCCATTCGACTTAGACCATCGTAGTCCATGACTCGTTTCCTCAGTTTCTCTTTTTGCTTCCGCCCATCGGAAAAGCTGCGTGATCCTGTGAGGGTGTGGGAGGGGGCCTGGCGGGCTTCGCGCAGGGGGCAGGTGCCTCTCCCGTTGGTCATGCTGGTGCCGCACCCTTGGGTCCAGAGGGTTGTCCCGGCCGCACCCCCTGGTCCCTGGCGGCTGTCACCGCTGGTGCTGTCCTTTCTCTCCGTCTCTCTCCCTCCTTCCCCTCCCTTCCTTCCTCTCTGCCTCTCTGCCCCAATCCCCACTGCCCTCACTGGCTCTCTTGTGGGTCAGCCCTTCCACAGGTGTGACACACGGTCTTGAATTTGCATCTGTGCCCAGCTCCTGGGGCTGTGACGTTTCCGGGTTCCCTGAGGAAGGTGGACCCCGTTGTGCTCTAGACGTTGCTGTTTCTGCTCTTCTCCCGGGGCCTACGTTTTCCTAACTGACCCCGTTTCTCTGTGTATTTCTGGTTAGTTACTTGCAACTGCTACAAGGTATCCCCTAGTGCTTGTCCCCCGCGTTTATGCACCTGTTCCCCAGCCAGGGCGTCCAAAGCTCTGCTGCACAAATGATGCTGTAGGAAGGTCCTTGCGCATGTCCAGGTGCGGTCCTGCGTGAGGACTGCTGGGGACGCATCTCAGACGTGCACTGCGGGAACATGGGGGACGTGTCCACTGTGCTCAAGCACGTTCTCCCAGGTTGCTCCCTGGGAGGCTGCACCAGCGTGTAGAAGGGCTCCTGCCTCCCACGTGCTTAGCCCTGCCGGACTTCCCAGCGTTGGCCCCAGTTCTGTCCAGCCCCGTAGACCATGCTTCTCCACGTCTCCCTGAAGGCAGTTGAGAGTGGGGTTGAAAAGATCTCACAGTTCCAAACTGGGCAGAGTGTGGCAGTCTGGGGTGGGGCAGCTCCCAGGTGACAGGGCTGGGCCCCTCTTCGGGGCGTGGGCAGAGGGGAGGGGAAGCACGTTTGGGGTCCCTCAGGCGTTGGGGGCCTCGGGGCTCTGTGCCTGCCCTGTGTGTTGGGACCCTGCCTGGGTCTTCGCCTTTGAGATGCTGCCGACACCCGCCCAGATGCAGTTCTGGGGGCGGCTGGGGGCCGTTTGGCGCAGCCCTTACAGTGACGAAGAGTCAGCTGTAACCCCTTCACTTTTGAAAGTCTGTTTTTAATCTCCAAGAACCACTGAGAACTTGAAGGAGAAAACATTTCTCGTGCAGCTTGAAACCTGCGCCCCACACCTAGGCCACCTGCTGTGGGGAGCGTCTGTCCTTGGAGGACACCTGCACAGTCGCGTGCTGCGTGACGATGTCTCAGTCCATGACGGGCCAAGCATACGATGGTGGTCCCAGAAAATTATAACGGAGCTGAAAAATCCCTCTCCCCTGGTGACGTCATAGCCACCGTACCGTCGTGGCACAAGGCATCGCGCACACGTTTGTGGTGGGGCCGGTGCGAACAGACCGGCCGCACTCTAGTCCTGTAAAAGTCCCGCACATGCGATCATGTATGTACCTAACACTTGCTATCGATAAGCAACGATTATCAGCACATTACAGCTCTGTGCATCCACTATACTGTACTTCATCATCATTGTAGAGTGTGTCCTACTTATGTATAAGAGATGTTAACTTAGAACAGCCTCAGGCCCTTCAGAAGGTCTTCAGGCCGGGCGCAGTGGCTCACGCCTGTAATCCTAGCACTCTGGGAGGCCGAGGCGGGCGGATTGTTTGAGCTCAGGAGTTCGAGACCAGCCTGAGCAAGAGCAAGACCCTGTCTCTACTAAAAATAGAAAGAAATTAATTGGACAACTAAAAATATATAGAAAAAATTAGCCGGGCATGGTGGCGCATGCCTGTAGTCCCAGCTACTCGGGAGGCTGAGGCAGGAGGATCGCTTGAGCCCAGGAGTTTGAGGTTGCTGTGAGCTAGGCTGACGCCACGGCACTCACTCTAGCCAGGGAAACAAAGTGAGACTCTGTCTCAAAAAAAAAAAAAAAAAAAAAAAAAAAAAAAAGAAGGTCTTCAGACCTCTGGTAGCAGATGACGGCCCCATGCGTGTCTTTGCTCTTGCAGACCTTCCCGTGGGCAGGCGGGGGGCTGTGCCGTGCAGGTGTGCGCAGGCGCAAGCTCTGACGTGCACGCGACAACGAAATTTGCCAGCGTTGAATTTCCCGGGCTATGTCTCCATCCCCGAGAGGTGCGTGACGTAGTTGTCTTTAAATCGACCGCGTTGCACAGGGCTTGCTGGGCTGAGAGCACTAATGTGCCAGGCGGGTGCCTGAACCGCGGCGCTTAGTTTGAGTCTGTTTTCATGTTGCTTAATTTTTCTCTGGACCCGGAGCCTCCTCAGATGGGAGCAGCCAGGGTTTCTCTGGGCTTCTGGGAGGCTGGATGATCTATTCTTGCTGTTCACGTACGTGGGAGAGGGAGGCGGCGTCCCCTCCGGGTCCTGGCGGTACACGGGAACCGCGTGTGCCGACCAGAGTCCCAGCAGCGGGGCTCGTGCAGAGGTGGCCTAACGACGTCCATCCGAAGTGACCTCATTCGCTGATGTGTGTGGGGCAGTTGGTGAGCAGTAGGTGCTCAGTAAATGCTTCTGGGGTAGAAAGAAGGAAGGAAACGCAATGATGCAGGGTGGGCACCCTTGCGGGGTCTGGCTGCTGATGTGTGCGCTGTTCTTCCTGCATGTTTGCCACATGTATGCAGTCGTCTGTGGCCAGGACAGCACCGACAGGCAGCACCTGTGGCTTCTTTATCTCTGCACATCGCTGGCAAAGGCAGAGCATTCGATTATTCATTCAGCAAACATTTAAGCACCTGCTAAATACCGAGTCACATTTTAGGTGCTGGGCACATGGCAGCGGACAAGATAGACGAGGTCCCTGCTCCCATAGAGGCGGCACTTGTGTGTGCGTGCGTGCGCGTGTGCGTCCGTGTGTGTGCACGTGTGTGTACGTGGGCGTGTGTGTGCATGTGTGTGTACGTGTGTGTGCGTGTGCGTGCATGTGTGCGTGGGCGTGTGTGCGTGTGTGTGAGAGAGAGAGGCAGAGGGACAACAGCAGGTGAATGAGTCGCTAGCCGACCTGTACGTGTGCCATGCAGAGGGTTCCAACAGCAGAGGTGAGAGACCCTGGCGGGATGATCTGGGAGGGCCTCAGGGAGGAGGTGATGTTTCGGCTGAGAAGCATGAGACGGACCCAGTGGTGCAGACTCCCGGGGGCCGGCGGCGCAGAGGCCCTGAGGGTGCAAGGAAGGAAGCGCGTGTGAGTTGCTATCGTGGCCTCAGTTCTCATAGACGTGTGTAAAAAGAGCTCCTTGGGTATTTTTGGAGCAGCTGGGACCCTGGGGGCTGGAGGGCCCACCGCTGCCCTGCAGACCCTCGGCGTCGGCCCGTGAGCTCCCAGCGGCACCTGGAGACCCGTGAGGGGTGTGTTGCGTCAGTTTCGTCTTCGGGGAGTTGGCCGTGGGTGTCCCTTTGTCCGGGTGCAAAGATCCTCCCCTGCTCCCCCTGCCTCCCTCACCCGCGGCCCAGCTGCTAAATAGAGAAGCTGTTTGTCCTGCCTTCGGGACGGGGGTGTTTGGAGTGGGCCTGTGCTGGGACTTTGGTCAGATTCCCGCGGCTGAAATCCTCGCGGTGCCAAGCCCGGCGTGTACACGGCGATGACGATATTCGGAGCTGGCTGCTGCGGCCGGCTGGGCAGAGCTGGTTTTCCTTAGGGTGTTATTAATGGTTGTTATCGACTTACGGTTTCTGAGTCCGAGAAACGCGCCTCCGTCGCACGGCCGCGTTACCACCTCGGACAGAGAGCTGCGGAGGAGGGACGGCCACGCGCCTGTTTGTTTCTGACGCCCCTCGGCCCGGAAGGGAGCCCCAGCGCACCGGGAAGCCGCGTGCAGACGGGTAAAGAGGTCCCGGTGTTGAAAGAGCCGGCTTCAGGGGCCGAGGGTTTGGTCTGGCCGTCGACCTTCTTCGCGGGCGCTGCGTGGGTGCTGGCGCTCAGCCGCCTTCACGGCGGGGCGCGAGTGGGGGGTTTCCGCTGTGACACCCTGACAGACACCGTCCCCAGCCCCGGCTCACAGCCTGGGCTCTGCGTCTCAAACCGGTTTGGATTGTTCGTGTCCTAACCCCAGTGCCCGGCGAGTGGCCCACACGTAGCTGGTGCTCAGTGACTGTCTCTCGGGAAGAAGCCGAGTGAGGGAACGGCCTGCGGGTCGGGGTGGGCCGGTGCCCTGGTCAGCCCCAGACGGGACAGCCCCCTTCTCCAGCCCAGCCCGCCAGGCCTGGCAGTGCCCCTTCTGCCCTGTTCTGCACCATTTTCTTTCATCGTGAGAATTAAATAAAGAAACTTGCATAAACAGCTTTTTCAGCCCAAATGCGGTAATGCCATCTGTCCGCCGCCCACCAGCGGCCGCCTGCGCTTTTTATGTGCACGTCGCCAGGGCTTCATGTGCTGGGCGTCGTGGCTCACGTAGACCCACTTTACAGATGAGACGACAGCCTGTGAGAGCTGAAGGGGCTTCTCCAAGATCACGCAGCCGGGGAGGGCTGGGGCAGGTCTCCCGCCTGGGTCTGCCTGACTCGGGAGCGGGCTGTGGCCACGGCGCTGCCCGAGATCCCAGCGCCGCAGGACGGAACTGTTCCCGGACTCAGACGCGCGTTGCAATCCCCGGGGGGCTTTTGAGAAACACCCGTCCCTAACCGCTATGCCCGGCTGCC
The DNA here is from genome assembly GCF_000956105.1 of Propithecus coquereli. NCBI lineage: Eukaryota > Metazoa > Chordata > Mammalia > Primates > Indriidae > Propithecus > Propithecus coquereli. Next base: position 315,708 of record NW_012151463.1, read on the forward strand.
GCTGGGAGCGCGGACCCGACCCTGCAGGACAAGCATCTGCAAGGGAAGTTACTCCACGAACGTGTCCGTCCGAAACGGTGGAATTAGCCGTGGTTGGAGGGCAGAATCTGGAGCCAGGCTGGCAGGTTCTGATCTCGGCTCTGCTACATCCTAGCTGTGTGGCCATGGGCTCATTTCTTAACCTCTCTGGGCTTTTTCTGTTTTCTTATCTGTGCAAGGGACAGAACTACAGTATCCTTCTCCTTCTCAAAGGGTTGCTGCTGGGTTCGTGCAGGAAATCGCGTAGTGCACACAAGCTCTCAGTGGGCGTTAGCTACGACCTGTGTTCTCACTCGGGTGGGGACTTCAGGGGGTATTTTGGTGACTAAATGACTTCCCTGGTGAGAGGCATTCAGAACAGGGCCTGGCACACAGTGAGGGCTCAATAATGTTTGTCATCATTACTTTATTATTGGACTCCACGCAGACCAATCATTAAAATGATAACAGAACTAATAAAATAATAATACCAATAGCCCCGAAGGACCAGGCACGGTTCCTTTGAAGTTTGTTTTGGCTTCGTCTCCTGGGCGGTGCAGGCCAGCATTTTTGAGACGATTCTGCAATGCATTTATTCATTTTTTCTCACCCGATGAGCTGTCTGAAGCGTGTTCGAACAGAGCTGGCCAGGGCGGAGGGAGAGACTTTTGCACCAGTGACCGCTGAAGTTCGTGTGACCCTCCAGTGCTGGGTGGGCCGGGAGGTCTCCGTTCGTCCGGCTCGCGCCTGGCGGCCCCTCGGCAGAAGTTTACAAGGAGGATGGCCCCGCCCCGGGGCTTGTCCTGTCCGGCCCTGGGACGTTTTGCAGGCTGCTTCCTTGAAACACCACAGAAGAAAGAAAGAACAGCAGAAGCAGCGTGAAAACAGTAGACTTTGTCATCAGCTAGAAGCTCGTTGGGAAGAATGTGTTACGGGGAGCGGGTGGCCGCTGTGTGGGCCGGGGACGGGACGGCTGCGCCCCCAGTGGCACTCCCAGCTCCGGACGGTTCTGTGGCTCACATCATGGAGGTGGAGACCCAACTGCTTTCTCCCCAGAGGCAAGAGATGCAGCAGAAGGCGCAGGTCCGCCGTCTGGGCAGCCCTGGCTCCGCCGTGTTTGTGGTCAGCGGCCGCGAGGCTCCGGGCAGCTCCGTGAACCCGTCCCGGTTTGGTCTCCGAGTCTCCAGAGTGGAGACGTCAGGGTCCCCCTGGTTCTCCCAAACGGGGTAGTGTGGGCGCCTTTCTCCTGTGCATATGGGAGCGTCGCTGGTTTGTGGAAGAGTCGATTTCAGCGTTTGCTGCGTGACTCCGCCCGTTTGATCCCTTAGCGGGTTGACGCCTTCCCTCCCTCGCGCCTGCGGCGCCGCGTCCTGGTTTCTCTGCGTCCTTGTCTACGCCTGCACTATGACCGACGGTGTCTTTTTCTCGGGGCGCTCGTTTTCCTTTTTAAAGGCATTTATTCAGGTTAAAAAGAAACAAAATTGTATGTCATCACCATACACGAAAACTCTCTGTCATCACAGACGAAGCAAACCAAAGCACGAGGACGGGGACGGCAAAAGAAGCCTCGCGTGGCCACCCCCGCGGCCTGGGCGCTGTCCTGCGCCTCCGGCCTCTTTGATAAAAGCAGGGGGCGAGTGGCTCAGGAAGGTGCTAAAGACGCTCCGGCACCTAACTGGGACCTGCTCCTGAGGGGCTCTGGGCGGAGAGAGGGAAAGAGTAATTTTCTCACCCCCGGCGTGACCTGCGCCGCCCCGAGTAATAGCAGCAGCCGCGGCGGACAGTGGCGTCGGCCCCCACCGGGCCAGCACGTCAGCGGGGGCAGAGCGAGCTCCCCGTCTTCACGGCGCCCTGGACGGCAGGTGTGTGGGCTCCAGGGTGGCCCAGTGACGCGGCCACGCCCTAATCCCCGGAACCCTGGATTTCGTCTTACTGGACAAAAGATGCGATGAAGTCCAGGATCTTTTAAAATAAATTTTTTTTTTTTTACATGTACCGGTTTATCATAAAGAATACAAATCCGGAACAGCCAAGTCGACGGGGGGCCTGAGCGAGGGGGGTGCCGGGGGTGCCGGAGCTCCCCGCCCTCCTGGTGTGTTCACCGCCCGGGAGGTCAGGATCTCGGAGGAGGAATGTTCCGGGACAGCCTGGGCCGTGCCCGCGTGAGAGGGAGGCAGAGGGGCTCTGGAGGGGCAGACCCGCGGAGGAGACGACACCCACAGGGACGCAGAGATGAGGGTGATGTGGCCGCCGGCTGGAGGCGCCGACGACGCCGGCAGAGGATGGGTCGCCCCCCAGCCTCTGGAGGGAGCCGGCCCTGCCCACGCCTTGACTTTGGACTTCCGGCCCCCAGATCCGTGAGGAAATCAGCCGCAGTTTGAAGCTGCCCAGTTTGTTGCAGCCACAGGAGAGGAATGCAGTAGGCCACTACCCTCCGCTATTATGCAGAAAAACCGAGAAACAGAGAGGTTGAGCAGTTAGCCTAAAATCACACAGCTAGAAAGTGGCAAAACCAGGATTTGAACCCAGCTGGCTGAAGCCCCGAGTTTGGGGCTTATGCGTTATTGCGCCGTCGTACGTGCTCTCTGGTGGGCGTTCCACACTCAGGGGAACCTACAGCCGTAGAACCAACCGAGGGAACTCTTTGGAAGCTGTGCTGGAAGACGGAAGGGCCCTGATGCAAGATCACTTCTGGGTTTAAGAACTGCCATTCGGGGCCGTTGACTCTTGTTTATTTGCTAAGCAGGAGGTTGGAGCCTGGCCCAGAGCAAGCTGCCGTGGTTAGGGGGCCGGCGGTTGCCGGGGGCAGCGGGGGGGGGCGCCCTTCCTCTGCCCGCTCACCGCGCGCCCCTCCCGGCGCCCCCGTCCTCCTGCCTTTGTCCTGGTGCCGCAGGAAGCAGCCCAGCCGCAGGGCGTCCCCCCACTTGGCTTCCAGCGCAACCGGGGGCTTAATGCGCCGCTTAATCCAGGAGGAGGCAGCTCCGGTCACGGTGATGTCGGCTCAGAAAGGGAGATGTTTAAGGGGGGCTTTGCCGATGCCCGTGAAGGGCAGGACGGTGCCGGGCTCACCCCACCGAGCGCCGGCTGCGCAGGGCGCGGGGCCAGTTCCCTCCTTGCTTCCAGATCTCTCCCCCGCCTCTCCCCCCGCCCCCTCTGCACTCCCTAAGCTCAGTCGTGGGAAGCTATTTTTCTTTCTTCTGCCCGAGGAAACTCCTTTCAAAACAAACCCCAACACCCCACACACGAGGGTCGCTGAGCCTCATTCGAAATGCGGAGAAGCCCCTGACCGCAGAGGAGGCGGCTTGTTTGTAGGAGCTGATCAGCCGAGGTGGCAGCCGTCACGTCACGTGAGGCCAAAGCACCTGGCATCCGATTACGGACCTGATGCAGCCAGAGCCGGCCCTCGGACCGCTGAGTGAGGGCGGCTGGCCAGGGACCGGGCTGGGGCAGAGCAAGCCGGTGGCAACGGAAGGTCCCTGCCGCGCTTTAAAAACAATGATCATTTAAAGATACGGTGCTGTTCCTGCCTGAGTTTTAAAACAAGGTAATTTCTGAACACTGAGGTCAGGTGGTGATTTTCCCGTTAGCGGGTTAAGGATTCCCGGGTGGCCTGTGCAGTCAGAGCAGGGACCCGGCAACGTTCCGGGCGGAGAGGGGCCGCCTGGGGGTCAAGGGTGGGTGCGAGGGGCAGACAGAGCGTCCGTGGCGAGCGCTGCTTTCCCGGTCAATCGGCGGCCCTGATGGCGCGAGGCTGGGCCACGTTGGCAACCGCAGTTGTTTCGGGCTTGGCCGCCGCGGTGACCCAGTGACCCAGAGGCGTTACCGGGAAAATCCGGTTCTAAGGAGCATCTCCCCGCGTCTCAGGGGCAGCAGCGTTTTCTGAAATGAACGAATCGCTGGGAGTCACAGTCTTGTCGCGCCGCGCAGGACAAAAGCGGAAGTAGATACCCTGTCCGTATGGAGCCCCTCGGATGCTCGATGTTGTGGGATTCCCATGCGGCGGGCCCTGTCGTAAGTTCCGAGTCAATGGATGAGAAAAGAGAGGCGTCTCGAGATCAGGCAACTCGCCCAGCGTTGCAGGGTTCGTCGCTGGGCGGGGGATCTGGTTCCGGCGCCTCTGTCCCAACCTCCGAGCACGGTTCTTGCTGGGAGAAAGTACTGGCTGGACGACGGGGAGGGGGTGCACGTGTTCTCTGCGTCTCTCACACCGTCCCCGACTGCTCCCCAACTCTTTCATCTCACATGTGGTTGCTTCACCAGGGGTGGCAATTTTGGAACTTAGCCAAGGTCATTGCAAATAAGCTTTGACTTTTTTCTTCTGCGCACTGTGATGTTAACAGCCGATAACTCTCCTTCTCTTCTTATGAAGAGCAGTCGTTTTGGGGCCGGGAACATGGGGATTCTTGTGCTGCATTATTGACCAGAGTCGGCGGGAACCCAGGAACAGTGTGTCGTGGGACCTCGTCTGTGTGGTATTGTTCTGGGGGAGGCCTGTTGCCTGCAACACTCTGTCCTCGGGCTCCCTGCCCTCCAAGAGCATGTGTGTGGGTCGCGTGTCCTTCAGCAGCTGAAGGGTGTGTGCTGGGCGGGCAGGACCCTGTGCCATGTCACCCTGTCCCCGGCTTCTTTGATCCTGAGGCAGGTGGTCGGTTGTGACCTGTTGTGCCGCCAGCTCACGGACCTGTTATTCAAAGATGTGCTGGCCGGGCGCGGTGGCTCACGCCTGTAATCCTAGCTCTCTGGGTGGATCGCTCAAGGTCAGGAGTTCGAGACCAGCCTGAGCAAGAGCAAGACCCTGTCTCTACTAAAAATAGAAAGAAATTAATCGGACAACTAAAAGTATATAGAAAAAATTAGCTGGGCATGGTGGCGCATGCCTGTGGTCCCAGCTACTCGTGAGGCTGAGGCAGGAGGATCGCCTGAGCCCGGGAGTTTGAGGTTGCTGTGAGCGAGGCTGACACCATGGCACTCTAGGCTGGGCTGAGTCAATGCTGCAGCTGAGATCCATGGCCTTGTCTGGTGTGAGGGCAGGGCTGTTGTGGTCAGTCTCCCGAAGGGGACGTTTCTGCTCAGTGGTTCTGTTTATGCATCATCTCAGCAGGGACAGGCCTGGGCACTGACCACCCTCTTCTGTCCCCTGTGTCTAGGGAAAATGTCCTGGACGTGTCACGCGGGCTCATGCCTCAAACAAAATAAGGGTTTATATTTTTGTGGCATGAAAAAATCCAGATGCAGGAATTCCAGAGCTTCCTGGTGTGTTGGCTCCCCTGAACCGGCAGGGACCTGGGCTCCTTCTGGCTGCTCTGCCTTGATGATAGTGACCCTCGTCTTCATGCTCCCAGGATGGCTGCTGCAGCTCCAGCCACATGAACACATTCTAGGCAGGAAGCAGGGAAGGATAATGGATGAAGGGAAAGGAAAAGTGAGTGATAACTGAGTCACCCCCTTTAAAAAGCTTCTTGGGGACACCATTCAGTGACTTCTGCTTACGTTTCACTGGTGGGAATGATCACGTGCCGCCCAGTCTGCACCAAAAGCTGGCAAATGCAGCTGTTTAGCAGGGGTGTTACCACCTCCAGTAAAACCCGGGTTCTGGCGGGAAGGGGAAGGCCGGAGTGCTGCTGAGTGGGCCGTGGTGACCTCTGAAACACCTGCTCTGCTCGCCCCGTGCCCTGGGGCCTCTCGTGGGGCGGCCTGGACTCGGGTTCTGAGCTCACCGGCTCTGAGGGTCGCTCCCGTCAGAGAGCAGCGATGCGACACGCAGCCGCCCTGTGTGCGGTTAGCCTCACCTCCCTGGGGCGACCCCGCTTCCACAGGCATCCTTATGCGGGAAGGACATTCTTAAAAGTTTAACATATTGAAGTTACTAATTTTTTAGAGACAAAGTCTTGCTGTGTTGCCCAGGCTGGCCTTGGACTCCTGTGCTCAAGCGATCCTCCCGCCTCGGCCTCCCGACAGCTGGCCCGACGGGCGCGCGCCTCCACGCTGGGCACCGAGTTTTTTGTGTGTGTGCGGGTGCGCTCGGCAGTTACCTTAAAAAGTGGATTTAGAGCCAGCCCTCTGCATCTTCCTTCTCGTTTCATTCATTCATTCATTCATTCATTCCTCC
>NW_012151463.1:322993-323783 GCF_000956105.1 Propithecus coquereli
AGAGGCAGGACCGAGACCCCAGCCTCTCGCCCCATCTGCGAACCCGCCCAAGGCCGCCCCTCCTGGCACGGTCGGCTGGACCTCAGTGTGGCGGAAGCCCCGGGTTCCTTCCTAGTTCTGTCCGATTCCCACAAAGATTCTCGTTTTCATCGTGGCAGCACCCGGACTCCTTCCCCAGACCCCGCAGACACCCACAGACCACGTCTGCCAGATCGTCGCAGGCGCCCGCCGTCGGAAGGCCCTGCCTGGCCACCTGCAGCGTTCCAGCTGCGACCACCGGGGGCCACGCGGGGAAGGCAGGGTCCACGCCACCAGGAGGCTTTATCTTGCGGCTGATTTCTACTTCTAATGACTTCCCGCGGCGTCGGAGCTGGGGGTGCCGGCACCCGCGTGGCGCCCGCGTGCTGCTGTGCGGCTGCCTGAGCCCCGTCTCACCCGCTGCCCTCCTCTCCCGGGGCCGGGGGGAGCTCCCCTAGTACGGCTGCTTCCACGGAAGGGCTGTTTCTGGCGGAGGAGGTTTCCAGCAGCCCCCCGTCCCGGCCTTGCAGGGCGGAGGCAGCTGAGGCTCTGTCTGCAGGTTCTTTATGTGGGAGGCTCGAGCCCGGGTCCCTTTCTGCCATCGCCGCCTCTGGGGAAGCAGCTGGCGCGGCCACACGTGTGCGTGTGGCGGCATCTCAGGCCTCCTGTGCGTCCGCGTGGAGTGGCTGCGGGAGCACGAGGCACACGAGGAGCGTTGGCCCTGCTCCCCGAGGACTTCTCGGTGTTCAGTCTGACCCTGTCGGGACGGGGA
>NW_012151463.1:323997-331658 GCF_000956105.1 Propithecus coquereli
GGTGCGCTCGGCAGTTACCTTAAAAAGTGGATTTAGAGCCAGCCCTCTGCATCTTCCTTCTCGTTTCATTCATTCATTCATTCATTCATTCCTCCAATCAGCCGCGGTGTTGCCCGGCTGCGTGGCGCTGGAACGCGGAGTCAGGCCGCGTGGCGCTTGCGGGCGAGCGGGGAGACGGCGTTTTCTGAGAAGTGACAGAACAGAAGGTGGGGCACACGCTAGGGCCACGGGAGGAGGTTCCGTGTTCCAGGCATGTCACTCTCGTCTCCCTGTGCGTGAGAGGGACGGGATGGGGGTGGCTCACGTGTGCGCACACGTGTGTGGTGCGTGTGCACGTGTGTGTGGTGCGTGTGTGCATGTGTGCGTGTGTGCACGTGTGTGGTGCGTGTGTGTGCGTGTGTGTGCGCGTGTCTGGTGCCTGTGCGTGTGTGTGGTGCGTGTGCACGTGTGTGCGTGTGTGCATGTGTGGTGCGCGTGTGTGCGTGTGTGTGGTGCGCGTGTGTGAATGTGCACGTGTGTGTGTGCGTGTGCACGTGTGTGCGTGTGTGTGCGTGTTCTATCCCATACGCCCCGCCCGTTCCATCCCATCCCATTCTGCATTTTATTTTTACAAGCTGTGTTAAGACCTACTAAATTGATTTCACAGTCCAGAGGGTCCTGACGTGTGGTTTGGGTGTCGCTTTCTACTGGCTGGACGACTGGGAGGGGGTGCACGTGTTCGTCTGGCCGCCTGCGGAAGGAGGGTTGGGGGGGTCGGGGATCCCAGGAGAGGAGGGGGCTGCCCGGGTCTCGGCCGGAAGGAGACCTGGCGAGTCTTGGTGAGATTTATTTCTGTGAATCGGGGCAGGGTGCCTTTAATGGGTTTTAATTAAAATTTAATAAATAAAAAAGAGAACAAAAGACTCATCCAATCATCCTTCGTTCCTGGTCTTTCAACACCAGGCAATTAAGACGCTTTGTTATAAACAAGCCGCGGGAGGGAAGGTGGGGCGAGGCTGGAGATGGGGGGCTCGGCGCGGATCCGCCGGCTGCGCTGCCCCTGGGGCGCGGCGTCCACATCCCCGGGGGAGGTTGAGTCGCATCCCACCTGTGGGGGCTCCCCTCTGCCTCCCCACCTCTGTCCCTGACGCTTCCCCCCGTGAGCGCTTGTCCTCTCCTCTGATCTTGGGGACGTCCAGGTGTGGTTGCAGAGGCAGGACCGAGACCCCAGCCTCTCGCCCCATCTGCGAACCCGCCCAAGGCCGCCCTTCCTGGCACGGTCGGCTGGACCTCAGCATGGCGGAAGCCCCGGGTTCCTTCCTAGTTCTGTCCGATTCCCACAAAGATTCTCGTTTTCATCGTGGCAGCACCCGGACTCCTTCCCCAGACCCTGCAGACACCCACAGACCACGTCTGCCAGATCGTCGCAGGCGCCCGCCGTCGGGAGGCCCTGCCTGGCCACCTGCAGCGTTCCAGCTGCGACCACCGGGGGCCACGCGGGGAAGGCAGGGTCCACGCCACCAGGAGGCTTTATCTTGCGGCTGATTTCTACTTCTAATGACTTCCCGCGGCGTCGGAGCTGGGGGTGCCGGCACCCGCGTGGCGCCCGCGTGCTGCTGTGCGGCTGCATGAGCCCCGTCTCACCCGCTGCCCTCCTCTCCCGGGGCCGGGGGGGGCTCCCCTAGTACGGCTGCTTCCACGGAAGGGCTGTTCCTGGCGGAGGAGGTTTCCAGCAGCCCCCCGTCCCGGCCTTGCAGGGCGGAGGCAGCTGAGGCTCTGTCTGCAGGTTCTTTATGTGGGAGGCTCGAGCCCGGGTCCCTTTCTGCCATCGCCGCCTCTGGGGAAGCAGCTGGCGCGGCCACACGTGTGCGTGTGGCGGCATCTCAGGCCTCCTGTGCGTCCGCGTGGAGTGGCTGCGGGAGCACGAGGCACACGAGGAGCGTTGGCCCTGCTCCCCGAGGACTTCTCGGTGTTCAGTCTGACCCTGTCGGGACGGGGACGCAGCTTGTCTAGGAGCTGACCTCTGAGGACAGAGAAACCCGTTTGTCCCTCCCTCCCTCCTCCCCCGACTGCAAATACACACCTGTGACGCTCTTCTCTCCCTCTCCGGGGGAGGAAGGGCCGGTGCGGGGAGAGGGGAGTTCCTGAGCAACAGAGCATCGATTGGGGTGGGAGAGGAAGACATCCCACCACCTGGCATCCCTGTGGGCTGTCGGGTTTCTTACCCACCTCAGAAGTGAGACTCGAACCTCAGCCTTTGAGTGCCCGGCGTGATAAGTCACAGCCTCCCGGAGGAAAGGAGAAGCTCGGCCCTTTTACACTTTTCCTTGGCGTTCGGAGCTTCCATCGGAAGGGTGTAGTCGGCCACGGATGACGGGATGTTGGTGGTGCTGAAGATTCTGCTGCGGTTGTTCCATCTCAGTTATTTTAGTTGGGACCACTGACAAGTGACAAGTGACAGAAGACCCCTCCCAGACTGGAACAAACCCAAAGGGAATGTGTGGCTGGAGGACGTGGAACATCCAGGCAGGGTGGACATCAGGCACGGCTTGATTCAGGGCTCAAACGACGTCACTGAAACTAGAAGTCCATCTTCTCCTTTCCCGCTTCTGACATGGGCCTTGCCTCATGGTGGCAAAACGGCTGCCAGGGCCACTAGAGCCATGTTCTCTCAGGTTCTTGGTCGGCAGGAACGAACACAGGTGGAATTCTGACAGGGTCCCCAGATTCCACACTCCAGTCCCTGGAACCTGTGAACAACCACGGTACCCTCCAGGGCACAGTCGCCCTGAGACAGGGAGGTCCCCGGGGAGGCTGGTCTCATCCCGAGAGCCTGTGCGCCCAGAGCTTCCTCTTGCGGGAGGAGCGGGGCAGAGGGCGTGGAAGCTCGGGGAGATTTGATTCTCGGTCGCTGACCTTGGAGAGGGAGGGCACCTCGTGAGAAGGCACCTCCGGTTGCCAGGAGGGACCCGGCCAGCACCAGCAGGGACTCGGGGCTCAGCCCTGCCGGCCCGAGCCCGAATGGGCCTGAGAGCAGACCCTGCCCCGAGCCTCCCGGCAGAAGCCCGCCCTGGCCAGCGCCTTGACGTCGGCCTTGTGGGTCAGGGCTGTGAGCTCACAGACGGTGCGGGTTTAAGCTGCCCTCTGCTGTCACTTGTCACGATGCCCAGAAAACGAATTCGTTCAGCTTTCTCTCCCGGTTCTCCGCCGAGGCCAGGGGTTCACGGCGGGCTCTGCTTGTCACGGACTCGGTCAGCGCTTGAGGCTCAGCCGAGGTGTTGGCGGAGGGTCCCCTCCCCGGCTAAGCTTCAGGGTCAGACACAGGCGCCGTCACCTCCTCTCAGGTCCAGGCGAGGACGCTGCTGCCCAGACGTGAGCTTGCCGGGGTCCGGCTGTGCCGCCGGTCTGGGGTGATCCGGTCCTCCTCCTGCCGGCGGTGTGCTCGCGTGCCAGGCCCGGGGGGAGACAGCGGGAGGTGGCCACCGCACAGCCGGACAGCCTGCCGCGTGCCCGCCCCGCACAGCTGGACCCGCAGGGGTCCCCCGGGGCCCCTCCCGCGTGGCGAGGCCGTGTCAGCGTGTGTGGGGGAGGGACGGTGGGTCCCAGCGACCTCTCCGCGGTGGTTTGTCCGTCGGTGCGCTGCAGACTGCAGGCCTGAGCCGCCGTGTCCAGCCAGGAGTTTCTTAACGTGTAAGCCTTTTCCTTCTTGCCTCCCTGCATTATCTAAACTGTTTTCCGTTTTGAAAGCGTCACTTTTATCTATTTGCCTGCTTTGTTCAGCGTCCGCCACCTGGGAGCCTTAGCAGCGGAAACAAACGTCGAGTAAAATCAACACCGCAGAACCGCGCAGAAGAAAGGCAGGCGATCACCGTTCCCTCGTCGTCTTTGTTTAATTTCCCTTTTGTTTATGGAGAACACGACACACCGCCGTGTACAGGGACCACAACCCAAACGCGGGTGCCGCGTCAGTTCACAACCTGAGAAAACCGCAGTGATATTTTTCGCTTTAACAGGCCAGGGAAGGATTAGCTGGAAAGAAACTGCACAGTCTCTCTCCGTGGCGATGTCGTCCGGAAGCTGGTCTTTAATCTCGGCAACGTTCGGGTCACACCGACGCTTCTGGACTGGCGTGTGTGTGTCACCCACCCGCAAAGGGGTTGGTGCAGGTCACCGCCGTGTTTCGCGCTGCAGCCCCGCCCTCTGCACGCAGCGGCCCCTCCTCCCCGGCCGCGCCCCCTTCCAGCTCGCAGCCCTTCCTTGTCAGTGTCACCGCAGCCATCTGCTTCCCCAGGCCCCCGACGGCGCTGGCAGGTGACGCTCGCGCTCGGCGGTGGTGTTGGCAGACGCGGCCTTGCTCCTGCTGGCGCGGAGGCCCGCGTGCTAAACGCCCTGGCCGCGTGCGCCGTGGCCTGGGGCCAGCGAGGCTGTGCCAGGCGTTTGCTCCTCATCAGGTCCTGGTCTTGGCAGGCGCGGCCCCTCGCCTGGCTCCGCGGTGCTCTCTCAGCTCAGCAGGGAATTAAATCTACGGCCCCTCCCTGGCCCGTTCAGCCACCGGGTCCACAGAGCAACGTGACGGCGCCACTCGGGCCGTGTTTGAGTTTCTGTCTCGTAGGGGAGGACGGGGCCGACGGTCCCGTGGTTTCTGTCTGGGTCCCGCCTCCCGCCGTTCCGTGCCTTCCCGTGGGTGGCTCCGTGCGATCCGACAGCCCCGCGAGGGCGCAGCGTGGGTGTCGTTGCTCTTTGCAGATGAGGAGGATGAGATCGTGGAGATGTTTCTCAGCCAAGTGTCTTGCCCACGTGGCACAAAGGTGTGTGGGGAGGTCGCAGGAGAAACAGCCTGGACTCAGTGAGGAGAGACTTTATCGGAACCTTCCCTGCAGGGGGCACGCAGGGTGCTCTGGCCACGAGGCCTCGTGTGTCTCCAGGGTCTGCAGCCGCGTGGGTCCTCCTCTCCGGGGGAGGAAGGGCCGGTGCGGGGAGGGGGGATGGCCTTGTCCTGGGAACACAGGTGTGTGTGTGGGGGGTCTGGGCCTCACCCAAGCTCAGGGTGGGGGCTCTTCCCAGCGAGCGTTTGCAGGACACAGAGGCTGGCGGGGCTCCTTTCACCCTTAGCGGTCTCAGCGCACAGGGCCAGGGTGACTTCAACGTTGCCACGAGTCGTGGCCACCACGGCTGTTCCCTGCCCGTCTGGGCTCTTTGGAAACAGGGTTTTAAGTGGCTGCAGGTAATTCAGCCTTCGAGGGGCCGGGAGTGTGACCCCCAGGTGCCCACGGGGCCTATTAAAGGCAAGCCTTTGCTCCCCGAAAAGAACACTCTCTCTTACTGTTCTTGAAAGATGTTGCGTTCTGGTTCCATTTCAACATCTGTATTCACACTATGTTTGTTATTTATTTACTCGTGGGTTTTGTCGTGCATGTTTAGGGGACAACATGTTGTGACGAGGTACATATATGGTAGCATCATGGTTTCTACAGCGGGACAAACGGGCAGATTGCGCATCCTCTAGACACCTGGGTGTAGAGGTTCGCTTTCTTCTGAACTCTGTTTGCTCTGACGCTGTGTTGTCAGCGCCACAGGGCTGGGGTCACGACAGATGGCGGCTGACACCGCCTCGTCGCGAGGGAGGCCGGGAAGGCGCGTGGCCGTGTGGGAAGATTGCGCGATCTCCGTATCCGTCAAGAGAAACCAGAAATCTTGATTTCTGCACGTCTCTTGTAAGTTTTGTATGTTGGCGATGGACTCACTTAAAACAATTAAAATGGGGAGGCGGCTACGCGGGCGGGTCTAGCAAAGCACAGCCGCGAACCGGATTCAGCTCCGGGACACGCGGCTCTGCCCGGCTGGCGCCACGGTGTCCTCCCTGCCTGGCTGGGTGGTCGGTCAGTCTCCTGGCACACGCGGCCTTCCCGGGGTGAAACATCGCTTCACCGTGTTTTGGGGGACAAGTTAAAAAACGAAGCTTTATCGAAGGCTGAAAATCACCTTTTCCTCTTCCTCAGGGCTGGACTATTTTTTTCTGCCGTGGTGATGTGTCGTCTAAAAGCCCCGAGAAGAGGGACTTAGGGAGAAGGGCGGTCCCAGGGCACAGTTGTGGGGTACGGAGTGAAGCTTCCTCCAAAGGCCCTTCCCGCTTCCCAAGCGACACCCCAAAACTCCAGAGGCACGGAGAGCCCAGCCACACGGACACTGCCGGGGCGTCCGCCTGCCGGGGTCCAGGAAGGACGGGCCCCAGAAACTCAGCGTGAGATTTGGAAGTCCCGCCACCGCGCTGGCTTCCCAGGGCCACCGCGCTGGCTTCCCAGGGCCACCGCCGCCAGTCCGTACAGCTGGGGGACTTCACACAACCGAAATCTATTCTGTCCGTTCCGGGGCCAGACATCCGAAGCCGCGGTGCCGGCCAGCAGGGCCACGTTCCCTCTGGAGGCTCTGGGAGGAACGTGGCTTCCTGGGGTGGCCGGCGAGCCTCGGCGTTCCTTGGCTTCTGGCCATCGCTGTCTCCACCGTCTCGTGACCTCCCCCTGCACCGGAGCGTGTCCTTTTCTGTCTCTGATGAGAACGCTCACTGGGTTTAGGGCCCCCCGAGCCAGTGTGACCTCATCTCTCTGCTGACCTTGAGCACCTCTGCCAGGGCCCCCTTCCGGACAGGCTCATGCGCCTCTTACAGCCGCGTGTGACAGTTGAATTAACCAAGCGTAACGCGTCTCTGCAATAATGATTCAAATCGGGAGGCCCATCAATTTCTAAAAAAGAAAAAGATTTACTTATAAATATTTCTGGGACAAGCGTTTTGTTGATAACGAGCAATACTTATATTTGAAATAGATACTTGGGTGTGGCCACGCGTGTTTGGCCCGTCAGATTCCTGCGGAAAAGGATCCCGCGTATCTGGACTTGGCTTTGGGCTGTGGGTCTCTCATTCGTGAGTTATCTTCAGGAGCAAGAGAAGGTTCTAGAAGCGGGGAATGGGTGCTGATTTTTAGTGCCTGAGAAGCTGGACCTGTCCGTCACCCCTCAGTGTCACAAAATGACGAAAGGAAATGCCATTGTCTGCCCATCACGGCGTGTTTCATTTCTAATATGCTTTGAATTTTTTTGAAGATCCAATTTTATAGCATGTAGCTATTAAAAAAATTTTTTTTCAACATTCAGCAACAGCAACTTTTATGAGACACCCCGGTGAGCAATGCGTGGTGTGAATTTAAGTTGGCCACGTCCGTTAGCTGTGTTGGTGTCGGGTTAACGAGCTGCAGTAAAAATCCCAGAACTTCCGCAGCTCGGCACGGAGGTGCCGTGGTCAGCGAGCGGCTTCCTCCGCACTCATTCGGGAACTCGGGTCTCTCCCGTCTCGGGCCCCGAGGTCCGCCAGGGTCCCAGAGCCCCCGCGTGCGGCTGGTGGGGGCGGAGGGTGGAGGAGGCTCCCGGGTCCAGAGGTGACATGTGTCCCTTTGCTCGTGCCAGTCCCACCCGCTGGGAAGGGAGCCCTGGGTGAGCTGGCGGCCACCACCCAGCAGTGACGCCACACTATGGAAGCGGGTCCCACGTCTATGGGGACAGTGGGACCTGCCTCTGCCACACCTGTGTATATAAGAAGTACTAGCTTAGGCTACGGTGTGAGGATATGTACGGAAAAGAATCATCGCATCTTAATTACCCAAGCTAGTAAGCAGTTTACGTGACCTGGG
>NW_012151463.1:344758-345071 GCF_000956105.1 Propithecus coquereli
TAAGAAAAAAGGCCGTGTAAATTTTTGTTCAAGGGAAAGCTGTTTGAAATCTCTCTGATATTTTCCTCCCAGGTCAGCAGCAAATAAATCTCATTTGTCATCGGCAATTTTCTTTTAGGGCACGGGTCTGATTTACATTCTAGAAGCACTTGCTTGTTTTGAGGGGGAAAACATCTCCCCTTGGCCCCCTAGAAAACAACCATCGGTTAAGAAAACAGCTCAAAGCCTCCCTTGTTTACCGACTGGTTGAGAAGTGGTCTTCAGACAGTTACAGTGAATTCGGGCTTCCCTGGCAAAGGGCCCGGGTCAGCGT
>NW_012151463.1:345121-349030 GCF_000956105.1 Propithecus coquereli
AATTTTCTCTCTCTCCCTAAACATGGTTTTTGAAGACTTAGTAAGAGAAAAAGAATGTCAAATAGCATCAATATTTTTATATTGGTCATATGTTGAAATGATAATATTTTGGACACATCTAGTTTATTATTAAAGTTAATTTTATCTGTCCTCTCTACCGTTTTTAGGGTGGCGACTAGGCAATTTAGAGTCACGCGTGTGGCCCGCGTTATATTTCTCTTGGGCGGCACAAGGAGCGGAGGGTGAGCCCACTCCTGGTCTGGCCGTACGCGGGCGCTCGGTCTTTTCCCGCGAAGGGGGATTGAACTATTTGTGGGGAGCTCTCCCGCCGGGCTGTTGGAGAGCTGGAGGCTGAGCGGGGTGAGGACGGCAGGCGCGTGCTGCGGCAGCGGAGAGTGTGAGCAGGTTTCCCGTGCGCGCTCGCTGCCTTCCCCGTCCGCTGCCTTCCTGGCGCCAGGGCCGTGTCTCCTGCCCTCTCAGGATCCGAGACACAGTTACGCGCGCCCTGGGCCGCCGGCTGGTTGCAGGCGCGGAATCCTCCCGAGCAGAAACGCTACGCGGACGCCCCTCGCTGCCCAGCCGCTCTCGGAAGGGAGCTTGGCTGTTTCTCATAAACCGGCCCAACCCTTCGCCTCTGCGGACTCACAGTGGCCAAGGCTGCAGTTACGGCGCCCGGCTATAAATATTTAAATGGCGTTTAGCTTTCCCACCAAGCACATCAGTAGCCAAGATCAAGCTGTTTGACCTTTTGTCAATTTACTCAGTGAAATACGATTCTACTGGTCTCCTTTCCTCCAAATGTTGTCTGTTGTCTCCTTCTTTTCCATAGTTGAAATGGCTGCCTCTTCTCCAGATGCAGAACGGAGACTCCGTGAGTCTTTGCATCGATTGCAGATTTGCAAATGCAAACAGTAAGATTCGTGTCCTTGCCCACAGACGTCATGGGCGTGTGGTTTCAGAGGCGGCCGGAGTGCACGAGTTTCAGGACCAGAGGCAGCTGGACAGCACCTGGCAGGCGTGGGAGGGGCAGGGGACAGTTACTGAATTTGTCCACGTGGAACTCAGGGAACTCGGGACGTCAACACTCGAGCCCTGCGGCCTGTGCTGGTTCTCGACAGACCTCCGCAGGCTCCTGGGGGCCGTGGCCTTCCTGTTGCAAGCTCTGTCTCCAGCCAGGGCACCCGTGGCTACTCAGTGAGGTCTTTTTTAAGGACGGGGAAAGTCAGATGGAATCGTGGAGTGAGGACAGGGAGAAAGCGAGCACTTTGGGATCCGGCGTCGTGTTGCTAAACCATGTGCTCCTGCACAGACACACGTGGACTGTGGATTGGCTTGTGTCTGTCTGGCTGTCCTGTCTCTGATTTTGAATATTCTCACCACAGGCGTATTTAAAGCCAGATAAATAATATACCAAAGGGGAAATTTAAAAAACAACACATTGAGTAGCTGCTTCCAAATAACGTCAGAGGTTGGAGATGGCACACTTCATGAGGGACAGTCACAGCTGTCGGGGTGACCAGAGGGGCGCGTGGGCACAGCACACTCAGACTCTACCCTGCGCCCGCACGGCCCCTGCCCAGCCCTTGCCACGAGCCGCTTCTGCCCCGTCCCCTTGGCTGAAGCTGCAGGTCGATGCTGTCGGCTTTGCTTGGACAGAGAATATCCCTTTCTGTCTGTCGCTCCCCGAACTATCCACATCTCACCTCATCTAAACTTAAAGCTTCTTCTCCCTCCTGGCCGGGGCCTGCTTTGGGTCGAGCAGTGTGTGTAGGGGGGTCGCCTCTTCCTTATTCCCTGGCCGTTACGGGCTGAAGCGTGTCCCCGTCAAAGGTGTCGACGTCCTAACCCCCGGTACCTGTGCATGGACCTTATTTGGAAATGGGGTCTCTGCAGGTGTGAAGTTAAGATGAGGATGCTGGGATGTGCCTGATCCCGCACGACTGGACCACACTGGATCCCCTAGAAGAAGGGGAATCTGGGCGCAGAACAGACGCTCATAGAGGGACGACCCTGTGAGCACAGAAGGAGACTGTCATCTGCAAGGCAAGGGACACCCGAGGCTCCAGCACCCTGTTCTCCTCCTGCAGAGACCACACCCCCCCTTCGTCGTGGTGTGTGATCGCTGTTGGGGTCTCCCCCGTCTAGACGGCCGCCTACTGCGAATCCCCTGGACTGCTCAGTCCCCTCAGGGTGAACACGTGGCCCGATATGATCCGTCAAGACACTGATAATAGAGACCCCTCCCCACAAACCTGATCGCTGGGCTTTATAAAGATCTGTGAGTGTTTTCTACTAAAAACTGGGATACCACAGACGAAAGCAAAACCACAAGACTGTTTGGAAATCAAGGGCAAGGACCTTATATTCTCGGGGTTGGCAAACTTCTGGAAAGGGCCAGATGGTGAATGTCTTCAGCGTTGCAAGCTGTGCAGTCTCTGTTGCGACAGCTAGACTTCGCTGTGGTCTCCTAAGGCAACCACTGATGACATGTAAGCAAGCGGTGTGGCCGTGTGCCAATAAAACTTTATTTACAAAATCAGGTGGGGGCCAGATTTGGCCTACACGCTGCTGTTTCCAGAGTCCTGCTACATACTGATACCTAAGATAGGGCCAAAGCTACACTCAGAGGAAAATATATAGCTTCGGATACTCTTATTTTAAAAAGAGAATGGAAAAAAATCCCCCAAATTAACCAAAACACTCCACATTGGAAACTAGAAAAAGAATATTATTCTGAAAAAAGAATAATAAAATGAAGCAGAACCAGAAGAGGAGAGTGAATAAAACGGAAAGCAGAAAACAATGAGTTAGTAAACAATAGCAGAACCAGCCAATAGCCTTGGGGGCTGGTCCTTTTAAAAAAATGTATAAAATAAAATGTTCTTCATTTTTAAACATTTCATTCACCTTAAAAAGCTTTCCAACAGTTGTAATGAAATGACCGTGAACACACAGGGCTTTGTTCATGCTCTCAGTGAAGGACGTAGCTGGTGCTTCTGGTCCCGTGTGACAGTCAGATCCATCCAGCGCACATTTAAATTCCAAACACACATTCGTGATGTTAAATTTGCCGTGTTAAATTCATATGCGTGCGTCATTAGAAATCTTTTACTTACGACAGTCAGGAAGGGCTGGTTCTTTGAAAAGACTGGGAGAGAAAGAAGACTCGGCCTCTGGGTCTGTGTCCAGATTTTATCCAGGTGGAGATTTCATCTTCTCCGGGTCCTCCCTCGTGCCGTGCCCTTAGCCTGGGGACACCATGGCGGGGCGGACAGTGCGTGAGCGAGCCAGGGTCCACGGCCGACCTCTGGATTTGGACTCGGGCTCCTCTGCTTCCAAACTGTCCAGCTGCGAACAAGTAACTCAACCTCAGTGCTGCTCTCAGTTTTCTTGTCTGTGAAGAGGGCATGACGATATTCCCGCTTCACGGGCAGCGGTGAGGAGCAAGTGACTCACCGCACAGCACATGCTCAGAGCTGCCTTTCACGTGGGCGCAGCTCCCTGAACGTGGACCGGCAGTCTCGGGGCCGCCGCGGCGCCGCCTGTGTTATCACAGTTCTCGCGTTTCTCTCTAACAATTCGTGTTTTTAAACCTGTCCTTCTGAGCACCCAGCCCCTGGGCAGCCTGTGTGGCTCGCGGCTCTCTCACCCCGGCGTCCACAGCGTGGGGCCCGGGGACAATGCCCGCGAGTCCCTGTTTGCCACCGTAACTGTCTCCGTGCAGAGCAGGACTGGGGGTGCTGAGCTTCGTGGGGTGCGTAATGCCAATAGTACCCCCAGATGCATCCCTGGAAAGCTTCACTGGCAGGGAGGGAGGCTGTCGGGAAACCAGGGGCTTCCATCGAGACCCAGGTTGGAGCTTTTCTCTCTTAACAGAAACAAGCGTGTTCTGCAGCCTTTTCATCCTCC
>NW_012151463.1:349750-353371 GCF_000956105.1 Propithecus coquereli
GGGGGAGGGGGGCACAAGTCAGCCCTGGGGAGCTCCTTGGATGGGAAGGGCGGAAACATACCCTGTGGACACCTTGCATGCCGCCCACCCAGCCCCGTTGGTTTGGGTGCTGAGTGGGAGGTGCAGTTTTCCCCGTAGATGCCTCCTTCTCTGCCAGTGAGAGCTGGAATCTTAGTGTCCATCCTGCTGTCCATGCTGAGCGTGGCTGCCTGGGCTCTAGCTCCTGCCCCAGGGCCTTTGCACGTGCTGTGCCCCTGCCTGGGTCTTGGTCTTTCTCTGTGTCTCAGCATGGCCAGTTCCTTCCCATCACTTTAGTCTGCTCACTGGACACCTCCTCGGAGAGGCCCACCCTGACCACTCTACCTAAAATAGCCGCCCTCCCAGACCCCACTCATGAGCCGAAGTTGTCCCGTTGCTTGTTTGCACACTTGCTGTCTCCGTTGCTCTGAACGGAATGTGTGCTCCTTTGTGCTGGGGACTCACCCTCCTTTTCCTCCTGTTCGCTGTCGTGTCTCCAGCACAGGTGGCCGATAAACCCGAGTGAGCGCGTGAGGGGCGGTGGCCTCCACTTCCACGAGCTGTGGCCCGAGCGAGCTCTTTCCCACCGCATGTATGGGAGTCGCTGTTCTCATCTGTAGAGTGGGCGGCCTGTCCTGGACCCGCGTGATTTCCGTAGAAACCAGCTTTCCTCTCTCTCCCGAGTTCGATGGCTCTGGCCCCCAGAAGGTTCCGGGTTGCCCCCGCCTGCCGCTGGTGCTCTCCCGTTGGTGCCCGTGCGCTCGCCTCTCCCTGACGTGCGCATTGCGGAACATGCGTGGACGGCAGGTGGTGCCGCCGCCTGCACGCCCGGGCCCGGGGGAGCGCGCGCTCCCCAAACGCCTCAGCCGGGACTTCTCCACGGTGAGCACTTACACAGGGGCTTAACTCTCCTCCTGCAGTACGGGGCGGGCGCCGATGGCAGGCGGCCACCGTGGGGACACTCAGGACCCGCGGGACAGCTGTCAGAGATGGAGAACCATCGTCGGAGGCTGGGGGTTTGGGATGTATCCAGTCCGTGTGTCTGTCCCCCTCAGGCGGGAGATAGGTTCACGCACTCAGACAGGGTCTGGGATCTGCCGTGGAGGCGCCGTGGCGTCACAGCGAGAGGCCGCGTGGCACGGTGGTTGGGGCTGTGCCGCGTCCCGGCTCAGATCCTGGCGCCTGCTGCCCACCGGTGTGACTTTGGACACGTAACTTAGTTTTCTGATCCTCAAAATGGAAATAATGATGGGTCTTGACTCACAAGGTGGCTGTTGTCAGGATTGACTGGGTGGATTTAACCGAAACATTTTGAACGCTACCTGGCCCTTGGAGGAAGATTCATAAATGTCAGTCGATGTTGGTCGTTAAAGTAATAGAGGTCATTGTTCCTCCTGGGACAATCTGACTCGTATGACTAATGTCAGAGCCCTGGCTGGAGCGAGGGGCCCTCCTTGAAGAGTGGGGGACCCTTTGGGACATCCTGGAGGCAGAGCCATCTTCTCTCTCCCAGTCGGTGTTTGTGTTCCTAGACCCTGTCCCCCGATCCCCGTGTACCGAGCAGGATCTTGCTGCATTGCCCAGGCTGGTGTGCAGTGGCTGTTCACAGGCTGACTCCCAGCTCCCTGCAGCCTTGAACTCCTGGCCTCAAGTGATCCTCCTGCCTCAGCCTCCAAGAGGCTGGGACTACAGGTGCCACCACGCCAGGCCCCATGCAAAGACTTTTCAGGCACCGAGGGCTGGACGCTTTGGCACCAGAGACATGAGTCTGACTCTGGGCTCTGCTATTTACACACGGTGTGACCTTAGACACATCATCTGACCTCTGAGTACCTCAGTTTCTCATCCGTGCAATGGGGATGGTGCTTATGCGGAGGCTCAGGTGAGGATCAGTGACCTGTAGCCGTAAGGTGTGGCCTCGGGCGCGGATGACACTGGTGAGCCGTCGCCGTGGGCTGTGGGTCTGCGGGCGGGGCTGGCGCAGTCACGCATCACGCCCCCTGCTGTGCTGCCCTCCAGCTGCGTGGCCGTGAAGGGGGTGAGCTCCCCCAGGCTGAACTCATTTTCCAGTGCTCTCGGCACCGGCACGTCCTCACTCCCCACGACTCCGGGAACAACACGGTCGCGGTTTGTTTTTCTGTTTCGCTCTCCAGTTAATCCCCGGCGCTGATGAGAAGAGGAACAGCTGAGCGCAACGGTTACGATGCAGGAGAAGGGCGGGCGCGGGGCGGGGGCGCCGACCGCAGACTCGCGCCGAGATGTTGGGGCGAACGTCCCGCAGGGCGGCTGTCAGAGGACAGCTTCCTCCCGCCCACTGGTGTGGGCCAGGTGCCGAGATCTGGCTAATTATTTAGCTTTCTGCCTTCGAGTGGCAAACAGAGCAGGAATTAGAAGTATCTGCCGCCTCTGTGATCTGGTTGTGATGACGTCACCTCTTCGAGGGCGCAGAGTGAAGCCACCGCACCCGCATGGCGAGGGACCCGCCGTAACTGCCGGGAGGGTGGCAGGCGGAGGTGTCTCCTTGCCTGTCTGCAGAAACATGCGAGCGCCAGGGGCTGCTTTGCTGCCTTTATTTAGCCTCACTGGGGGATGTGTCTGCCTTTCCTTTGGTTTGCAACAGGCCTGGCAGTTTTGTGGTATTAAAATTTTCAATTTAATATTTCCAAAGCCCCACTCAGTAGAGTTAGGTTTTCCTCGCATGTCTGGAAAGAGGATAATTTCTTCTTGGAAAACGTTGGCAGTGGGGAGTAATCTCCCTCCCCCCGGGTCTGTTTTGATCGTCTGGCGTGCGGGGCTGCGCGGCGGGCAGAGGCGGAGCCCAGGCCGGTGCGGTCCTGGCAGCCAGACTGCCAAGTGCAGTCCCCAGCTCTCCACCTTTCGAGCCGAGGACCCATGAGGGGACCTCTCTGTCCCTCGGTTTCTTCACTGGCAGCGCGCACAGATGGTCGCCGAACCACGTGGGGTCTTTTGAGGCTTCACTGAGACACTCTGAGTGCGCTGTGTATGACAGTGCTTAGTGCATAATAAGCACTCAAAATGTCAGCTGCTGTTACTAACACGCATGGTGTTCGTAATTAGGATTAAACAGAAAATCCAATTCTTGCAGTAATTTTATTTGAGAAAATAGCGCCTGCACTGAACGTCAGTTTGAAAGTGAAGAATTAATTGGGCTGAAGAGAAGCCTAATCTATCACGGAAGGTTCCATACATAATTGTTTCGGGCTTTTAGAGACAGCAAAATTAATTTTCATGGAAGATGATTAAGCTGACGGAATTGCTCTTGAGTGGTAAACGTGTTTATTCAATGTGAGGCGTTGCTTCTTGGTCACTGAACTCAGGTGCACGCTGTGCCCTGGGGGTGTCCCGCTCTCTGAGCTCTTTGAGCAGCGAGGGTGGTTCCAGATGGCGGTTCCTTCCTGTCTTCCTTGGTGGCTGAAATGGCTGTTAGAGAGTGACATCGTGAGACGTCGCTGCGTGTGGGTGTGACTCGTGCAGTCTGCAAGAATCCAAACCAGGCCGGGCGCGGTGGCTCACGCCTGTAATCCTAGCTCTCTGGGAGGCCGAGGCGGGCGGATTGTTTGAGCTCAGGAGTTCGAAACCAGC
>NW_012151463.1:354736-358776 GCF_000956105.1 Propithecus coquereli
TTTAAATTTCAAAATATGAAGGGGTACAAATGTTTTCGGTTACAAGGATCAGTTTAGTCATGCTGGGGTCAGGCTGTCAGTTTGCCCTTCACCCAAGGTGCTGCGTGATAGCTGCGGTCCCCGTTCAAGTAAGGGCTCCCTCCTGCATCGAACATCCCGTGGGTTTCACAAATGTCTCCATCACTATAGTGACAGTAACAGAATCGTTTCTCTGCCCCCAAACTCCCCTGTGCTCCATCCGTGCATCCCTCCCGCCCCCAACCCCGGCAGCCACCGACATTTTTACTGTGTCCAGAGTTCTGCCTTTTCTAGAACGTCCTAGAGTTGGAATCCTACAGAACGCGGCGCCTTTCGCGGATTGCTTCTGTCACTTAGCAACACGCATTTAAGGCTTCTCTACGTCTTTTTGTGGCTTGATGGCTCATTTCTTAATGAGTGTGGAGTCAGTCCACCGTCTGGATGTGCCGGCTTGTTTATCCATCCACCCGTGGAAGGGCGTCTGGGTTGCTCACGCGGGCTCTTCCAAGCAGGGCCTGATCAGCGTCTATTCCCACGCGGGTGGCTTTGGTATGTGTCGCTCTGGGGGGACCCTGGAGAAGGCCAGACGTTAGGGGTTTCTGACACTACTTTATTGATGGACAAGTTGTTCATCAAATGCGTCTCGCTGGAGCAAATAGGTGCTGGTTGCCCTGGCCCCTCCTGACCGACACGCATTGCGAGGCAGCAGCAGAGTTGGAGACTTCACTCATTTGTTATTTCAGCAAATGTCTGAGTAGCTCCTTCGGCAGGACTCGCTGCTGGGTGCTGAGAATGCGGAAAGCAGGGTCCCTGCGCCCATGGGGCTTGTGGTCTAGGGGGACAGGCGTAGGCCAAGGCGTGGTGGGTTTTCCGTAGCGGTGGTCACCGGCCACGCGGCAGAGGGGGAAAGCGGCCGACGGTGGGTCGAGGTGGGAGTGGGGTTTGCGAGGCTGGTGCGACTGGGAACAGGGGACAGAGCTGCGGGCAGGTTGGCAGGGGGGTGGTTTCGAGGGCAGGGTCCAGGCTGCCTGGGGGGCGAGGGAGCATGGGAGGGTCTTGGAGAGAGAGAGGAGACGGAGGGAGAGAGGGACGTGGAGCTGGGCGCAGTCGGGCTCCTGGGGCCGGGACACAGACGTCAGGTGAAACGCGGGTCTTTAATGCCCAAGACACGGCGACCAAGACGCAGGGACCGTGGCGGGAGTGAGACGCTGTCACTCCTGGGTGTCCGGAACAGCAGCAGCACGCCCCCGTCACCTGGCCTGGCCCTTCTGCGCTCTGGGTTCCGTGGCTTTTGCATTAATGTCATTATCTCCGTGTGCTGGGACTCAGCACTACGGGCAACGGAAAATGATTTGTTTACAAGCAGAAAGAGTCGTCTTTAAAGACAGGCAGGTCTCTTCTGCGCGGGCGGTGTGATTAGCTGGCCCAAAGGCGGGGCACGGCTGGGGCGTGAGGCGGATCGGGGCTCGAACACCCCAAAATGAAGACTTGGGGTGCGATTGTTGGCCTTTCTGAGGCTGCGTGCTCACCTCGCAGGGCTCTCCCAGGGCGTTCGGGAGACGCGCGTGGACGGCACGGCCCGTAGCAAGCGCCTGCTCCAGACCGACGCTGTCCTCCGGCCGCATCGCCCCTGACATTTCTCTTGCTGATCCCTAAACACTTCCGTCGTCTCGCTCCAGATACGTACACTTCTTTCCCGAGAGCAGGTGGCATTTCCGGCACCCCTGTTTCTCCCAAGGATACGACCCGCGTACGTGATTCTGTGTCGTGGGGAGATTATTTGGGGTGGGAAGTCCGGGGGAGAAGACAGTGGTTTAGGGGGAGGTAGCGTCTTGTGACACTGCTCGTTGTCAAAACACAGGTTTTCCCAGCGGCGCCGGGAGCCGTGCGCGCGGGGTCTGCGTGACTCGTTACGACAGGCATGCGTGTGCCGAGCCGTTCCCATCATCTGCAGATTGAATTACCGTCCTGTTCAGCTGACACAAAGCAGTCTCTGGCCGGCTGGGCAGCCCATGAATAAGTAAACAGTCTTCCAGCTCCAGGCGAGCAAACATCGGTGGCGGCTCGGAGAGGCTGGCGGCCCCCGGGGGACAGGAAGCCGGTGCTCACTGGGTGGCCCAGGCTGGACGGTCTGGTCCCCTGGACCTCTGATCCCAGCGTCTGGTGAGTACTGACTTTGGGGGAAGAGCCTGGGGGTTAGCGAGACGTGGCTTAGACACAGACAGGAAAACCGACCTCCCTGTGCTGCTGGCTGGAGCGTAAACGGCTCCCCCGGGCCGAGAGGTGGGAAGAGTTTTCCAGCCTCGGGTGGGCGTGAGGGGTGGTGATAGTTGCTGGTCTCAAAACCTTTGGGTCCTCCTGGTGACTCAGATCACTGCTGCTGCCTTGTGGGCGTTCGGTTCCAGACCTGTGCCCGGGCCAGCATCAGGCTAGGAGGGGCCTTTTGCACGGAGGGTCCGTTCACTGGGGAAGGTGCGGGCAGGACCCTCACGGTACGAGGCGGTCCAGGACGGAGGGCTGCGCAGGTCCCACCTGCTGGGGAGGTGGGTGTCCCATCATTTGCCCCTCCAACTTCACCCCCTTAGGAAATCCATATTCCTTGGAAACTGAGTTTGCTTTTGCCTTGTTCAGGTATCACGTAATTGGTGTTAAAAACAGCGTATATCCAAAGTTAAGTGGAAATTTTTACTCTTGCTCTGCATTTGGCTTTTGTGCAGCATTTCCAGTGCTTTAAGCTGAAATGATGAGACGGGGTTTAGCCTTGTGAAGATTTTAGATAATGGCATTAATTAGACAGTGGGCATAATTGTAGCATTTTTATTTTGTAGGGAGAACCTCGTGGTGAATAGATCAGACGAGCAGAGTCTGAGCCTGACGTTAAGTAGCAGGACCCAGGGCCCCCTCGTGCAGGAGAATTATTCTGTGCTCCGTGATGGAGATGTTTATGGGCAGAGCAGGTGGCCGCTGTTTTATGTTGCTTGGCATTGATGGCCGCAGTAAAACGTACGTCCATTAATCATTGTTTCTGTTTCTCGATCTGCCTAAACGGCTCTGTTAATTAAAACTTTGTATCCAGTGGTATTTGAGCTCTGTGTCCAATTTTACCTGGGAGTCATCAGGCTGGTGATGCCCAGGCCCACAAAGGCATCATCTTGCCGGACCACGCTTGAATTAATAATAATCATTCTTCACGGGCAACCATATAGAGTGGTTTTTCATGTCTGGTAATCATTAACAAGCTCTCCAGTCGGCCCGGTGAGGTATTAGAGCCGTTCGCCCCTTTCGTGACCAGGCAGGCAGAGCAGAGAGGAGCAGGGGCCGGGGGGCGGAGGATGAAAGGTTTTGAAAAAGCACAGCCTTGGGGACCAGAAGGATGGGGGCGGGGAGAGAATGATTTGCTTATTCCATGCAGAGAGCACCAAAATTCGCGAAATGCACCGAGAAGCTAGGAATTATTGTCCCACCCAATTTTTTTTTCTCTTGTATAGAACCAGGAAATCATTTACATAGCTTGCAGATTATCATGACTTCCTGTAATCTTATTTTTCATGCCATTCTTAACTCTTTCTCTGCGTGATCCCTTAGAAGAGCAGAATGGGGTGTGTGTTGGTGGAGAGGAAGACTTGGGGGGTTGCATGAAAAGGTGGTAGGTGGCATATAGTTACGAGCGTCTCTTCCGGGCGGGGGTCTCGGTGGGGGTCTCCGCTTTGATTTGCTTCCTGGTTGGAGACCTCTTGGTGCCTTTCTCTGTGTACTGCAGTCCCCCACGGTGGAGCAGATGGGCCACTGGCATCACTGCAGATGATTTTAGGTGATTTTTAAAGAAATGTTGTTATCTGATAGCCATTTTATTTCCTGTAGTTTAGAGAAAAGACTTGAGCACATCCGGTGAGATAATGGGATCGGACAAGGTTTCCTTGGAGACAAGATTCGTAGACGGAGACTTCAGTGAGTTCCCAGACTAGGCGTGAGCGCTCTTTCTTCTGGGCTCCGGCGATATTTTTTAACCTGCAAGTGCATGC
>NW_012151463.1:359966-361308 GCF_000956105.1 Propithecus coquereli
CACTGCTCCGTCCTTCTAACCCAATGTTTATACTTCTAGTGGTTTCTTCTCGAAGTTACCTAAATAATACTAAAAAATATGCCTGTACTTCCATTTGATGACTTACCAATTTTCATAGGTCAAAAAATAGCACTTTCTGTGATGGTAGATAAGTGGTTTTCAGCCAACAGAGCTAATGTTGTCTTCCAGGAGTCAGGTTGGGGGACGTTTTTGTTTGTTGCAATTCAGGGAAAAGGGTGCATGACTGGCACCTGGTCACAGGCTGCTGCCAGACAAATGCACAGGACACCCCACTACAGGGAATTGTCTGCCCCCAAATGTCGAACGGCTGAGGTGCAGCAGCTCTGAGGGGTGGGAAGGTTTAGCTACCTTAGATCCTTTCCCAGGCTGCACGTAGAGCGAAATTGCCACCTCGGTGAAGTCAGTGATTCGTGTTAACGCTGCTACTATGTATGTATTGTTAGCTGCAGAAGCAATTAGTGACTGTGATTACATTTCCTTCACTGTGTAGCCTTTTCGTTTTCCTGGAGTTATTAATCACCTCGCTTTTAACTGTTTCGCAGTCCACATGCTGAAAACTCTTTGAGTTCTTGATGATCTCAAAAGCTTTTCCTGAGTCTCTTTTTCTCCTAGATACTTCACTTCTAAAATCTGTGGTCTTCTCATTTCAAACTCATTGTTCTCTAGGTCTAGGGCTCAGCTCTCACCTTGGAATTTTTCCCTGTCACTGTTCAGGTTGGATTTGTTGTTTCTTGGACTCTGAGGCTTTTCCTTTTATTTTTATTTTTTCCGTTTGTTTTGCTGCAGCACGTCGACCAGTCATCTCAGAAAGGACACGCTGGGGGTACGTTCAGGAGTCTCTGCACGGATGGCCACGTCCCTTCTTTGTCCTCACGCTTGACTGGCAGCGTGTTTGGGCGTGGAATCTTAAGTTGGAAATAATACGCGGTCGGAATTTTGAAGACATTCTGCTGCCTTCCAAGATCGTTGTGGAGAAATCTGACGATGCCTTAACTCATTCTTTTCCTGAAAATTCCACTTCTTCTTTTTCCTAATTATCAGAAGTATTTAGGGTCTTCTCTTTACCATCCGTCTGCTCAAATCTCATGGGACCCGTTGGCGTAGGTCTCTTTGCACCTACCTTGCGGAGCACCTGTGAGATCCTTCAATCTGGAACGTGTTCTTATGTTTTACTGACAATTTCCATCTCTGTATTTCCTCGTTCTGGAAATCTTATTGGTAAAGTGGGACCTCTTGGGGGGATCATTAAAGTCTTTTTTTTCCCTTTAATATTTTCTACCCCTTTGGGAGTTTCCTTTAACTTTTTTTTTTTTTTTTTTTT
>NW_012151463.1:362000-362425 GCF_000956105.1 Propithecus coquereli
GGGAACTTGCGGAGCAGCCCCCGTGCCGTCAGCACTCTGGGATCGTTTCATTGAGTCGCATCTCTGGAGAATGGGGCAGCCTGGCTGCTTTTCCCAGGGGAGGTTTTTGTCTCAGCTTTCAATTTTCACCTGTTAATGTTCTGTCTGTCATTCACGGCCAAGTGGAAACACAAGAAATAAAATCTTTCACTCCACAAAATGGTTACGGAGCGCTTCCCGGGAGCCGGGTGCCGTTCCTGGGGTTGGGGACAGAGCCGTGGGCACAGAGGGTCCCGCTCTCACTCCGCAGTGGGAACGTGCTACTTGGACACTGGCCCAGAGTGGTGTAGACGCTTTGCACAGAAGAACAGCAGCGAACGGGACGAGGTAACTCTTTGGTCAGTTCTGAAAAAAATTAATAGACTTTTTTTAAAGGAGCAGTCTTA
>NW_012151463.1:373851-375183 GCF_000956105.1 Propithecus coquereli
TTTTAGTAGAGACGGGGTCTCGCTCTTGCTCAGGCTGGTCTCGAACTCCTGAGCTCAAACAATCCTCCCGCCTTGGCCTCCCAGAGAGCTAGGATTACAGGCGTGAGCCACCGCACCCGGCCGTTTCCTTTAACTTTATCATCCAAATATGCCATTCAGAATTTCACTTCATAATAGCAAGTATCGTTTTCATTTACAAGAGTTCTTTTTGTCCTTCCTTGGTCTTTTTAGCATCTTGTTCTTGAATTTTAGATGCCTTCTGAGGACACTTGTTAGATTTTTTTAAAGTCTATTTTGGTCGCCTGCATGATCTCTCTTTTTTCTGAGTTTTATTTTTACGTGCTTTGAGTCTTCCGTGTTAGAGGTTTTCGAAATGTAACGAGTCATCCTTGGTCGATCGTTTGGTTTTGGAGCGAAGTCTCGACACGCGGTGGGTGTCGGTGGGCCTGGCGGTGACGAGCTCACTCCAGGGTGTGTGTCAGGGACCGACCGCCATGTCGCGGAAGCGCCTGACGGCAGCACTTGGAGGTCTTTGCTCTTGGGCTACAGCTTGCTGTATATGAGACGGTGTTCCCGTCTCCCGCCTAGTGTGCGAGTGGGCCGGGGGACGTCCAGCTACCCGCGTTATCCACGCGGGCCAGGGGAAGGGTCTCCCGGCAGACCCTGTCATTTCTCTCTTTTCAATATTGCACTTAACTGTCACGGCCGCCACCTGATACCTCTGAGTCCTGACCTGTGTCATTAAACATCTCCAGAAAATAAACCCCAATCTCCCGTCCAGATCTCTTTCCCTCACGTCTCCTCTGCTCAAAATTCTAAACCTTATTAAAGTCCAGCTTGTGCTAAAATCACAAAGGCATGTTCCAGCCTTCCCCGGCGGACTGGGAGGACTCAATCTTGTTTATCTCTGGGTCTCACACCTGTCAGGAGCTTTGGAGGTACTTGGCCAATGTTTGCTAAATTAAAATAAATTGGATTTTGGCCGCACAGACTGTTTTCCTGTTCCAGATTCCAGCGTAAAGTCTGCCTTGCTCTCGGTTCTTCCGCTCACCCACGCCAGTTAATTTAGACACAGGACACTCAGAACTTTTTGATAAAACCTAAGGTAATTCGATTTATCATCTTATTCTGTGATTCTAAGGAGTTTAAAGACTCTTTTTTTTTTTTTTTTTTTGAGACAGAGTGTCACTCTTCTGCCCGGGCTAGAGTGAGTGGCGTCAGCCTAGCTCACAGCAACCTCACACTCCTGGGCTCAGGCGATCCTCCTGCCTCAGCCTCCCGAGTAGCTGGGACTACAGGCATGCGCCACCATGCCCGGCTAATTTTTTCTAT
>NW_012151463.1:377255-377874 GCF_000956105.1 Propithecus coquereli
ATGATGATGATGATGGTGATGATGATGATGGTGATGATGATGATGGTGATGATGGTGATGATGGTGATCGTGATGGTGGTGGTGGCAGAAATGGAGCCAGCCAGTATGTGTCCAGCAGACCTGAGTTTACATCCGATCCTCTGATTTCTGTTTCATGCGCTCATTTTCCCTGGAAGGAGGCAGGAAGGGCCTGTGTGTGACGCTCTCAGATGTTTCGGATGCACATATACCCTTCGTGACCATATCGTTCCTGTTACCACTGAGCCAAAGGCAGCATCCTTGGAGGTGGGGAGATTCATGGAAAATATTTCTAGACCCTTCAATTTTCATCGTTATCAATATAATCGTATCGAATTCTTCAATAGCTATAATTTATGAGGCTCTGTCTCAACTGAGTGGTGTGGGTTATTATTTGTGTGCGATTTTTTCCAAGTGCGTTTATTATATGTGGCCTGTGGGTTACAGAAGTTAATCTGTTCTCTGTGAGATCACAAGCAGATTATTTTGAGGGCTTATTACTGCTTTGACTTTTTATTTTGGTCATCTGGGGTTGAAAGCCACAGAGCAGGGCGATGTGCAAGTGTGTGCCACTTTCCTATATTTGGAACGAGCGGGTTTT
>NW_012151463.1:377924-378812 GCF_000956105.1 Propithecus coquereli
TGATGATGATGATGGTGATGATGATGATGGTTAGGATGATGGTGGTGATGACGGTAATGATGGTAAAGATGGTGATGAGGTAGTGATAATGATGATGATGGTGATGATGTTGGTGATGATGGTGATGGTGGAGGATAGTAATGGTGATGAAGATGGTGATGATGGTGATGATGATAATGATGGTGATGATGATGAAGATGGTGGTGAGGATGGTGATGATGGTGATCGTGATGGTGATCGTGATGGTGATGGTAATGATGAAGGTCACGATCATGATGGTGATGATGGTGGTGATGGTGATGATGGTGATGGTGATGATGATGATGGTGATGATGGTGGTGGTGGCAGAAATGGAGCCAGCCAGTATGTGTCCAGCAGACCTGAGTTTACATCCGATCCTCTGATTTCTGTTGCATGCGCTCATTTTCCCTGGAAGGAGGCAGGGAGGGTCTGTGTGTGACGCTCTCAGCTGTTTGGATGCAGATATGCCCTTCGTGACCGTATCGTTCCTGTTACCACTGAGCCACTAATCAGCAAAGACAGCATCCTTGGAGGTGGGGAGATTCATGGAAAATATTTCTAAACCTTCCAATTTTCATCGTTATCAATATAATCATATCAAATTCTTCAATAGCTATAGTTTATGAGGCTCTGTCTCAACTGAGTGGTGTGGGTTATTATTTGTGTGCGATTTTTTCCAAGTGCGTTTATTATACGTGGCCTGTGGGTTACAGAAGTTAATCTGTTCTCTCTGAGATCACAAGCAGATTATTTTGAGGGCTTATTACTGCTCTGACTTTTTATTTTGGTCATCTGGGGTTGAAAGCCACAGAGCAGGGCGATGTGCAAGTGTGTGCCACTTTCCTATATTTGGAACGAGCGGGTTTT
>NW_012151463.1:378862-380662 GCF_000956105.1 Propithecus coquereli
GCTAGGATTACAGGCGTGAGCCACCGCGGCCGGCCTAAAGACTCTTTTTAACAAAATAAAAGGGAAGTAAAAGAACTTCTGATGGTTTGATTGAAGACCCTTCCCCTGGTCCTCATGGATAACGCGGGTAGCTGGACGTCCCCCCTGGCCCACCCGTCTCACAAGGCGATTGTTTAGGTCAGGTGAGGGTCTGCTGATAGATGGGAATTTCTGTTCTTAAATGCTTGGTGGCAAGACGGGAACTCCCTGAGTCCACTGTGAGCAGCATGCTCGCTGGTTTGCATATTGACTCTTATTAATGACTCTGACCTATAATAACACTTTCCAGAGTCTTCTGGGCTCCAGTCATGTTTTGATAACTGAGGACGTGCACAGAGCAAGCCCAGATGTTGACTTGTGCTCTCAGGGCCGGCTCTTGCTGTCGCCAGTCAAATCTGGATAATTAGCGCTAAGTGCGTTTCTCCTGGCAAGTTCAGGAACCCGGAGGTCTGCTCAGTCTGCTTGAACCGTGGTGACAGCTTTGTGGAGGGCGTGTGGGTGTGTTTCCGCATTGCTCTATGCCGGGAGATGTGACCGAAGGGAGAGAAAGGTCTCAGGTTGGGAGGGCCACGAATTAAGTCTCAACTCTGCCCCTCCCTGGACCCTCAGGGCTCTGAACTGGAGACCGATGGCATTTCCTGTGCCCGCCTCTTGCGTTGAGGAAGGCGCAAGAGGCAGAAAAGCCAGCTCACCAGACACTCTTTTGTGACAGAAGACTCTGTGTGCTTCCTCCTGCAGCTCAGACATGGCCCGCCACACCTGAAGCCCGCAGGTACAGAAGCCGTGCGTGGTCAGACCCCGCCTTTGGAAGACCCACTGGGGACCTTCCCAACTTTGTGTCCCGAGACCAGGAACCCGGCGGTGGAACTCTGTGGTAAGGTGACCTTTCCTCCTCCTGAAGCTCCATCGCCGTGTGTCCATTAGGGGCTTTGTCTGTCCTTCCATTGTTGAAAATTTATTCGAGACATGTTTATCGAGTGCCAGCTGTGTGTCCCTTAGTGGGGCAGGACGGAGCGGTGGCCAAAGCAGATGTGGTCTGCAGCTCGAGCGGGGCTGAGGGCAGCGGGAAGGGTGACCAGCGTGACCTTCAGGTTTGGGCGTGGGCAGCGTGGTGGAGGGGAAGTACCGTTTCCTAATAGGGGAAAGACTGAATGGGCATCGGGTTTGCCCTGAAAGCCCATTTTGAGTGGGAGTTATCCGAGAGACCCCTAAACACAGGGGCAGTCAGCACTCAGCCAGGTTCAGAGTCGGGGAGTGAAATCTGGGCCGGCTCAGTCACCCTTGGCGAAGCGCTTGGTCCGAGGCCTCCGGTGCGTGTGGAGGCGTGACCTGAACACAGGCAGCAGTTCACACTGCGCGGTCACGGGCTGGTCCAGGTGGTGAGAGCAGTAGCTGCCTCCTGCTGCCAAAGGCTTTCCCCCGCAGTGGCTAGGCAGGCCCGGGCGGCCGTGAGCGCCCCGCTTGCGTCTGGATCGTGAAGCAGAAGGCGAACCCGCCGAGCCCTTGGTGCCCCTGCCTGGGCGTGGCAGCGGGGCTACTTGTGGGTGAGGCCAGCGCGTCTGGGTCTCGGGTTCCAGTAAACGCAGTGGTGGGGGGTAGCGATGGTGGTGCTGGTGGTGGGGTGGGGTGGGGGGTGGACATGGGGTGCTGATGGTGATAGCAGTGATGATGATGGTGATGATGATGATGATGATGATGATGATGGTTAGGATGATGGTGATGGTGGAGGATAGTAATGATGATGATGATGGTGATGATGAT
>NW_012151463.1:381447-394537 GCF_000956105.1 Propithecus coquereli
TGACTTTTTATTTTGGTCATCTGGGGTTGAAAGCCACAGAGCAGGGCGATGTGCAAGTGTGTGCCACTTTCCTATATTTGGAACGAGCGGGTTTTTTTTTGATAGATTGTTGGCTGCTTGGAATTGCAGATGCATCATTAAGTTATTGCGTTTAAATTTAGCTCTCGTTCTCACTTTGGAAGGCAATGGAATGTTTCAATTACTTCACCACGAAGGGAAAGCAATGATAAAATACAGCCTCGTGACTTTTCGGAACCAGAGGTCTAGCCGGTGAGTCTCAGGGGGTCTGAACGTTTGACTCTGGGGTGGAGGCTCCCTGAGAACCTTAGTGACTGCTGAGTTTAGTCCCTCCAAGGACAGTATTTCGTGTGCAAATCCGTAACGATCATTAGCATCAATACCAGCGTTTCCGTCCTTCGAACTGGGCTCAGGGCCCTCTGTGTGAAGAAAACACCAGGATGCTCATTCACAGGCCTGAGTTGGGCAAGTTCTACAGCATCCCTTCTGCAGAGACTGAGTGCGGGTGACAGCTTCAAAGCCACGTCACCTTGTCAGATTTCAAGGGCAACAGACGCTCATTGAAAAAGTCACATCCGACAGAGATGTACAAAGTAAAGCCTTAAAGTCCCCCGTAAATCTTACGCTAATCTCCACTGGTGACCATTAGTAACAGTTTGGGTTTCTTTTTGGAATCTTAGCCCTTTCCCTGTGCATACACAAATACAGCGTCTTGGTGTATTCTAAAATAGATCAATGTGCATGTACAAAGTGGACGTGTATGTACGTGTGCATACACATATGTTTATATCTGTGTGTCCCAGTACATGCAGAATCTGCTCTGCAACTTTTAAATTAGTGTTCACTACTCGAGCATTAACTCAATATATTTAATTTGTGAAAACGCAAGTGTCTTTTGACTCTTCTGTTTCTACCAGGGTAGCCACTGTCATCAGCATGGTCCTACACACACACACACACACACACACACACACACACACACGCATGCATGTGCACGAAACCCTGTCATACAGTTTTGTATGTGCTTTAAATAAAACTATTTTTCTGCAGGTTGGTAATTTTCCCTTTCCAGAATATTTCTTAGAGATCTTTCCATATCATTTCCCTATTACATTGGCCCGATCCTGCTACGCTACCTCTTCCCTTTAAGCCGCTGCGAATTGTCCAGTGGCACAGCCGTGCCGTGGTGTCTTGGTTTGGGTTCTCCCGGAGCGAGTCCAAGGTGAGGGCTCCAGGGAAAGTGGCTTCTTTGGGCGTTGACGCCAGGACGTGTCGGGAGGGTGGAGGGGCACGAGTCGGCGTCCAGCCAGCTGCCTCTGTGGACGGCGGGGCCGGTCCTGCTGCAGAGCGCGGGGGGCTTCGTGCAGCACACCGTGGACTCGGCCGCTCGGGGGGCGCGGGAGCTGGGGTGTCCATCCACCGGCACCCTCTGCCTCTGCTCGGCTGAGGTGATCTTCCAGGTGCGTAAACGCTCTGGCGTGTCCTGCTCGCCCCGCGCACGGGCCGGGCCGGGCGTCAGGCACAGAGAGGCAGGTGTTGGTGGGGGGCGGGTTGGTGAGTGTGGAGATGAGAGCCAGGGGCTACGGGGGCTTGCTGAGCCCTGCTAAAGGCACTTGCTCCTGGTTATTTTAATACCAATTTAATCATATGTGGATGTTGATACGTGTGTATATAAACAAATTAACTAACCATTCCCCCAGCCGTGTTTAACTGTGACCCGCACGGCCGCAGCGAACGGCTTTGCCCATGCTCACCTGTGTACACGCTACTCCGGAATATGTGCAAATGTGCGTATATTTGTATGAGCATTAAAATATGTAGAAAAAATTAAACAAAAAACCCGGGAATACATGTGTGTGTCTGTCCACTATAATCTGCTTTTAAAATTCAAAGTTGCGTCATGGAATTACCCCGGTCTTTAGCGGTCGCGCGGGACCCAGTGTATGTCTTGGTTTCATATTCTCTGTATGTGTGCGTGTGTGCGTGTGTGTGTGTGTGTGTGTGTGCCTGACAATCTGGCTGTGTGCGTTTCAGGTGTTCGGTAAATATTTGTGGAGAAGAGGCCTCCCTGACACCGGTAGGAAATGGCCCCCAGGTACCGCGGGACTTTGGCCGACACCATCTGTTCCTTCCTTTCCCCGTTGGATAAGCCGTAGCGTTTGGACGAGAGCTGTTTTCTCAATGCCCTGAGCTCGGGCGACAGAGATCACATCCAGGCGCTGAGCAGGGTCAGAGGGAGAGACATTTCATCTTCTCCTTTGTGGAGAATTTGTGACCATCAGCCTGGGAAGGCATCGCCTAAACACACTGACGAATCCTGCATTTCTGCGACTGCTCCACAGACAACAAAATAGACAGAAACAATCAACGAACCAACCTACCGTCATGTTCAGTGAAAAAAAATAGAAATATTTATTGGAAAAAGTATAACTAGCACATTAACCAATGGTTTCGTGTTAGTCATGAAGTTTCCTTTTTCAATAAAATCGTGTATGTAAAACACAAACTCATTTGAAGAAAAAGTGTCAATTAAAAGCTGGCACAGAGATGGCAAAACTTGTGATGTCTGGGGACACCCAGGTGCCTGTGACCTCAGAGACGCAACCCGTGAGGGCGTCACGGATTGTTCTGGCGAGACCTGGGCACTTCCTGCCACCCAGGCCCTCAGACGGTGCCGCCCCGTGATGTCCCAGGACCCTGGCACGGACTGTCCCGGCATAATGTCGTTAGCGTGGGCATGTCTGGTGATAATGGCTCTTAATGTTATTAGTCTTCATGATTCAAGCAATTATGTATTTTAAATTCCATTTTGTTTGTTTCTTTTCTTTCTTTTTTTTTTTTTAAGTACACAAGTCAAAATGGAACAGGCTCTGTTGATACTGAAGTCTCAGCGCGAATTACCGTCAAAGGATTCATTAGTGCTGTCCTGGGCTGTCAGGAGATGCGTGCGACGCTGGCCTGCTGGCCTCGGTACCTGGCCTGGTTCAGGGGTGGCTCTGGGTTTGCCTGCAGGGGCGGCAGGAAGCTGCAGGGAGCGCAAACGCATGTATCGAGGGTTTTGCAAATGGCGAGGAGATGGTCGCGCTTCCAGCTGTGACATAGAGGTCTCGATATTGTTGTTCCACTCCTGTGTCTTGGCGAACCCAGGCCCCGAACACAGTTGACTTGTTCTTCTGCTGTGTAGAAGAGAGAAATGAGGCTGCCGGGGTAGCCGTGCTCGGGGTGGGGGGTCTCTGGGGCTTGCCACGCCCGCGGTGTTCTGTGTGCCAGGGTTTCCAGCTTACATGTGATGGAGAACCAGCTCAGACTCGCTTCAGAAAACAAAACAAAACAAAACAAAAAAACTGGCAGTTAATTGACTGGTGTAGTTGTAGTGTCCCCTTCAGGAATGGCTGGATCCAGGAGCTCAGTGTTCTGGGAATCTCCATCTGTTCCCTCTGTGCTGGCCTCAGTTTGAATCAGAGCCCTTAACCACGCACACGGAGTTCATGGCCTGGTTCTGTCTCCATGTAGTGTTGGCACTTCCACATTTGGGCTTGAGAGGGCCGCAGAACTTTGTACAACCGTCACTCGAACGCCATGCTTTCCATGCGTGGGAAGTCCCCACTTAACTCTCGTCTTTCGTCATCGTCCCTTCTGCGAAGCCTTGGGACCAAGCTCACGCGTTTTCAAGGTCATGTAAGGTTGTCCCCAAGTGGGAGTGACAAGGCTCCCAGGGACTGGTGTGGGAAATGACCCGGCCCTCACCACGGCCCTCCCTGCAGAGGTGAGGGGTGCGCGCTTGCACTCTCAGGCCTCTCCCGCCAGCCACTCTCACGGCGCGTTGCTGACATAACCACGCCAGGGAGCACGGACAGGTCCCAGCCTCCCGCAGGTGTGCGGGTTCCCCATGTCGTCCACGGCCGCGTGGGGTGGTTGACGCTGGATCACGCGGGCATCTGTTATGGACCGACTTGGGCTCCCCCAAAAGAATATGTCGGAGGCCTGGCCCCGGGACTTCGGACTGTGACCTCATTTGGAGACAGGGACTTTATGAGGGTAGCGAATGTACAGTGAGGTCAGCAGGGTGGGACTCAATCTACGGTGACTGGTGTCCGTGCACAAAGGGGGATTTGGACACAGAGACACACGTGGGGATGAACATGCGTGAACGTGAGGGCAGAGGTCGGGTGATGAGTCCACAGGCCGAGGAAGGCCCGGGATTTCCAGCAGCGGCGAGGAGAGGCCGGGGACAGTGTCTCCCTCAGAGCCCCAGAAGACACCGACCCTGCCGACACCCTGGCCTTGGACTTCTGGCCCCAGAGCTGTGGGACATCACCCTCCTGTTGTTGGGGCCGCCTGGTTCGTGGAACTTTGTCGTGGCGGCCCCAGGAAACTAACACGAGGTCTGTGGTTCTGGCTGTCCCCAGGGGAAGGGGACTTGCTCAGGAGCCCGTGGGGAGGTGACGGGCGGAGAAGCGTCAGGAACTCGGGGGCAGGTGCCAGCGGACGGAGCCTCAGGGTGAGCCGCCAGGTTACGGCTGCTCCAGCAGCTGCTGTTTGTTTGTTTGTTTGGTTGGTTTGGGTCCCTGTGCTTGAGATTGGAATCCAAGGGACTGGTTGTGGAATTGGCCTACGTGGGTCTCGGACCCGCCTGCAACTGGTGGAGGGAGACCCCTGCACGGCCCCCTCGCCAGCCCGCTGCACAGCGGGGCCCGGAGCTCTGGCGGGAGAGCGAGCCGCGGCCTCTGCAGCCCTTCACGCCCGCGGTCGCGTTGCGCCAGCTGAACGCCTCGTGGGGGTGAGCGTTCGGCTCCGAGCCGGCCTTCGGTCTTCTCCCGGTGCAGAGCGCCGAGGACGCCTCTTTGCCGGCACGGTCCAGCCACCACCTCCAGCCTACAGGCGCCTCGACCCGCCGTCTGCCCAGGGCCTGTGCGGTCTCCACGGGTGACCAGGCGACAGAGGCACTCGCCGTGACCGCCATCCACAGAGGGCAGCCGCTCCTGAACGCTCCTGTGTGCGTCTGTGTGTGCACGCATGTGTCTCTGAGTGTCTGTGCACACGCATGTGTCTCTGTGCATCTCTGTGTGTGTACATGCGCGTGTCTGCGTCTGTATGCATGTGTCTCTGAGTGCGTCTGTGTGCACGTATGTGTCTCTGTGTCTCGGTGTGCACACGCATGTGTCTCTGCGTCTGTGTGTGTACATGCACGTGTCTGTGTGCACACGCATGTGTCCCTGAGTGCGTCTCTGTGCGCACACACACACCCAGTCCCCCTCAGATGTCCGGCTGTTACGGGATACCACGGACAGCTCCCCATTTGTCCCGGGCCACGTGCAGCCGGAACGCCGTGGCCTGTACTACTAGGCGTCTTTCGCTCTCGAACCCAGCACCGGTCTGCAGGTTTCTTTGAAGACTCGAAGTGCGGTGTGAGCCTGCGCATCTGCCTGCCTCGCTCTCCCGCCTGCAAAAGGGGAGAAACCGACACCTTGGCCCAGACCACGTCTGCTCCGGGGCAGGAGGCCAGGGAGGTGTCCGAGGGGACACGTGGGGCTTCTCCATGTGGCCCGCTGGGTGGGCTGAGGGGCCGTGCGGGGTGTCCACGGAGGCTCGAAACTTTTGCGCAGCGCCGCAGGGAGACGACGGCCACTGCTCGTGGAAAATGGTGCTTTTTAATGCACTAGCGTTTGTTTTCTTAGTCCTGCTCTCGCCGTCCTTACACGGGTCACACTCCATACCCAGGTGGACCACGCGTGCCTTCCACACCCGCGCCCCGGCACACAATCACACACAAAGACCTGCGTGCCCACGCTTGGGCCTTTTGGGGGTTTTGTTGCTTTATTAAAAATGGGAATTTACTATATGTGTGTGTATTTTTATATATATATACACATACACACAACTATATATATTTTGATAACTTGTTTTACTCACTTAAAGGTATGTCATTAACATTTTTCGCGTCAATACGTAGAATTCTAATTCGTTATTTCGAAGCGTTCCGTTCTAGTCCGTACGGTGGGGACACACCACGGCTCTGCTCAGCCCTGATCAGTAGACGTTCCTAGTAACACATTCCCGTTTTCCCACGTTTCCTTTCCCTCCACTGTGCTATGATAAAGATCCTTGTGCGTATAGGTTGACGGTTTTTATTTTATGAAATCCATTTCTAGGAACCTCTAAGTCAAAATATGTGTCCCGTCTGTTAAAGGATGCTTTTCAAAAAGACCCTAGGAGCGGACTCCCAGCACCGGGGTTATCACTCTTTATCTTTTTGCAACTTTAGTGTGTGAGAAATATCGCGTCGTCGGGGTACAGAATATATTGTCAGTCGGTTTCCATTGTTGGTTGAATTCACACCTCATGACCGCGAGTGAGGTGGGGTGCACTTAGTGATCTTCTGATGTTCCTCGATTTCTGGGGACGCTGCTGACTCACGCTGTTCCTCGGCCGTGACTCACTTATCTGTGCCTTCATTGTCCTATCTCGGGAATGGGAACAGTGGCATTGATGTCTTTTGCTTCTGCCCACATAGTACATATGGATCTGTGCTGCCAGGTCTAAGGCACCACAAAAACAAAGCGTGGACCAGACCAGTGCGTCGGACAGGCAGCGTCAGCCACGGTGCAGCCTCTTACCACTGCCATACAGGGATAGGGTTTGCTTGGCTCAAGTGGTGACCCAGAGGTCGCCATCCTCAGGTGGCGCGAGGGCTCAGAGGACCCAGCCGCCTTCTAGCTCTGCTGTCCTCAGGGTCGTACAATGGCTGCTGTGCCTCCTGGCGTTGCGTCTGCATCCTAGGCACGAAGAAAGGGAAAAGAAAGGGTGAGGGCTGTGGGGCGTTTTCTTGGTGAGGCTTTGTTTTTCTGTTGAGGAAAGGAAGAATTCTGTGCCAGGTGTTTTCTGTTTGCCTCCTGGCTGCAGCCCCTGCTCCCTTCTGTTCTGCCCTCTGCCCTGGGAGGCTGACCGCTCTGCACGCCATTCTCTCAGGAGCCCTTGGCCTCTGGCTCCCAGGCGAGTGTGGCCAGAGGAGGCCCTGGTGGGAGGCTGGAGAGAGGCCGGGGCGTTGTAGCGACCGCTGGCCCTCCCGACGGTGGTCACGGCCTCCCATGGTGGCCGCTTCCTGCACACCCCCCACCGCTGTGGACTGTCCCTCCCTAAGTCCCCCTGTCTGCTCCTCAAGTGGCATCGTTCGCCCTGATCTGACAGGCGGGCTGTCCCAGGACGGCCACCTGCGCTTGTTGGCAGAGATGTCACGTGGCCGACCTCGCTGCAGGGAGCTGGGATTCGCAGCAGGGCCAGGCAAGGCGGGAGGGCTCGAGCGGCCTTTTCCAGCTCGCTCTGTGTCTGTCTAAGTGGGTTGGCGTGGGTGGAAGTCACGAAAACCGAGCCCGGTGGGAGCGTCACGATCAGCAGGTGTCGAGTGGTGAGTGCCGGACTTGGGGGGCTGGGAGGAAAGACGGGGGACGTTTTTATCCCTCAGGACCCGTCATGCTGCCAGTGACAGGTCCCAGCTTGGACCTGTGGGCTGGGCCTTGCTGCACCCGGAAGGAGGCGCCAGGTCTGCGTCGCGGAGCCGCGGGGACGCTGGCGCCATCGCAGAGTGTGGAGCCAGCCGCTCAGAGCACAGAGCCGCGCCTCCTCGGCCCCCTGGTCCCCCCGGTTTGCGTTCACTGTTTCCTCTGACGTCTCCCCGTCGCCGTCTTCACCAGCATGTCAGATGTTGCCTCCAAAATTGCTCTAAAAACACTGTTTTCCCACCCTGTGCTCTCCCTGCCAGCTCGGGCCCCAGGGGGTGGCCCGGGGGACGCCCCGCCCAGGGCTGCCGTTCACTCCCCGGGCCGCCAGTCAAACCTCTCCCGGCTTGGGGGTTTGCGCGCAGCGGAGCAACTCGCGCCCTGCGACCCGTCAGCCGCATGCAGCTGTGGAGGGTGAGGCCGACGTCCCGACAGGGGCCCGCGTTCTCCAGTCGGGCCGACCCTCAGGTCGTTCCAGGCAGACGTTTTACTCGGAGGCCTCTTCTCTGGCACAGAGACGAGACCACATGCCACTCCCAGCTGTGCCGTGTGGCGCCTGCCCTGGCCACGCTCTCCGGGCCACTCAGGGGCTGTCCGGGTTGCTGCAGGTCCCACGGCCTCTGCTGGGCAGGAGCTCACGATTCCTCGAGTACCCAGGCGACGGCGTCTCAGAGGCCCACCGCACCTGTCTCGGGCACCAAACCTGCAGCAGTCGGTCCTCTGGCATCTGCCCTCCTCAGGCCTGGAGGCATCTCTGGGCGGCGCCCTGTGCAGCCCAGAACTTTCTCAGTCGCAGCCCTTGAGCAGCCCCTTGGCAGGCCGAGGGTGGACACGTGTTCCGTGTCCCGCTTGCCAGGCCTGCGCTATTTGCAAAATGCACAACTAAGAGCGTTTCAGACAAGGGCACGAGCCCTCGCCGTGTCTGGGTGCCAGGGCTGGGATAGAGCTGTTTCAGGAGCGCGCGCTCCGGCCGCGGGGCGAGGCGAAGGGCCTTCTAAATCAAGGCTCTGTAAACCTTCCGAACGTCCACAGCCCTCGCCGCGGCAGTAAATCCTCTCTGCGGGGGACGCCGTCGCTGCCAGCGCGGTTAATGTCTGCAATTTATACCTGCGGCGGAGGCTGGAGCCGGCGCCAGCGTCTTCCAGCGAGGACCAGAAGGCAGCACTGACGGCACAGAAAGCAGCCCGGGTCCCCCGTCCTCTGCCGGAGGGAGAGAGAAAAAGGCCGAGGAGGCGTCCCACCCTCTGCCGTCTGTCACAGGCCGCAGCCCAGGGGGACCCAGGGAGGAATGTCACCGCGAACCTGAGAGCAGAAGGCGGCTCCGTGGGAGCCGAGCGCTGGATGTTTCCTTAAACCAGGACCTGGGAGGGGTCAGGGCAGAGAGCCGCGGCACGAGAGGAGGACGTGCGGTCGGAGCCCTGAGGGTCGTGTGTCCCGCCGTGCTGAGCAGCGAGGCTCGCAGAGCCTCCTTGACAGCCGTGCCACCGAAGCTCCGAGTTGGTGGCCCGAGGCTGAGTTCGGGCTCGGCCCCTGGGGCTGCCTGGCCGGGGCACAGCGCTGCCTCCTCTGGCCTTTCCTGTCCTCTGCTGGGAATGAGGTGTTGGATCGGACGCTGCCCGCCGCCCTTTGCTGGAAACCGTCTCCGAGTGGATCGTGCAAGAGCTTCAGAGCCGGCAAACTCACGGTGGCCTGGGGCTCCCTGGACGGCAGACGCCTCCGACAGACGCACGTTCCTGACCCACCACACGGCTCATAGTGGGGGTTGATGCTGAGTGTAAAGGAGGAAAATCATCTTTTATGGGTCACGCAATCGTGTGCATTGCTGGGACACGTCACCTTGTTTTTACCCTTTTGTTTTTGCTTACCAAAGAGACAGGTGTTAATTGTCAAAAAAATCTATGAAGTATTGTACAAGCGTGGAGTGGTTTTAAGAAAGTTATCCAACTTTGGGTCCACAGAAAATGGTGTAGACCTTCCCCTGCAAGTTCCACCGTGAACCCTGGAAACAGCTGGAGTCAGCGAAAGGAGAGCTCTGGGAGGGGGACAGAGGAAGCTGAGCTGGTTATGGACCCAGAACTGGAGGAACAAAATAATAGAAGGGACTTTTAGGCCCCCTGAGATGGCAATTCTGTGTGTCCACTTGACTGGGCTCAGGGGAGCCCAGGGAGCTGGTGAGACACTATTTCTGGGTGTGTGCGGGAGGGTGTTTCTGGCAGAAATCAGCCCTGGAATCGTGGACTGAGGAAGGGAGACCCGCCCTGCCAGGGGGACAGTGGCCTGGCCTGGAAGGTTTCTTTGATCCGAGAGCTCGAAGCTTCCCTGAGATGCCCGGAGACACCAGCAGGGCCAGGAGGCTGCGTGTGAAGGGCGGGGCGGGCTGTGTTCACACACGATGGTGTCAGCCGTGTGCCCATCGCGGTGAACTTGGCATCGCTGCCAGCTCCTCCGCCTCTCCCCAAGGCTGTCTTGGCTTTCTGTTCTGTTGTGTGCAGTTTTATTCAGCTGTGAGCTCATTGAGGTCCATCAGCCATTCACCGTGGAAACCAGAGAGTTTTCTGGTGGGTTTCTTCCCTCCCCTACCCGGTGCCCAGGCGGAGGGGAGCTTGGACGTGGAAGCTCGGCCACTTGGCCACTTCCTGCTCGAATGCTGGGTCTTCGTGGAGCGAAGCGGGGCAAAGTTAGCATTTGGAGTGTGTTCGTCCCAGTGGCGAGGTCCAGGGTGGGGAACAGGCACTTCCTAGCAGGTCCTCGTGCGGGACGTCTGGGCTGGCCCTGCTCTCTGAGCCGGGCTCTCCAGCCTTCCCTTTGACGCCTGCCTCTTCCCGCGTCTCTCATGAATCCCCCGTGCCTGAGGCAGCCACGTGTCCTTTCCGCTGCCGCACCCGGTTCAGAGCCTGGGCTGCTGGAAGAACGGGCGCCTCAGCTTGGTGGGCACGGGGAGGAGAGGAGGGAGGGGGCTGCGTCTAAACCCGGCCGAGCCCAGTCTGCCCGGGGGCTGCCCTCACCGCGTGACCAGAGCACGCTCCTCCTCGCCGGGGACCCGGGAGGAACAGTCGCCCGTGAAGACAGAGCAAGGAGGTGGTGTTTGCACGCCTCCCTCCAAGAATCCCACAGGACATGATCAAAGCACGCGAGTAAGAAGCGTGTTCACGCGGAGTGTGTGGAAACGCGGTCCCGGGTATGGACGTGTCGCAGAAACCCAGCGAGAGGAACCTACAAATGCTCAGGAAGTGACAGTTAGCTGGGCTGCGTGTGGCAGAGTTGAGTAAATCAACCCATGAAGCTCAGTCTATTAAACATCGTCGCAATCGGCCTGTTAAGCCGTGGTCTGCGCCTACCCAGTCGTTGGTGGGGCCCTTCATCCCCGACACGGAACCTCATCAAGCGCTTAATGAGAATTTCTCAGATGCTCGGGTCTGCGGTCAAATGCTCTCTGCACGCGCTTATTACAGGATTGAGACCGGGTCTACGTGCAGAAATTAAACTTGAACGAGGATGCTTTCTACAACTGAGGCTCGTTAGCTAAGGCAAGCGGTGTTTGCGTTGAGGCGTTTGAACTGTTTGTCGTGGTTGGAGTATGCGGTGCAGTTTTGTAGCATTTCACTTGGTTTGTTTTTGACTTCGTTTAAGCAAAAGCCAGGTTCTAGTATGAGGGCAAAGGTCTTGGCACAAGTCATACTTAGCAAATGAGAAGAAAGTTCTGGAATATCTGAGGTTCTTAATCGATAGCTTGCTCTAAAAGTTTACGGTTCGTGACGTGCAGACTTTCAGACGAGGTTTGGACGGAAGCCACCAGGAGTTTTGCTAAAAAGGCGCAGTCCCGAGACGCTTGCGGAATTCTTTCTGGAACGTGCTTACTCAGCTCCCACCTCCCACCTTGCTCTTCTGCCCACCCCCCACCCCTGGTGCCGTCACGGCCCCCTGAAGTCTTGCTTTCTCCGGCGGACGCGGGGCCGGGTGGATGCGGGAATTCCTGCCTGTGCGCATCTTGGGGAACTCAGGGCTTCCTGTTTGATGACCTGTCCTGGCGGTTAGTGGTAGAATAGCAGAGAGATGGTGGCAATACCAGGAATGCATGTTCTGTTATTTTTAATTTGGGAGAGTATTTTTTTTTTTTTAGAAAAGAAAAGTGCAGAGCAGAAGATACCACCCTCGTGCACTTCCC
The DNA here is from genome assembly GCF_000956105.1 of Propithecus coquereli. Taxonomy (NCBI): domain Eukaryota; kingdom Metazoa; phylum Chordata; class Mammalia; order Primates; family Indriidae; genus Propithecus; species Propithecus coquereli. Next base: position 393,127 of record NW_012151463.1, read on the forward strand.
ATCACGCAGAATCTCAGACAGGGCCAGTATCTTTGCTTCCAGCTATTGTTACTGTTTGTTCTTTCCGAAGTTACACGTTAACCTTTCCTTTGTAACTTTTACGTATGAAAAATTTCAAACGTACTGAGCAGGTGAAAGAGTAGTAACGGAGCCCTCACATACACGCCGCTTAGACTCAATCATTTATAAATGCTGTCGTCTTTGCTGTCTCCCTGTCTAGCTGTCACCATCTGTTCTGTTACCGAGCTATGAATATTTCAAAGTCACAGCTATCGTGGAACTTCATCACTAAATGCTTCGGTATTCACCGTTTAATAGCAAGGCTGTTTCCTGCATAACTGTGACACCATCGTCATACCTAGAAATTAACAGTAGCTCCCCAATACGGTCTGGTATTCAGCCCATATTTGAAATGTTTCAGTTGTCCCTGGGGTATATGTGTTTTTTTTATACATTGTTATTTTTGTTGAACCAGGATCCATTCAAATTTCTTAATCTTTTAAGTCTCTTTTAATACTTGAAAACACCGTTCCCTCATGTCACCGATTTATTGAAGAGACCAGATCATTTGCGTAGACTTCCCTTTGAAAATAAGTCAGGCGTGATGAATAGAGCTAAATTCTTCTTTAATTTACAGAGTCGACCTGAACACCCACCCCAGGCCCCTGAAGCACTCACTGTATTATCAGGATGCTGTGTATCTTCCCAAGTTCTTAAATATACTTTTACAGCCATGCATCCCTTAACGACAGGGGTGTGTCTGAGAAATTGGTCATTAGGTGGTCTCGTCGTCGTGGGAACATGATGGGGTGTCCTCACACACCCAGCTGGCGCAGCCTCTACACCCCTCGGCTGCATGGTGTGGCCTGTCGCTCCCGGGCTACGCACCTGTGTTCCTGTGCTGAACACCATGGGCGTCTGTAACACAGTGGTCAGTATTTGTGTGTCTGAACACAGAAAAGGCACAGTAGAAATATGGTTTAAAGATAAAAACAATGGTGCACCTGTGTAGGGCGCTAACCATGGAAGCCACTACTGGGGGGTGGGCAGAAGAGCAAGGTGGGAGGTGGAAGCTGAGTAAGCACGTTCCAGAAAGAATTCCGCAAGCGTCTCTTGGGACTGCGCCTTTTTAGCAAAACTCCTCGTGGGCTGGAAGCTGCTCTGGGGGAGTCAGCGAGTGGTGGGTGGCCGTGAAGGTGCAGGACGTTCCTGTCCACCGCCGTGGACGCTGTAAACACCGCACACTTAGGATGCATTACATTTGTGAAATGTTTTTCTTTCTTTAATAACCAATTAACCTTAGCTTACTATAAATTTTTAACTTTCTAAACCTTTAATTTTTTTGACTCTTTTGTGATAACACTTAGCTTAAAATGCACATATATTGTGCAGCTATACAAAAATATTTTCT
>NW_012151463.1:396932-404520 GCF_000956105.1 Propithecus coquereli
TTTTTTTTATACATTGTTATTTTTGTTGAACCAGGATCCATTCAAATTTCTTAATCTTTTAAGTCTCTTTTAATACTTGAAAACACCGTTCCCTCATGTCACCGATTTATTGAAGAGACCAGATCATTTGCGTAGACTTCCCTTTGAAAATAAGTCAGGCGTGATGAATAGAGCTAAATTCTTCTTTAATTTACAGAGTCGACCTGAACACCCACTCCAGGCCCCTGAAGCACTCACTGTATTATCAGGATGCTGTGTATCTTCCCAAGTTCTTAAATATACTTTTACAGCCATGCATCCCTTAACGACAGGGGTGTGTCTGAGAAATCGGTCGTTAGGTGGTCTCGTCGTCGTGGGAACACGATGGGGTGTCCTCACACACCCAGCTGGCGCGGCCTCTACACCCCTCGGCTGCATGGCGTGGCCTGTCGCTCCCGGGCTACGCACCTGTGTTCCTGTGCTGAACACCATGGGCGACTGTAACACAGTGGTCAGTATTTGTGTATCCGAACACAGAAAAGGCACAGTAGAAATATGGTTTAAAGATAAAAACAATGGCGCACCTGGGTAGGGCTCTAACCACGGAAGCCACTACTGGGGGGTGGGCAGAAGAGCAAGGTGGGAGGTGGAAGCTGAGTAAGCACATTCCAGAAAGAATTCCGCAAGCGTCTCTTGGGACTGCGCCTTTTTAGCAAAACTCCTCGTGGGCTGGAAGCTGCTCTGGGGGACTCAGCGAGTGGTGGGTGGCCGTGAAGGCGCAGGACGTTCCTGTCCACCGCCGTGGGCGCTATAAACACCGCACACTTAGGATGCATTACATTTGTGAAATGTTTTTCAATAACCAATTAACCTTAGCTTACTATAAATTTTTGACTTTCTAAATCTTTAATTTTTTTTGACTCTTTTGTGAAAACACTTAGCTTAAAATGCACATATATTGTGCAGCTATACAAAAATATTTTCTTTATGTTCTTATCATATGAGCTTTTTCCTACTTATTTATTTTTTTCCTTCTGGAAATTTTTGTTAAAAACTGAGACCCAACGCACACACTAGCCTAGGCTTACACAGGTCAGGATCGTCAATGTCACTGTCATGTGTGCGTGAGCTGGCGGGTTGCAGGACGTGCTCGCTTCTGGCTCAGTAGCTTCTAGTTCTGGTTGCTGCCCAGCTAACTAGTGCCCGGCCGGCCCTGTGTGCGGACACGTTCCCTGCCGTGTCAGTACTGGATACAGCCAGCTTTGTAAATTCACGCACGTCTGATGGGAACACGTTTAAATTTGCACATCCTTGATTTACTAGTGACGTTGAACATATTTTCATGTATTTATTAGTTACTTGAATTTGTCTTTTGCCTGTTTTTTTCATTAGATTTTCTGATATATTCTGAATATGAAATATAGTGTCAGTTTTGGTTTTAAAATTATAAGACAGACAAGAGGAAATTGCATTGCTTCACTGAATAATGCCACAACCAAAAACACCGTCTATATAAATGAGAAAGCCCTTCTTCTCCCTTTTAGGGGGGCAAATTTCTACCGATAAATCACTTGGGCAAATTCTAAAATGCTCACGGGTAAAAAATACCATTGTAATCATTCCATTTTTGAGCAGCCAAAATAACACTCCTCCATTTCTGCTAAAAGAACACCAAATCTCATAAAGGATCGACACTAGTTCTCAACATTATTTAGCATAATACGATGTCACATAATCATCTGTTTACTATTAATAATTCTTCTCGCCTATGGCCACCCACATCTGTTTGTTCGATTCTCCGACGGCTGTTACTTGCACACGCTTAAGACGGTGATCAAAGTGCGTGTTTGCTACCCAGAGCGGTGGAACAACAGAAGTCCGTGGCAGCCCTGCCAACAGCAGAGAACGGGGCATCCCCACCGGGAGGAGCCCCAGACACTCTGCAAGGACAAGGGTGACCTCGTTTCGGGGACACGTGAACACACCCACGTCAGTTCTGGCAACACGAGGCACGTCCTCACAGTGGAAGGCAGGTATTCGAGGACACATTCTAACTCCAGAGGGGTGTGCGGGGCGCAGCCAGCGCGACTCAGGTTGTTAAATGTGCTTTGGAAGCTCAGGGCTGAAATGATTAAGGGACGTTAGGTTGTCGTGTGGGACGTGCAAGAGAGCCACCACGTCCTCATCTGTGAACATCAGGATTTCTCTGATGATTATAGGGCTACTATTTGCGAGCTGCCCGGCACAGTTAGCACTATGGAAATATTTTCTAAAGAAAGAGAGAAAATCTCTGGAGACCTTTCTTGGTCAGAGGACCCAGGGGGCATAGTTAAGAGCTGTCTCTTTGACATTCCACTTAGTTAAGGGTTCGCCGTAAGCTTCTATAGAGAGGATGCCACACTCATTTACATGCCAAACATATAGTAGCTGCTCAATTAAATCTTTAATTCAATTCATTAACATGTTTCTTCAAAGAGTGTCTTTCTCAGCAATAGGATCAAGTCCTATCTTTCTCCTTTGAGACTCAAGGCTGTTGAGCACATCTTTGAAGAAGTAGATCAATAACTGTTTCTAGTTACATGTGCACCAAGAACCCGGGATGAATTCAGAGTGACTTTGGAGATAAGTATTCTGTGTGTGCTGGAAGATAATTGCATTACTGAGCTCATAAACCTCTCCCCAAACACCGAGGTCTCTAGACCGGGCCGCACTGTGCCTTGGAGCTCAGCACCACTGTAATAACAAACTCAATTAAGGCATCAAGCTGGGAGCCAGGCTGGGCAGTAAATTAATTTTTAATCCGTGGACGTCGCTTGCTTTTCAACGTGATGGATGCACCCGCAACCCAGAGGCTGCCAGTCCAGCAAGGAGTAAGAGAGATAATCACATTCGCCGGTTTGTTGTTTTCTCCCTCCGTCGGCCCCCGCTCCCCCCACCCCAGGACGAGAGAGCAGCCTGTGGCTTTCAGGCAGCTGATGCGGTTTGTCGGTTTGCTCGGTGGGAGTTCTGGTCGTCTGGACTAACCGCGTCTTAGCCGTGACCCTGGTGGTTACTGGGGGTCCTTCTGGTTGATTAAATCACACGGAGAATTGGCCTTGACAGCAGGGGCTGACCCAACCCCGATGCCCGGCGCGCTCGCTCACTCGGCAGAGTGTGCTGGACGCCCTCCGTGGGTTGAGGACGGTCTCGCAGAGAATGTCGCACCCGGCCAGGAAACCAGGAAGGGCGCTCTCAGCTGGGGTTTCGAGGGTGCTCTAAGGGATAGTTGACACAGGCGTGGGCAGGGTTTAGAGAAACTGTAGGAAGCAGTGATGCCTCGGGGTCTGGCAGCAGCAGGAAGAGGTGCCATCCCTAGACTGGAAGGGGAAGGAGCGGCCGTGTGCCAGTTCGGTCGCCGCCCGCAGGGAACCTCCACTAAGCGAGTACACAGACGAGCTGCCGCGTAGAAGAGTCAGCTGTGGATGTCTCAGCCCTCTAAAAATGAGCTCTGGGTAACTTACAATTTCAAGAACACGTTTAAATTCCTTTCTTCAGATCAACTACTTCTACTCTTTAAAATAATTGTTGAGTTATAAACTGCGTGCATTTGAAGCACAATGTGGAAAGTGCTTACGTCTGTCTGTCTGTGCCCAGGAAACCATCCCCAAATCAAGAAAGAGAACACGTTCAATGCTCACAAGTTTCTTCACGTCCGTTTGTCATCCTTCCTCCTTGGCCCTGTCACCAGGCAGCCGCCGACCTGCTTTCTGTCATGGTAGAGGACGTATTTTCTATGGCTTTATGCAAATGGAGCCAATATGGTCCGGCCTCTTCCACTCAGCACCCTTGTTTCAGGATTCACGCGTGTTGCTGGCACACGCCAATAGCCCACTCCTTGTCGTTGCCGAGTAGCGCCCCCTTGTGTGACTACGGCACGACTGGTTTGAATCTTCCCCTGCAGACGGACATCGGGATGGTGTCCAGTTTGGCTGTTACAAATAAAGCTCCTGTAAACACTCATGTCCAAGACTTTGCTTGGATATTTAGTTTCTCTTAGGTGAAAAACCTACGAGTAGAATGGCCGGATCATAGATAATTAGAGGTTTAACAGTTCAAGGAACTCCAAAACCATCAGTATACACAAATACTGTCTACCCTGGGTAATTGCCAAACCGTTTTCCCGAGTGGCTGGGCCACTTTATGCTCCCATTAGCAGCGTGCGTGAGTTCCGGTTGACGTGCATCCGCGCTAGCACTTGCGTGCCCCTGCTTGTCACTCTGGCCAGGTTACTGGGTAGGTTGTGGTATTAGTGCATTTTGGTTTCCATTTGCTCTTCCCCAGTGATCAGTGAGGTTTATTTGCCATCTGTGTGTTTTCTTTGCTGAAGTATTTTTCAAATCTTTTGCCCATTTTCTTACTGGATAGCTTATTTTCTTATTATTGAATGTTGAGATTAATTTCCATAGTCTATGGACACTCTTTTGCCAGATACACTATTTGCAAATATCTTCTCCCAATCTGTAGCTTTTATTGTCATTCTCTTAGCAGTATCACTCAAAAAGCAGAAGCTCATGCTTTTCATGACAATTTACCATTTTACCAATTCGTTCTGACGGATTGCAATTCTGTGAGATCTAAAAAATTTTTGCTTAACCCAAAGTCACAAGTTTATGATCTACTTTGAGTTAATTTTTGCATATGATGTGAAGTATGATCGAAGTTTATTTATTGTGTATGAGTATCCAATTTTTCCGTCACTGTTTTTGAAAAGACAATTCTTTTTCCGTTGGATTCTCTTGGTACCTTTGTTAAAAGCCAGTTGTGGGTGCACTTGTGGGTCTATTTCTGGGCTCTCTGTTCTCTTTCAGCGAACTGTTTGTCCTGGTGCCAATATCTTCGCCATTGCAAAAGCACCTGCAGCTGTCAGTGTTTCAACTGGAAACATTTGTTAAAGGGTGAAATTTTAATCGGCTGAGTTTAGGGAAGGCTGCTGAGAAAGTTTTGGGTGTGGTTCGCCGCGAGAGGTTGCTCGCTCTGGCGCTGTGAGCGCGGGCTCGTAGATTCCAGCTCACGGCGCGTCTGGGGGTGCAGCATCCAACTGGCTGTTCCTTCAGTTGCCCATAAGTCACACCCGCTGGTGCCAACCTTACAGGTGGTTACAGGTGTGAAGACCTTAAGAATACAGGCGAAGCACTAGAACTGTGCGCGATGCGGCGGACAGGCTAACACATGCGAGCGGCTGTCATTATTGCCGCCGTCATTGCTGTAGATCGTTGCATTAGTTCTGGACAACAGTAGTTCGATGTTTTTTGCTGGAGACATTATCTTCCCACATCAAATCGAGATAGAAAATGATCTCTGGTGAAAAATAAAGCCAAGATATTTCTGGGAGTTTGTTAGAACAGGGGGTTTTCAGACTTTTTGACCATGAATGGCAGAAGAAGTATACAAGGGGATGTAGCGTTCACACACACACACACACACACACACACGCACACACTCTTACACACACGACGCACACGCACACACTCTTACACGCATGACGCACACGCACACCTTAAGAGACAGGTTTCATAGACACGTATCTGCCTTTTCTCTGTGCGGTTACATCTGGCGTCTTCCTTGTATGTCACTCTGTCCTGTTTTATTCTGTTCGGTTTTGTTTGCAAAATGCCGATCGCGACTCACTAGATTGATCAAACAATCCGACAGTGAATTGCGGCCCACACTCTGAAGGCCACGTCTCTGGAAAGAGCCCGGCCCGAGACACCTCCCTGCGGGTGGGCAGCGGGGACTGTGGGTCGGGCATCGCGGCCGCGGCCTCGGGGTTCAGTGGCCGAGCGGCGAGCGGCAGCCTCTTCTCAAAACTGAGACCCTTTTCTCCTGGGTGAAGCGAGAGAAGGAAACTCAGACCAACACATTCCGGAGTGTCTGCGACGGACAACCCGTGCTTCCTCCTGCCCGCCAGAGCGTCGCGGGGGCGAAAGGAGGTTGACTGTCGGCGTGGAGGTTTCGTGGACGAGGACACGGCCTTCTGGTGTTGCGGATGATCCGACAGCAACGTCGGCGGGGAGCCGGCGCGCAGCTGGAGGAGACGTTACAGAGTCGTCACGACAGCAAGCGCATTTTCAGCGGAAACCCGAGGAGTGGCGTTGGGACGGGGGTGGAAAGTGCTCTGGAGACGCCGGACGGAGCCACGCGGGACACGTCGTGGTTGTCGACTCTCCGGGACACGTACCGGGATTTCCAAGGCGCCGTCCAGCCGCCGAACCTTGGCCTCAGAGAAGGGTGCTGAGCTCGGCAGGCAAACGGTGTTTTCGAAAAACTCGTTGCTAACATTTGGAAAACGAGAGAATCCACATACACTTCAGGAGCTCCCGTTCTTTCTGGAAAACCAGAATCTGACCCGCAGGAGTAGAGGTGCCCGTGGGCGCGCACGGCGCCAGTCCCACCTGCTGTCCAGCCCATAGGGGGTCACGACGTCGCGTTGTCGTCACTGAGCGTGGCTGGAATATCGAGGCGCGGTCGCTGGAGACCGAGTATCGATCTTTCCGTCGCCGGTCAGCGAGTCTGATCAACATGGAGCCCCGGGCCTCGTCATAGAGCCCGGGACGGAAGGCCGCTCTCCCCGGCGTGTGACCCAGATGCTCTGCGCAGAGCGCGGAGGAGATTGATTGCAGAAGGAATTCCTGATTCTGTCATCGCGAGTCCCCCCTGGGACTTGCAGCTGCCAGAGAAGAATTTTCATCACGTCTGGGACCCCAGCTACGGTGATCCTCTCTGTGCGGCCACCTGGGGGGACACACGGGGAAGCGCGGGGCTCGCCGCCTCCTCCGGGAGAGAAGCGAGACACCCGCGTGTTGAACGGGCGGGAGAACAACGCGACGTCCGCCGGTGAGCACGTGAGCCGCCGCGCAGCGCCACGTCCCCACGTGTTTTACGTGCTATCGGATCACGCGATATCCGACTCCTTTGCTCCTCTCTTGGAATCTTTTCAGGACGGGCCGTCTCTGGCGGAGCCGCTGCGTTTCTGCCGCCTCCGCACGGAGCTGCTGTCCCCACAGCTCCTGCGCAAAGAAGGGGTCTTGGGGGACCGGCAGACGGGGCACTTAGCTGAGATCTAGTAACGGTCGGTTTTCCTCGTGTTTATTTTTATGGTCGCGATTTGTAGTGACTGATACGGGTCCCCACTTCAGTGTGGTAAAATCGAGTCTCCTTGAAGATAGGTCTATTCGAGAGAAAGTGAATTGACTTAAACAAAGAACAGTACAAAATGACTCGGATAGACAGGCTGCGGATGTGGCACGAACAGTGGAGGGAACCTGCTCGTCTGAGGCTGGAAGCACGATGGTGGCGCTCGGGGTGTGAGAAGGAATTGGAGGCCGGAAGACAGGAAAGGAAGGCTTCCCGGAGGAGGCGGGACTTGAGCTGGGTTTTGAGGGTTGGAGAGGAGTTGGATTGGTGGGCTGGAGAGGAAGAGGGATGTTGCAGCCAGGGGATGGGGGACAACGGGTGCCGAGGCTCAGGAACAGGAACGATTCTGGGACGTTCTGAGAACAGGGGAGCCCGGGCTTGCTGGAAGGGAGGGACTTGCAGGACGTGAGGAAGGAGGGGAAGGACGGGGGAGATT
>NW_012151463.1:404570-415625 GCF_000956105.1 Propithecus coquereli
TACTTTTTTCTATATATTTTTAGTTGTCCAATTAATTTCTTTCTATTTTTAGTGGAGACGGGGTCTCGCTCTTGCTCAGGCTGGTCTCGAACTCGTGAGCTCAAACGATCCGCCCGCCTCGGCCTCCCAGAGTGCTAGGATTACAGGCGTGAGCCACTGTGCCCGGACTAACTTTATTTTTAATAAGTAGAAGGAGTACACTCTAAAATAATGATAGAAAGAGGACAGCACGTCCATAAACCTGTAACACAGTCGTTTGCTGTCATTATCGAGTATTGTGTGCCATGTGTAATCGGATGTGCCAGTCTTCTATCGGGCGAGCAGTGTGATAGGTTTGTTTACACCAGCCTCACCGCAAACATGCGAGTGACACCTTGTGCTACAGCGTTACGATGGCTGTGATGTCACCAGGTGACAGGAAGTTTTCAGCTCCAATATAATCTTACGGGACACCAGTGTATACACACATGGTCCGCCGTTAACAAAAATGTCCTAATGCGGTGTGTGACAGTACCTGTAGGATCCATCTGTCCATGTCCTCAGAAAATGCATAGTGTTTTTACGTAGGTTTTTTTCATAAACACGTCATACTGGGTGCATGATTCTGTATCTTCTATCCTTAGTCTGCGTTATGTTTTCGAGATGTGTTTGGATTGATGAGTTTTCTTGTCTGTTTATCTACAGGGGTTTTTTCTGCTTTTCCGTGACGGACATTCTCACGCCTGCCTCCCGGGCACGCGTGTGCGTGAGCTGGCCGGCGTTGCCGGGGTTGCAGGACGTGCTCGCTTCTGGCTCAGTAGCTTCTAGTTCTGGTTGCTGCCCAGCTAACTAGTGCCCGGCCGGCTCTGTGTGCGGACACGTTCCCCCGCTGTGTCAGTACTGGATACAGCCAGCTTTGTAAATTCACGCACATCTGATGGGAACACGTTTAAATTTGCACATCCTTGATTTACTAGTGACGTTGAACATATTTTCATGTATTTTATTAGTTACTTGAATTTGTCTTTTGCCTATTTTTTCATTAGATTTTCTGATATATTCTGAATATGAAATATAATGTCAGTTTTGGTTTTAAAATTACAAGCCAGACAAGAGGAAATTGCATTGCTTCACTGAATAATGCCACAACCGAAAACACCGTCTATATAAATGAGAAAGCCCTTCTTCTCCCTTTTAGGGGGGTAAATTTCTACCGATAAATCACTTGGGCAAATTCTAAAATGCTCACGGGTAAAAAATACCATTGTAATCATTCCATTTTTGAGCAGCCAAAATAACACTCCTCCATTTCTGCTAAAAGAACACCAAATCTCATAAAGGATCGACACTAGTTCTCAACATTATTTAGCATAATACGATGTCACATAATCATCTGTTTACTATTAATAATTCTTCTCGCCTATGGCCACCCACATCTGTTTGTTCGATTCTCCGACGGCTGTTACTTGCACACGCTTAAGACGGTGATCAAAGTGCGTGTTTGCTACCCAGAGCGGTGGAACAACAGAAGTCCGTGGCAGCCCTGCCAACAGCAGAGAACGGGGCATCCCCACCGGGAGGAGCCCCAGACACTCTGCAAGGACAAGGGTGACCTCGTTTCGGGGACACGTGAACACACCCACGTCAGTTCTGGCAACACGAGGCACGTCCTCACAGTGGAAGGCAGGTATTCGAGGACACATTCTAACTCCAGAGGGGTGTGCGGGGCGCAGCCAGCGCGACTCAGGTTGTTAAATGTGCTTTGGAAGCTCAGGGCTGAAATGATTAAGGGACGTTAGGTTGTCGTGTGGGACGTGCAAGAGAGCCACCACGTCCTCATCTGTGAACATCAGGATTTCTCTGATGATTATAGGGCTACTATTTGCGAGCTGCCCGGCACAGTTAGCACTATGGAAATATTTTCTAAAGAAAGAGAGAAAATCTCTGGAGACCTTTCTTGGTCAGAGGACCCAGGGGGCATAGTTAAGAGCTGTCTCTTTGACATTCCACTTAGTTAAGGGTTCGCCGTAAGCTTCTATAGAGAGGATGCCACACTCATTTACATGCCAAACATATAGTAGCTGCTCAATTAAATCTTTAATTCAATTCATTAACATGTTTCTTCAAAGAGTGTCTTTCTCAGCAATAGGATCAAGTCCTATCTTTCTCCTTTGAGACTCAAGGCTGTTGAGCACATCTTTGAAGAAGTAGATCAATAACTGTTTCTAGTTACATGTGCACCAAGAACCCGGGATGAATTCAGAGTGACTTTGGAGATAAGTATTCTGTGTGTGCTGGAAGATAATTGCATTACTGAGCTCATAAACCTCTCCCCAAACACCGAGGTCTCTAGACCGGGCCGCACTGTGCCTTGGAGCTCAGCACCACTGTAATAACAAACTCAATTAAGGCATCAAGCTGGGAGCCAGGCTGGGCAGTAAATTAATTTTTAATCCGTGGACGTCGCTTGCTTTTCAACGTGATGGATGCACCCGCAACCCAGAGGCTGCCAGTCCAGCAAGGAGTAAGAGAGATAATCACATTCGCCGGTTTGTTGTTTTCTCCCTCCGTCGGCCCCCGCTGCCCCCACCCCAGGACGAGAGAGCAGCCTGTGGCTTTCAGGCAGCTGACGCGGTTTGTCGGTTTGCTCGGTGGGAGTTCTGGTCGTCTGGACTAACCGCGTCTTAGCCGTGACCCTGGTGGTTACTGGGGGTCCTTCTGGTTGATTAAATCACACGGAGAATTGGCCTTGACAGCAGGGGCCGACCCAACCCCGATGCCCGGCGCGCTCGCTCACTCGGCAGAGTGTGCTGGACGCCCTCCGTGGGTTGAGGACGGTCTCGCAGAGAATGTCGCACCCGGCCGGGAAACCAGGAAGGGCGCTCTCAGCTGGGGTTTCGAGGGTGCTCTAAGGGATGGTTGACACAGGCGTGGGCAGGGTTAAGAGAAACTGTAGGAAGCAGTGATGTCTTGGGGTCTGGCAGCAGCAGGAAGAGGTGCCATCCCTAGACTGGAAGGCGAAGGAGCAGCCGTGTGCCAGTTCGGTCGCCGCCCGCAGGGAACCTCCACTAAGCGAGTATGCAGACGAGCTGCCGCATAGAAGAGTCAGCTGTGGATGTCTCAGTCCTCTAAAAATTAGCTCTGGGTAACTTGCAATTTCAAGAACACGTTTAAATTCCTTTCTTCAGATCAACTACTTCTACTCTTTAAAATAATTGTTGAGTTATAAACTGCGTGCATTTGAAGCACAATGTGGAAAGTGCTTACGTCTGTCTGTCTGTGCCCAGGAAACCGTCCCCAAATCAAGAAAGAGAACACGTTCAATGCTCACAAGTTTCTTCACGTCCGTTTGTCATCCTTCCTCCTTGGCCCTGTCACCAGGCAGCGCCGACCTGCTTTCTGTCATGGTAGAGGACGTATTTTCTATGGCTTTATGCAAATGGAGCCAATATGGTCCGGCCTCTTCCACTCAGCACCCTTGTTTCAGGATTCACGCGTGTTGCTGGCACGCGCCAATAGCCCACTCCTTGTCATTGCCGAGTAGCGCCCCCTTGTGTGACTGCGGCACGACTGGTTTAAATCTTCCCCTGCAGATGGACATCGGGATGGTGTCCAGTTTGGCTGTTACAAATAAAGCTCCTGTAAACACTCACGTCCAAGACTTTGCTTGGATATTTAGTTTCTCTTAGGCGAAAAACCTACGAATAGAATGGCCGGATCATAGATAATTAGAGGTTTAACAGTTCAAGGAACTCCAAAACCATCAGTATACACAAATACTGTCTACCCTGGGTAATTGCCAAACCGTTTTCCCGAGTGGCTGGGCCACTTTATGCTCCCATTAGCAGCGTGCGTGAGTTCCGGTTGACGTGCATCCGCGCTAGCACTTGCGTGCCCCTGCTTGTCACTCTGGCCAGGTTACTGGGTAGGTTGTGGTATTAGTGCATTTTGGTTTCCATTTGCTCTTCCCCAGTGATCAGTGAGGTTTATTTGCCATCTGTGTGTTTTCTTTGCTGAAGTATTTTTCAAATCTTTTGCCCATTTTCTTACTGGATAGCTTATTTTCTTATTATTGAATGTTGAGATTAATTTCCATAGTCTATGGACACTCTTTTGCCAGATACACTATTTGCAAATATCTTCTCCCAATCTGTAGCTTTTATTGTCATTCTCTTAGCAGTATCACTCAAAAAGCAGAAGCTCATGCTTTTCATGACAATTTACCATTTTACCAATTCGTTCTGACGGATTGCAATTCTGTGAGATCTAAAAAATTTTTGCTTAACCCAAAGTCACAAGTTTATGATCTACTTTGAGTTAATTTTTGCATATGATGTGAAGTATGATCGAAGTTTATTTATTGTGTATGAGTATCCAATTTTTCCGTCACTGTTTTTGAAAAGACAATTCTTTTTCCGTTGGATTCTCTTGGTACCTTTGTTAAAAGCCAGTTGTGGGTGCACTTGTGGGTCTATTTCTGGGCTCTCTGTTCTCTTTCAGCGAACTGTTTGTCCTGGTGCCAATATCTTCGCCATTGCAAAAGCACCTGCAGCTGTCAGTGTTTCAACTGGAAACATTTGTTAAAGGGTGAAATTTTAATCGGCTGAGTTTAGGGAAGGCTGCTGAGAAAGTTTTGGGTGTGGTTCGCCGCGAGAGGTTGCTCGCTCTGGCGCTGTGAGCGCGGGCTCGTAGATTCCAGCTCACGGCGCGTCTGGGGGTGCAGCATCCAACTGGCTGTTCCTTCAGTTGCCCATAAGTCACACCCGCTGGTGCCAACCTTACAGGTGGTTACAGGTGTGAAGACCTTAAGAATACAGGCGAAGCACTAGAACTGTGCGCGATGCGGCGGACAGGCTAACACATGCGAGCGGCTGTCATTATTGCCGCCGTCATTGCTGTAGATCGTTGCATTAGTTCTGGACAACAGTAGTTCGATGTTTTTTGCTGGAGACATTATCTTCCCACATCAAATCGAGATAGAAAATGATCTCTGGTGAAAAATAAAGCCAAGATATTTCTGGGAGTTTGTTAGAACAGGGGGTTTTCAGACTTTTTGACCATGAATGGCAGAAGAAGTATACAAGGGGATGTAGCGTTCACACACACACACACACACACACACACGCACACACTCTTACACACACGACGCACACGCACACACTCTTACACGCATGACGCACACGCACACCTTAAGAGACAGGTTTCATAGACACGTATCTGCCTTTTCTCTGTGCGGTTACATCTGGCGTCTTCCTTGTATGTCACTCTGTCCTGTTTTATTCTGTTCGGTTTTGTTTGCAAAATGCCGATCGCGACTCACTAGATTGATCAAACAATCCGACAGTGAATTGCGGCCCACACTCTGAAGGCCACGTCTCTGGAAAGAGCCCGGCCCGAGACACCTCCCTGCGGGTGGGCAGCGGGGACTGTGGGTCGGGCATCGCGGCCGCGGCCTCGGGGTTCAGTGGCCGAGCGGCGAGCGGCAGCCTCTTCTCAAAACTGAGACCCTTTTCTCCTGGGTGAAGCGAGAGAAGGAAACTCAGACCAACACATTCCGGAGTGTCTGCGACGGACAACCCGTGCTTCCTCCTGCCCGCCAGAGCGTCGCGGGGGCGAAAGGAGGTTGACTGTCGGCGTGGAGGTTTCGTGGACGAGGACACGGCCTTCTGGTGTTGCGGATGATCCGACAGCAACGTCGGCGGGGAGCCGGCGCGCAGCTGGAGGAGACGTTACAGAGTCGTCACGACAGCAAGCGCATTTTCAGCGGAAACCCGAGGAGTGGCGTTGGGACGGGGGTGGAAAGTGCTCTGGAGACGCCGGACGGAGCCACGCGGGACACGTCGTGGTTGTCGACTCTCCGGGACACGTACCGGGATTTCCAAGGCGCCGTCCAGCCGCCGAACCTTGGCCTCAGAGAAGGGTGCTGAGCTCGGCAGGCAAACGGTGTTTTCGAAAAACTCGTTGCTAACATTTGGAAAACGAGAGAATCCACATACACTTCAGGAGCTCCCGTTCTTTCTGGAAAACCAGAATCTGACCCGCAGGAGTAGAGGTGCCCGTGGGCGCGCACGGCGCCAGTCCCACCTGCTGTCCAGCCCATAGGGGGTCACGACGTCGCGTTGTCGTCACTGAGCGTGGCTGGAATATCGAGGCGCGGTCGCTGGAGACCGAGTATCGATCTTTCCGTCGCCGGTCAGCGAGTCTGATCAACATGGAGCCCCGGGCCTCGTCATAGAGCCCGGGACGGAAGGCCGCTCTCCCCGGCGTGTGACCCAGATGCTCTGCGCAGAGCGCGGAGGAGATTGATTGCAGAAGGAATTCCTGATTCTGTCATCGCGAGTCCCCCCTGGGACTTGCAGCTGCCAGAGAAGAATTTTCATCACGTCTGGGACCCCAGCTACGGTGATCCTCTCTGTGCGGCCACCTGGGGGGACACACGGGGAAGCGCGGGGCTCGCCGCCTCCTCCGGGAGAGAAGCGAGACACCCGCGTGTTGAACGGGCGGGAGAACAACGCGACGTCCGCCGGTGAGCACGTGAGCCGCCGCGCAGCGCCACGTCCCCACGTGTTTTACGTGCTATCGGATCACGCGATATCCGACTCCTTTGCTCCTCTCTTGGAATCTTTTCAGGACGGGCCGTCTCTGGCGGAGCCGCTGCGTTTCTGCCGCCTCCGCACGGAGCTGCTGTCCCCACAGCTCCTGCGCAAAGAAGGGGTCTTGGGGGACCGACGGACGGGGCACTTAGCTGAGATGCAGTAACGGTCGATTTTCCTCGTGTTTATCTTTATGGCCGCGATTTGTAGTGACTGATACGGGTCCCCACTTCAGTAAAATCGAGTCTCCTTGAAGATAGGTCTATTCGAGAGAAAGTGAATTGACTTAAACAAAGGACAGTACAAAATGACTCGGATAGACAGGCTGCGGATGTGGCACGAACAGTGGAGGGAACCTGCTCGTCTGAGGCTGGAAGCACGATGGCAGCGCTCGGGGTGTGAGAAGGAATTGGAGGCCGGAAGGCAGGAAAGGAAGGCTTCCCGGAGGAGGCGGGACTTGAGCTGGGTTTTGAGGGTTGGAGAGGAGTTGGATTGGTGGGCTGGAGAGGAAGAGGGATGTTGCAGCCAGGGGATGGGGGACAACGGGTGCCGAGGCTCAGGAACAGGAACGATTCTGGGACGTTCTGAGAACAGGGGAGCCCGGGCTTGCTGGAAGGGAGGGACTTGCAGGACGTGAGGAAGGAGGGGAAGGACGGGGGAGATTATCGGTGCCTGCACATGCGGAAGGAAGGGCGTGTGTCGGGCAGCCGCCACCCATCTGGGTGTGAGGCAGAAGGCCGGGAACATTACTCCCCCACCTCTTCTTCATCTTCATTTGCAAATTCCCCTGGGGGCCAAGCAGAGGTATGAAATGTAATGATTTTGTCAGAGGCCGTCTATTGGATACTCCCCGGTTGGTCACAGAAAGTGCTTGTCGTCATTTTGGTAACTGCTTCTGAAATAACTTTAAGCTGCTAAAACACATTTCAGAAATACAGGGGAAATTGGTAATAGAAAAACAATTAGCCACGCTAACATCTTTTATTTGGTCCTTTTCTTCTCGGTCTTTTCTTATTGACATTTTTTATTAATAAAAGTAGTCTCAGGGGTTGCAAACTCAGAAGACTACGGGGGCCGGGTCAAGAAGTGAGGTGTGAGAACCGGCAGATGCACAGGGCCAGCGGGGAGTGGCGGGGACGGTGGCCTGCCTGCCCTGTAGGGCACGGCTGTGACTCAGCTCCAGCTGGGTTCTGTGAGCTCAGCGCCGCTAGATCTTCTGATTTTTAAAGAAAAGCTGAAAAGCCAGATTTTCATAAAGAATCTTCTGGTTTTTAAAATGGCTGTTCTAAAACATTTAAATTTCTTTTCAGCTTTCAGGTGCGCCAATGCCAGGCAGACCAAACACAGTGTGTCTGGGCTGTGGGTTTCCCACCCAGTTCTAGAAGGCGTTCAGTCCCTTTTCGTTCCCTGAGGGTCAGCTGCTGAGAAAGACAGGACAGGTCTCCCCGACACCCAGGCTTGTCAGCGGGGGGAAAAAAGCAGGGGACACTTCCCTTCTGTCCACAGGTGGGCTATTGTCACGGCCACAGCTTGTGACAATAGTGATGATGATGGCGATGGTGATGATGATGATGATGATGATGGTGATGATGGTGATGATGATGATGATGGTGGTGATGGTGATGATGGTGATCATGGTAATGATGGTGATGATGGTGATGGTGATGATGATGATGGCAGTGGTGATGATGATGGTGATGATGATGGTGATGGCAATGGTGATGATGGTGATGATGATGATGGTGATGATGATGATGATCGCAATGGTGATGATGGTGATGATGGTGATGATGATGGTGATGATGATGATGATGGTGATGATGATGGTGGTGATGATGGTGATGATGGTGATGATGGTCGTGGTGGTAGCTTACACCTACAAAGTGCCTCCTGGGTACCAGGGATCTTTTAAAGCAATTTCATTTCATTACCTTATTTACTCCCAACAATCTTGTGAGGAGGGTACTGCTAGCCTCAGTTTACAAATGAGGAAGCTGGGGGCACGGAGGCATTATGCCGCTTGCCAGAGGCCAGACAGCCGTGGTGTCGGGTCTGGGTTTGGACACCCAGCCGGCCTGGGCACGGAGTCCGTGCGCCGTGTCATCGCAAAGCTGCGTGTCCTTCACTGAGGGCGATGCTTGACATGTAACATTAACGTGGTTTGCACGTGTGGCCCCTGCAAATGTCACGTTGAAATTTGGTCCCCGGTGTTGCGGGTGGGGCCTGGCGGGAGGTGTTTGGGTCATGGGGGCGGATCCCTCACGAGTGGCCTCGTCCCCTCCCCACGATAACGAGTGAGTCTCACTCCATTAGTTCACACGGGAGCTGGTCGTTTAAAGGAGCCTGGCGCCGCCTCCTCCCTGTCTCCGTCCTTCCCCTGCCATGGGACGCGCCTGCCCCCTTCACCTTCCGCCGCGAGTGGGAGCTCCCTGAAGCCCTCGCCAGCAGCACATGCGGGCACCATGTTCGCGTCCAGCCTGCAGAACCGTGAGCCAGATAGACCTCTTTTCTTTGTGAATTACCCAGCCCCAGGTATTTTGTTTATAGCAACGAACCCAGACTAATACACACACGCTGATGATTTAATCCCTTAGCTCTGCTCTAAATTCTTGAACAAAACGTGGTCCCTCTTTCTTCCTTTCTATCTGCCCCTCGAACATGCTGGAGTACAGAGAATGGACCTAGTAAATACTTGGCGTTGTCTGTTTACAACCAGTTGCAGTGGAGGTGGCAGTCAGTTATTCATTCACTGAACACACTCTGGACACCGGCTTTGTGGCAGGACAGTGTTAAGAGCTGTGAGATGATGACTTAGGCAAATCCCCTGCCCTCGGGAGACCTGGCTTCTAGGTTAGCGGTTCCCACACTTGAACCCAAATCAGAACCATCTGGAAGTCTGGAAAGACAGATTGCCGGGCCCCTCCCCCCAGTTCTGAGTCAGCAGGTCGGAGGGGGGGGCAGAGAATATGCATTGCCTTTGGGTTCCTGGGTGATGCTGGTGGTGCTTTGAGGACCACTGGTCTAGATAAAGCCATAGGACGGCGAAGTCATAAATAAGATGTTATGGTTTGAAAAAGCCCACAGCCGTGTCTACGCCAGTCACCAGCTGGCAGGCACCTGTGCTCACTGGGCCACATGCTTCCCCGTATGTCCCTCTCTGCAGCAGGACGCGGGCGCTGGCCGCCTGCAGACAGCAGCTGTGGGAGGATTGAAGGGACTCGGCTATGCTCAAGTCTGTCTCTCCCAGCTACGGGCTGTGTGTTCTTAGGCAAGTGGCCTGACTACTCTGAGCTCCCACTTCCTTATCTTCAAAATGAAGGAAGGAAGATTCATTCATTCATTTATGAAATAAAAAATGTATCGAGGGTCCACTATGTATGAGGCACAGAAAATACAGTAGTGCACAAAACAGATTAAAAAAAATCCCCTTCCTCGTAGAGCTTGCCGTCCAGTGGGAGCAGATAGACCAACAAAATAAAGACGTAAAAATATCTGTATATTCTAAGGTGGGGAGTGCTCTGGAGAAATAGAGCAGAGAAGGAGGGTGAGGAGATCGAGTGGTTTATAAGTTTAATTGGATGTTTAGGAAAAGCTTCTCCCAGAAGAGGCCATTTGAATAAAGACCTTAAGTGGATGAGGAAGCAAGTGACATGGGTATTCATGGAAGAGAGTGCCAAGCAGAGGCCACAGCATGTGCAAAGGCCCTGGGGTGGGCAGGTGGTGAGTTCATTGAAATGATGGAGTGGGGAGAGGAGAGGAGGAGGTTGAGCACACGGAGCCTGTGAGTCTTTAAGGACTTTGGCTGAACTCCGAGGCGGGAAGTCACTACAAGTTTCCACACAAAGGAATAATGCGTGACTCATTTAATTTTTTTAGTGGCGTTACTTCTGGCTACTGTGTTGAGAGTTTACTAAGGGGACTAAGAACGGATCAGAAGAAGCCCGTTGAGAGGCCGTTACCAGAACCCAGGTGAGGGAGGATGACGGCCTGTGCCAGGGCTGTAGCAGTAGCTGTGGGGGACGGGGTTAGAATCCGGGTGCATCCTGAGGTTAGAGTCCACAGGACAAAGAGAGGGGAGGAAAGATGAGTACAGGACAACCAGAGGATGGCATTGCCCTCAGTCAGCGAGGGGATGGCGGGAGTCCTCCCGGAACCCCGATCCCCGGCACCAGGCAAGGGCACCCTTGCAGCCGGCCCTTTCTGAGGACGGTCCAGACCTGCTGCGTGAGCTCCTTTCCTCGCGGAAAGACAGACCGTGAGCAGCGCGATGGGTTGCCAAGCCCCAGCCCCTTTCTCACAATTCCGACATCTAAAAAGTTCTGAAAAACAAACTTCTTGGCATTAAAATCTGAACCAACAGACGCGAAACCATCTCTCATCTTTTTTTTTTTTTTTTTGAGACGGAGTCTCACTCTTTTGCCCTGGCTAGAGTGCCGTGGCGTCATCCTAGCTCACAGCAACCTCAAACTCCTGGGCTCAAGCG
>NW_012151463.1:415675-416281 GCF_000956105.1 Propithecus coquereli
TTTTTATTAATAAAAGTAGTCTCAGGGGTTGCAAACTCAGAAGACTACGGGGGCCGGGTCAAGAAGTGAGGTGTGAGAACCGGCAGATGCACGGGGCCAGCAGGGAGTGGCGGGGACGGTGGCCTGCCTGCCCTGCAGGGCACAGCTGTGACTCAGCTCCAGCTGGGTTCTGTGGGCTCAGCGCCGCTAGATCTTCTGATTTTTAAAGAAAAGCTGAAAAGCCAGATTTTCATAAAGAATCTTCTGGTTTTTAAAATGGCTATTCTAAAACATTTAAATTTCTTTTCAGCTTTCAGGTGCGCCAATACTGGGCAGACCAAACACAGTGTGTCTGGGCTGTGGGTTTCCCACCCAGTTCTAGAAGGCGTTCAGTCCCATTTTGTTCCCTGAGTGTCAGCTGCTGAGAAAGACAGGACAGGTCTCCCCGGCAGCCAGGCTTGTCAGCAGGGGGAAAAAACAGGGGACACTTCCCTTCTGTCCACAGGTGGGCTATTGTCACGGCCACAGCTTGTGACAATAGTGATGATGATGGCGATGGTGATGGTGATGATGATGATGGTGATGGTGATGATGATGATGATGGTGATGATGATGGTGATGATGGTG
>NW_012151463.1:417558-418021 GCF_000956105.1 Propithecus coquereli
CGATTCTGGGACGTTCTGAGAACAGGGGAGCCCGGGCTTGCTGGAAGGGAGGGACTTGCAGGACGTGAGGAAGGAGGGGAAGGACGGGGGAGATTTTCGGTGCCTCCACGTGCGGAAGAAAGGGCGTGTGTCGGGCAGTGCCACCCATCTGGGTGTGAGGCAGAAGGCCGGGAACGTTACTCCCCCACCTCTTCTTCATCTTCATTTGCAAATTCCCCCGGGGGCCAAGCAGAGGTATGAAATACAACGATTTTGTCAGAGGCCGTCTATTGGATACTCCCTGGTTGGTCACAGAAAGTGCTTGTCGTCATTTTAGTAACTGCTTTTGAAATAACTTTAAGCTGCTAAAACACATTTCAGAAATACAGGGGAAATCGGTAATAGAAAAACAATTAGCCACGCTAACATTTTTTATTTGGTCCTTTTCTTCTCGGTCTTTTCTTATTGATATTTTTTATTAATA
>NW_012151463.1:424366-426389 GCF_000956105.1 Propithecus coquereli
GCCCGCCTCGGCCTCCCAGAGTGCTAGGATTACAGGCGTGAGCCACCGCGCCCGGCCCCTCTCATCTTTTTTAATCCCACTTAGTTTGTGTCCGTGTATTTCACTGCGGAAATACGAATATATTTGATAATGAAAGACGGTGTCAGACGCTGCTGGGGGCGTTACAATAGTTGGGTTCAATGTGCAGCTTATACATCCAGGACCGTCTGGACTCCTGCGCACGGTCGGCCCCGAGGCTTCAGATGAGGGTCTGTGGGGCTGTGACCTCAGAGAGTGGGAAGCGCGGTGACGGACGCAAGCCGGGCAGAGGGTCGAGTGGGGGTCGTGAGGGGGGCTTCTCTGAGAGGGGGGCATTTGCGTCAAGAGCCGTATGTCAAGACAGCATGAGCCCTGAGGAAGACCTGAGGGAAAGACGCTCAGGCAGAGGGGAAAGGCAGTGCAAAGACCCTGAGGCCGGAGCAAGTTTGCTGTGTCCAAGAAACAGAAGCGAGCACGTGTGGCTGGGCCGGGAGGGCAAGGCCGTGCGTGGCGGGAGGCGTGGCTGCACAGGGAGGTCGCGGTGAGGCGGGACAGGGCGGGGGGGCAAAGCCGTAGGAGGTCCTGGACGGCAGGCAGGCGGGGGCATCTCATCCCCTCCACAGAGGACTTGACCGTCCTTCCCTTTGTCTGTCTCTCTGTCCGAAAGTCTCCGTCCTGCCACACGGTCAGGGATTTTTCTACACGAAGCTCTTTGCTCCTGGGCACGCACCTGCCCGGGTGCGATGCAAACAATCTTTTGCAATCTGCGTCCCGGCGTGACTCGTTCAGGACCCGGGGCTTCCGTCTGCGGCGTGCGGTGCGCACAGATGCCTCTCGGCTCGGGCAGGGCTGGTCCCAGCTGCTTCTAGCAGCTCGTGCTGAAGTTCATCCCTGCCGCCGCTTCCAGGCCCAGCGGGACGCGGCCTCACCAACCACGCGGCAGGGAGGACGGTTTGGGCGGGTCCTCCTCTCGGGCAATTGCTGTGGTCCTGGGCAGAGCAGGTGCACGCACAGAGACCGTCCGCCTCCCGCCCCCGTGCAGCTCAGCGCCCGCCGGCTCCCCTGGGCGGGATGCGCGAGGGTCCAGGGCTGTGGGCAGCCGCCGAGGCCGCAAACGCGCGGGATCAGAGGCTGCAGGGCAGGGCGTCTCGAAGAGCACTGCGCCGTTTCCTTTGTAGTGAAGCGCTCGTGTCTCTGGTCATGAAATGATGGTTTTCCTTTGCTTCCCTCCTTCCTTCCTCCCCTCCTTCCTCCTCCCTCCTTCCTCCTCCCTCCTTCCTCTCCTTCCTCCCTTTCCTCTTTCCTCCCTCCTTCCCTTCCTTTTTGTCCTTGCTTTGGTCCTGTGGGTCTAGAGTGTGCATTAAAAGATACAGAAAGATCAGAGAGATGTCCTCTCACCCTTGGAATAAAATCTGACGTTCTCACCGTGGCCCACAAGGTCCTGCGTGACCTGCCGCCTCTTCCTCCTTGGCCGCCTCCCTCCCTGTGGCCTCTGCCCGCTGCCCCGACCACTAGCCGAGCCCCGGCTGGTCACGCACTTGCTGCCTCTCCCGTCTGAAACGCCCCCTCACTGCAGAGAGAGGCCCTTGGCCCCCCGTCCCCGCTCAGTCTCAGTCCAGGCGTCCCGTGTGTGCCGGTGACCAGCTCCCCGGGGAAGAAGAACCAGCCTTCTGGTGCGCAGTCTTCGCCCACGTCCGCAGTGTGAATTCGTCCCCCACGATCACGCTGACACAGAGTGGGGAGGGCGTGCACGGCGCCGGCTCCCACGCGGGGGCGAGTGGCTCTAGCACCCCCTTCCTGACCAGCCTCCCTGATCCATTCCCTCCCCGCTTCGCACGGTTTAGCTTTCATTGCGCTTACCACTGTCTAGCATGCGGCGTCGACTGGTTGCCCGTCCTCCACCAAAGCAGAACAGGGGCTTTGCGTGTCTTCTCCCCGCCTGGACCCCCTGGCACCTAGAACAGCCCCCGCGAGCGCAGGCGTCTACGGACTGTCCTATCATCAT
>NW_012151463.1:426439-456948 GCF_000956105.1 Propithecus coquereli
TGCGCGAGGGTCCAGGGCTGTGGGCAGCCGCCGAGGCCGCAAACGCGCGGGATCAGAGGCTGCAGGGCAGGGCGTCTCGAAGAGCACTGCGCCGTTTCCTTTGTAGTGAAGCGCTCGTGTCTCTGGTCATGAAATGATGGTTTTCCTTTGCTTCCCTCCTTCCTTCCTCCCCTCCTTCCTCCTCCCTCCTTCCTCCTCCCTCCTTCCTCTCCTTCCTCCCTTTCCTCTTTCCTCCCTCCTTCCCTTCCTTTTTGTCCTTGCTTTGGTCCTGTGGGTCTAGAGTGTGCATTAAAAGATACAGAAAGATCAGAGAGATGTCCTCTCACCCTTGGAATAAAATCTGACGTTCTCACCGTGGCCCACAAGGTCCTGCGTGACCTGCCGCCTCTTCCTCCTTGGCCGCCTCCCTCCCTGTGGCCTCTGCCCGCTGCCCCGACCACTAGCCGAGCCCCGGCTGGTCACGCACTTGCTGCCTCTCCCGTCTGAAACGCCCCCTCACTGCAGAGAGAGGCCCTTGGCCCCCCGTCCCCGCTCAGTCTCAGTCCAGGCGTCCCGTGCGTGCTGGTGACCAGCTCCCCGGGGAAGAAGAACCAGCCTTCTGGTGCGCAGTCTTCGCCCACGTCCGCGGTGTGAATTCGTCCCCCACGATCACGCTGACACAGAGTGGGGAGGGCGTGCACGGCGCCGGCTCCCACGCGGGGGCGAGTGGCTCTAGCACCCCCTTCCTGACCAGCCTCCCTGATCCATTCCCTCCCCGCTTCGCACGGTTTAGCTTTCATTGCGCTTACCACTGTCTAGCATGCGGCGTCGACTGGTTGCCCGTCCTCCACCAAAGCAGAACAGGGGCTTTGCGTGTCTTCTCCCCGCCTGGACCCCCTGGCACCTAGAACAGCCCCCGCGAGCGCAGGCGTCTACGGACTGTCCTATCATCATCGTAGATAAATACGGACACCGCAGCATCGCTCGGTACGGTGAAAAAAGAGGAAACAAATCGCATATTCGCTGATGGGGACTTGGCTTTCCTTGGATCGACTCTCACATGGCATTGCTTGGAACGGTCACAGGAAGGAAATCTATCCCTGCGTCCGTCTGGGAAGTCCGGACCCCGCTGTGGCAACACACAGTCCCCGACCTCAGAAGCTCATTTCCTGCTCCGGCGGCTCGTTCGTCTGGGTTGGCAGGAGCCGCTCGCTGCCGCTCCTCGGGGACCCGGCTGCTCTGGCACCGCCATCTTCGGCGTTGCCGGCCCTGCCAGGGGGTGTCACTCAAGAGGGCCTGGGCAGGTCACCAGTACTCAGGTCTCCTGCTCACAAGTCACGGGTCAGAGCTGGGCCTGGGCCCACCCCGCGAAGGGCCCAGGAGGTTCAGTCTTCCTGGGAGGGGAGGAAGCCAGGCCAGCGAGCGGCACGGTGACAGCCACGTGCCCAAGGAGCCTGAGCACCGGGAGGTGGCACCGGGTGGCCGGTGTGGGAGCCCCAGGCTGTAGGTGAGGCAGCTCCCGCACCAGCGGGAAAGCCCCAGGCCACCGTGCGGTCCTTCCCACGCTCCCCGCGTCTGAGTCCCTACACGCTGCGGACGAGGGAGCTCAGGAAACTTCCGAGCAGAAAAGCAAAACCACCCACGTGCCTGGGGCTCAGAGACCCGCAGTCTGGACCTGAGAGGCGCCCACATGAGCCCGTTCCGGGTGCGACGACTCCTCTGGGCTCCTCTCTCGCACACTGGGGACTTTTATTCACATAAAAAATAAAATGATGCAATATCAGAAATTCTTTACAAGGAAGTGGTTTGCCCCAGAATCCTCTTATCTCTTCGGGAGCAGAACAAGCTGAGAATTGGACGGTCCAGTGTGGTGGGGGCAGGGGCTTCTTCCTCCCGGGTCTGTGTCTGGGGGAGGCGGCGGCTCACCCCGCGGGACGTCTCCTTCGGTGATGAGGACGGGGGTGGCGTGAATGTCACCCCCACACAGGGCACCTGCTCTTGTTTTTCACAATGCTGCATGTGGCATTTATTTATCTCCAACAAGCAACAGCGTGGTGTTTGTGACGAGGTTTTATTTTAATCTGGTTGGTGGATTTATTTTCTCCTTTCGGTGATTTCCTTGTTTGCGAGTTCTGTTTACCTGTAGGTCCTTCTGCGGGGAGGAAGATTACAGCGCGCCCTCGCGGCACGCGCCCCTAGCACGGTGATAATCCCTCTGCGCAAAACCCACCCGCCAGGAGACAGACCGTCGCTTAGCGCTCTGCTTGCCATTTTCTTTCCCTTCGGAATTGGCAACTTCCCTCTCTTCCTTCTGAATTCGGTGCGCGCCTGCAGAGACGGGGGCGGAGGCTGGCAAGCGAGCTGGGGGGCCGTGCGGGGGCGACCTGCCAGGGAGGGGACTTCTGCACGGAACAGCTGCGCTCCGGGGCGGGAGCAGCCCCAGACAGCTCTCGAAATCGCCCACCTCGCACAGTTCGGCGGCCCGGCCACGCTGCGCAGACCCAGCTCCGTGTTCTCTGTTTGCACCCTCCCCCGCCAGCCCCCGCCCTGTCCTAGGGCCACCTCTCCAGACTGCAAAGAGCCTTTTCAGACCCATTGCTGATGTCTCGCTAGACTCGGATCGTGAGGGTCATGTCACTGCCTCGTCCGTACAGCCCATTTTCTTAGTGCGTCTAGATACCCAGTGAACGCACACACACGCGTGTACACACCTACACACCTGCATGCACCTACACAGCGCACATGTGCACACATGTACACTCCTACACAGCACACACCTACACACATGCACACACATGTACACACCTACACACAGTGCACACACCTACACACATGCGCACACACGCCTACATAGTACACACCTACACACATGCATACACGTACACACCTACACACATGCACACACATGTACACACCTACACAGCACACACCTATACACATGCACACATGTACACACCTACATACATGCATGCATACGTACACACCTACACAATGCACACACCTACACACATGCATACACATACACACCTACACACATGCATACACGTACACACCTACACAGCACACACATGCACACACCTGTACACACCTACACACATGCACACACGTACACACCTACACAGCGCACACACCTACACACATGCACACACATGTACACACCTACACAGCGCACACACCTACACACATGCACACACATGTACACACCTACACACAATGCACACACCTACACACATGCACACACATGTACACACCTACACAGTGCACACACCTACACACATGCACACACATGTACACTCCTACACAGCACACACCTACGCACACACCTACACACATGCACACACATGTACACTCCTACACAGCACACACCTACACACATGCACACACATGTACACACCACACAGTGCACACACCTACACACATGCGCACACACACACACATGTACACACCTACACACATGCACACACATGTACACACCTACACAGTGCACACACCTACACACATGCATACACGTACACACCTACACACGCACACACCTACATGCATGTACACACATGTACACACCTACACACAGCACACACACTTAGACATCTTTAAAAGTATCATCCCCACAATAAAGAACATTTTTAAATAAAGTATTCACCTCTGACCCTACCACAATCCAACACTCGCTTTTGCTTTTTCATCTCTCTGCTCTGAGTCTTTTCCGTAGATATGAAATACGATCATACCTGATATAGAATACACAAACGTATAAAACACTTGTTACTTATATAATACAATATTTATGATACAATATGATCTATGAAGTATACAAAAAATATGTAACTGTGGAATAAACACACACCTGCACCGTTTTTCCCGACAAAGCCACGGCGCCGGCGCCACGGTACTGCCCTGCTGGTTGCTCGGTCGCGCTCTGCCTCCGCCGTGCTCTGCCGGCCTGGGAGGGCGCCGGGTGCTGGGAGTGGAGGAAGCTGCTCCTTCCCGGCCACGGCTGCTGTGGACAGCGCACGCCGGGGACGGAAGGACGTCCTGCAGCACAGTCTGGGTCCTGGGGTCCTGCGGTCCCACCCCCCTTCTGTTGTCCCCCAGGTTGGTTGACCAGTCCCCCTGGCCATGGCCAGTGAGTAAAAATACACAGGCACTGTCCTGCCGCACACGCGTGATGGCCACAGGCATGTCCCCGCTTCCCCTGCAGAACTGCCGTCTTCCCGCGAGAGACCGAGTCCCCAGCTCAGCCGCTGGAAGCCAGGCGTGAGCGCTGCGTAAGGAGGGGTCTGCTTGGATGAGCAGGGGTGACCTTCTGTTCCATCTTTAATGTTAGATGCTAAAAACGGTTCCCCTCTCGTGCAATTCTTGTTACAACGCTGGTGGGGGGAACTGCGAGAGCTGCTCTTCTGCAGACGGAGAAACCAGGATTGCACGGTGCCCGGTCCGCCCCGACATGCAGAGGATAGTTGTTGGATAACACTCTACTGTCCAGAAATAATTTTCATACTCTGCAAACACCCCTTTGGCGCTCAGGTAATTCTCACCTGATAGGATCTGGCTGGAAGGAAGGGTCTGCAAAACACTGTGTATCGGATCATTTATACGAGAAATACGCCTACCCTGTTGGGGAACTGGAAGCGTTTGCAGCAGATGTTTCAAAGCAAAGCATTTAGCTTCAAGCACTTGGGAGGAAACACACAGATCAAGTTGGCAAAAGGGTCTCCTAGCCTGGCAGCTGCTCTGACTGCAATTGGAGTCTTGGGAGCTGCAGAGCTTGTCACTCTGTTGCTTCTGAGCCGCCCAGAGGGGAGCGTGTCCTCTTCAACCTGGCGTTAGAGATTAGCATGGAAGGGCTGAGTCTGCTCACAAAGGTTCCCAGCTCTCGGGACCTGGGCCCGGGTCTGGGTGGATGCCACGGCACCCGGTCCACCTGCGGGAGCCGACTTGGGCAGGGATTCAGGCTCCTGGGAAGGTGCTATTTGGAACTGAAGGCAGAGAAGCGAGGTGTTCGGAGAACTGAAGCGTGTGAATATCAGTCCTCCGCAGAGAGAGCTCTCAGACTCCTGGTGCGGAGTCCCCTCAGCTGTGCCGGGTTTCCCCTCTTGCAAGTCTGGTTGGTTGAACTTTGCTTTGGAGGTCACCCGGAATGTCACCATCCTCCTCATCAATGTACCTTCTAGCTCTTGATGGCCAGAGGCCCTTTCTGTTGCTTGCAGCGGAGAGCGAGCCTTACCGAAGGCGGAAGGGAGGGAGGGAGGGCCTGACGTGAGGTTGCCCATCTCTGGGAGGAAGTATCGAGTATCAGTCGTCTGTTGCCCTGTAACAAATACTCGAAATCTTGGCAGCTCAGAATGACAAACGTGTGTCATGCAACACCGTTTCCGAGGATCAGGAATCCAGAAGCGGCTTGGCTGGGCGGGTCTGGCTCCAGGTTTCTCGGGAGGCGCAGTGAAGCCGTTGGCTGGGGCCGCAGGTGTCTGAAGCTGGTGGATTCAGTCTGCGCTCGCAGGTGCGTGTGGTCGACAGGTGTGCTCCCTGCTGGCCGTTGGCTGGAGGCTTCGCTTCCTGACCTCGTGCACCACAGGCGGTTCATAGAATGGTACCTTGCTTCTCCCAGCATGAGGCGGAAGAGAGAGAGAGGGAACCTCGGAAGTGGCAAATCGCTATTGCCCTGTTCCGTTAGAAGCGAGTCAGTAAGTCCAGCTTTATCCAGGAGGGAGGGATTGGTCTCCGCCTCCTGAAGGCAGGAGCATCGAAGAATTTATGGGCATATTTTTCAAGCCCCCTTGTTCCTCTCGTCTAGAGGGGCCACGGCTGTTCCGCTCTCCCTGTTGTCAGCTTGCGGGAATTGTAGCCCAGAACCGCCGAAACATCTGCTTTGTTTTGGAAGCCAGGAATGTTGATCGTGAGTGTGAGAACTGGCGATAAATTTGAAACATTTTAAAAACACTGCACAGATTGGGTAAGATAAATTCAGCCTGTGGGCTGGAGGTTTAGACCCCTGACCTCAAGGGGACGGTGTACTGACATAGCTGCCCTTACCGTGACCCACCCTGTCGAAAGTTCCCGTGAAGAACTGGCATTTGACAAGAGCGCCGGACAGAAAACGCGCGATCTCCGATGTGGGTTTTCCGATTTTCACCACGCCTTGTCGAGAGCCAGAGCGACACCATTTAGGGGATGACGGACGTGGCGGCGGGTGGTCCCTCCCCTCCCGCGGCCGGCAGAGTTGGGATGTTGTGTGCCGCAGCCCTGAGATCGGTGGTTTCTATTTATTTCGTGGACTGTGATTTTCGTAGCGCCCTCTGCGCTGCCGTGTGGACAAGCGTGGCTGTCACACATGAAACGCCCCACGGAAAGGCGCCATGCATGTTACTGAGCCAAAAAAAAATAAACTCAGAACGGGGGACACCCGGTGGGCTTTGGAGGTCAGGCGCCCGCAGGAAGCTCCGAGTTGAAGGAGCTGCCGCTTATTCTTCAAATAGTGAGAAAATGAGGGGTCACGTGGTCCTTTCTGAGACGAGACTGGCGCAGCCTCCCCCCGCTTATCTGCTTCACGGTCTCGAGGCCACTCTCCCCTCGACGCTGCCGTGGGCGCTGGGACCCTGCCCCTCGGGGCTCGCCGTGGTGGGGGCACAGACGATAATAAAACAGAGTTAAATGTGTAATTAGACAGGGACAGACTGGCATCACCGGCCGCGTGCCGGCTCCGTGTTTGCGAGCCTCCACGCTGCGTTCCCGTCCCCGCCGGCCGCCGTCAGGGGCTGCAGTTTTTCCACATCCTGATGACACTTGCGATTTTCCATTCTTCAAGAAAAGTCGCAGCCGTTGTGGAGGGTGCGAAGCGATGTTTCGCTGTGGTTTTGGTTTATGTTTCCTCTCCCCCCAGCTTTGTTGGCATAACTGGTATCCTGCAAGCCACACATACCTCACGGCTGCGGCTTGGTGAGCTTGGGCGGATGTGTGCGCTCGTGTCACCGTCAGCACGGGCGAGGTAGCGAACACATTCATCACCTCCAGAAAGTTCCTCATGTCCCTTTGTCCCTGTGTGCGTGTGTGTCTGGGTGTGGTAGGAGCCGTGACATGAGATCACCCTCCTGGCACGGTTTTCGGTGCACGGTGCCTCGTTGTTAGATATGGGCACGCACGGCGCTGCCGAGGCTCCCTGGAACCGACTCGCCCTGTGCAGCAGAGCTTTAAACCCGTCGGATAACGACCCCCAGCCTCCCCCACGTCCGTGCCTGTGACCGCGGCAGGTGCCTCGCTAAGAGGAAGCGCAGTGCTCGTCCTGCTGCGACGACGTCGTCGTGCTCAGCGGAGCGTCTCCCGGGCCCGTCCGCGTCGTTGCAGGCGGTGGGGTTTCCTTCCTCCCATTCTACGCAGGCGCCGCGTTTTCTCCTGGCTGATGACGTTGAGCACCCTTGCGCGGGCTCGCTGGCCGTGAGCTGTTGCTCGCTCTCAAATGGTTACTTTTACGTGACGTGGATCTCGCTGCCATTTAAAAAATGCTTCTTAAAAAAGTAAAACACGTGGCGCAGTTAAGTGAGACATGTTTGGGGAAACTGTGGTGGTCGGGAGACGGGGGATATGAAGTGAGGAAGGGTGGCTGGGGCGGGGAGTTTGGAAAGTTTTAAGAGGGGGTCAGGGCGGCCTCGGTGAGGAGATGAAATATGAGCAGGGACTCGAAGGGCGAGGGAGAGAGTTTGCCCAGTGGACATCTGGGAGGAGAGGCAGAGAGGTGCAAAGGCCCTGGGACAGGGGCTGCCTGACGTGTGTAAGAGCAGCGGGGAGGCCAGTGGCGGGGTTGGCTGAGGCGGGGTGAGCCGGGGGGACGTGGCAGCATATGGGGTGGAGGAGTCGGATTATGGAGAGCCCGGCAGGCCTGGCAAAGGCTGCGGCTTTTTTATAATACATAATTGAAACCGAAAACCACTGCAGGGTTTTGAGTGGCCGAAACGTGCAACCTGACTTCCGTTTCACAAGGATGATCCAGCGCTGATTTGGGGGAGGCAGGGAGGTTATTACGACAACACCTGGGAGAGGCAGAGGCCACCTGGGCCCCAGTAACTCGTCCCGTGCACATGGGGCGACTTAACGAGTGACTCTTAAACAGCTGACCCAGCCCGGCTTTAGATGCATCAATACATCGTTGAAAAAATAATTGCACTTAAATAAAGCCCCTGCTGCAGTAGGGCATATTCGTTTACCCTTTCGAAGGATGTTAGTATTAAAAACGAAAGCTCCCAGTCTCAACGACGAGTTCCCATTTTCGTATTTTATTCCCTATGTGGCGTGTGTGGTCCTTCGGACGGCTTCATCAATAATTGGAGAAGAACCCCAAACCTCTTCCTATTAACCTTCGATCTGGAAATCCAGCCTCACTGACACTCAGGAACGCCATTTGATCCCCTCTTCCGTGCCGTGTCTGGACCAATTTGGCTTTCTCATGTTCAGGTTAATTACTGGACTTTGAGCTGGAGATGCCGCCGGGTGTCTTGCTGAGGAAAAGACGGGGCAGGGCAGACGAGCGTGTTTGGTGTGTCTGGTGAGTCATTTGTTGGTGGAAGAAAGACGCAGACTGGTTTAAAGCGCGCTAGAGACAGGAAACTGACAAGGCGGGTCCTTTCGTGTCACTTGTGCTTGAGAATTTTAAATGGTTTTTGAAAAGTCCTCTTAGATTTAAAGCCCAACTCTGGATAATGATATTTCAGCAGATACATCTTATGCAGCGTGAATAGGCTTAGAGCTTGCAGTTTAGTTCTCAGTTAGAAAAAAAGATTAGATCAGTAAAGTCAAAACCTGTCTGCACCCAGCCGTCCGTCACGCCAAGCCAGAGATTTCTGTTTAGATTTTATTAAATGCACGGTGACTTACTCCCAGCTCAGTGATTTTCCTCTGCCTTTCAAATTTCCTTCACTCCTGAGAGTGCCCAGTGGAATTCTGACACGCTGTCAGACACGGACAACTCCCACAGAATTGAGAAGACACTTGGGTGCCTGTTGACATCCATTTCTCTGCTTATTTCTGCCAAACAGAACCCCAATTTTTTTAGGTCATCCACCCCTTTTCCCAGGGCCCCGCCCCTGCAGCCAAGGCTGAGCTCCTCAGAGAAAAACCTCAGCCCTTCCTAGGGGTTTGTCCTGGACAGGGTGTGTGATCCAACTCCAGCTGGGAGTGAGGAGAACAGACT
The DNA here is from genome assembly GCF_000956105.1 of Propithecus coquereli. Lineage (NCBI taxonomy): Eukaryota > Metazoa > Chordata > Mammalia > Primates > Indriidae > Propithecus > Propithecus coquereli. Next base: position 435,600 of record NW_012151463.1, read on the forward strand.
TATAGGAGGTTCTAGAGAAGGTTTTTTTCTTTCTCCTGTGTGAGTTTCAAAAGCACTTCTCCCTCACTTGCCTTGCAAAGATGACCGGCCCTGCTGAACCCACATGATTCCAGCCTAAGAATGAATTTGATACATGAGAGAGGATAGAAGCCAGGTGCTCGTAGGGTGGAATCCCTGGATCAAGCCATTCCTGAAAGCTGCACCCCTTGGGACCTCCAGTTAGGTAAACTCATAACCTTCTTTTTCAGTTAAGCTGATTTAAATTGGTTTTCTGTTTCCTGCAGACAAAACCTCACTCTGTCAAGGATTTTGTAGAATTATTGTTCCTTGTGGATAAAGTGTTCTAAGTTTCTTGGAGGGTGGCTTCGAAGTAATTCGATAAAATCTAATTTTAGGTTAGACACAGATGTTTCATTCATGGAGTATTAGAAAAAGAATAGACTAAAAAGACACAGATATATATTTTAAAATTTAGCGACGTTTGCACACTGACGATGTATATCCTCCACCTGTGTGCCTGACTTTATTTCATGGATCAAAGGCCCCGCCACTTTTGCAGAGTTTGATAGTTTTCTTTTTTTGTGCTTTTCTATATTTAAACGTTTTCCTACAGTGAACATATATTACTATAACTATCAGAATAAATTATTAATAAAAGATAAATCCAGATAAATTTAAGGCTCTTCCCAAATCCTAGAGAATGAAAGATCCTATTTCAAAGTCAGTTTAACAGACATAGAGAACAAGGAGTTATATGGATAAATTTTAGGCATAAAAGTAAAACAGAATCAAAACCTTACCAGTGTTGCCGCTGCTGCTTTCCGAATCTTCTTTTTATTATATTTGGGGAATGTTCACCCTTTAACTGAAACACGGGATTTGAGATGCGTTTCAGAGCTACCCAATATCCACCTATATTTACTGGTCAGTTGGGAGTTATAAAAATCTGTCTCCTGCACGCTCTTCCCTAGAAAATCACAACCGATTAGATGGACAGGACCAGCCCCAAGACTCTCTGAATTGAGGAGGAAAAGGCTCAAAACCTCCTGGAACTCAGGAGAGATCAGTAATTAGGTTTGGGGTACCTGTTTCCTATTGGCCAGGCTCCCAAACAGCTGTTCGTTTGACGCTTCCCTTTCAACCACGTTGGCCTGGCCTGAGCTTCCCTAAATATGTGCAGTTCACTCCCGGTCGGAGACATTCGAAAAATTAATGAAGACCTAAAACACGTCAGGCTTTAGGAAAGTAAGTGCCTCTGTGTATTTGTTTCCTAGGGTGGCCGGAACAAAGTACCAAAAGCAGGGTGACTCGAACAATAGGAACGTATTCTTTCACAGTTTGGGGGCCGGGAGTCTGCGCTCCGGGCGTCAGCAGGGTTGGTTTCTTCCAAGGGCCGTGAAGGGGACGGTTCCAGGCGTCTCCCCTCACGTCTGGGTTGCCGGCCGTCCTTGGCGCTCCATGGCTCGGGGAAGCACCCCCTCGATGTCTGCCTGAATCGTCACGGCGTCCTCCCCACGCGGGCGTCTGTGTGTTCAAACCTCCCTGTTTGATACGGACACCAGTCACACCGTACCAGGGACCCACCTGCTCCAGCGTGGCCTCATCCTGCCTAACGTAACTGCATGTGATTAATCCTAACTAGACGTGACTCATTCCACTGGCAATGAGCCTATTTCCATCGAATTTCTCATTCTGAGGGCCTGGGGGTTAGGAACTCAGTGTAGGAATTTGGGGCCAGGGCCCGAGTCAACCCCTCATACTTGGTTACAAGGAAATTTCAAATATGTGCTCTCGAGCCCAGGGCAGGAAATCGTGATGGAATGTTTTTGGCAGAGTCCAAAAGGTTGGCTTACAGCAGCTGAACATGCTTCTGGAAGTTGGTTCAGACGACTGCAGTGGGCAAGCTGCTCCATAGCTTGTTGGCAGGGGTGTGGGAGGGAGCAGTTTGGCGAGGCGGGGAAGGGACGTTGTTGTTCGTGCGGTGGAGGAGGGGCAGCCGGCCAAGCCACTGTAGATGAGGTTTCCGAGGTAGGAGGGAGGTGGGGGGAGCAGGTTCCGCCCCCAGAGGACATTTGGCAATGTCTGGAGACATTTTGGGTGGTCATATTGAAAAATTACATTTGCGATGAAGTTAAAAAGGGAGGTGAGCTTGAGGAGGTCTGATAAGAACGATAGCTTGGAATCTAGAACGTTTGAGCTCTCACACGTCCACTGGATGCAGTGGGGAAAACAGAAATTCTACCTGCAGCAGCACTTGGCTCTAGAACAACTTTCCAGCCGTCTCTGTGAGAGTAATGCTTCCCGCATCTTGCATCAAACAAATCCAGGCTTTGGCGTCTCTTGTGTTGAAGTTCCAGCTGTTTGCCCCAGAGCAAATCTCTCCACCTCTTGCATTCTCCGTATCCCTCTCCAGAAACAGGGGCACAGAGACTAGTAAGCGCTGAGCTGCACGCGTGCAGACCGTGTTCTAAGCGTGCTGCGTGGATTATCTGCAGACACCCCTGGGGGGTGGGTGTTACTGCCGTTCATGCTACAGTTGCGCCGTCCAGTTGCGCCGTCAGAGGTGTTGAGCAGGTGAGTAACTTGCTCAAGGTCATGTCGGTACAAATGCGGCAGGTGGGACTCAAACACCTGCTAACTGCGAGGTGGGGTCACTTCTAAGCCAGCACGCTTAGCTGCCGCAACGCGTGCTCTCACTGAGCCGTGAAAACGTAAAGATCTAACGCAAAGGAGGCACGTCCGTCCGCGCCCAGTCTGCCCTCGCGAAACGGGAATCGTGGTTGTTAAGAGAACACGAGGTTCGCAGCAGCCAAGACACGGAATCAGCCCGAGTGTCCGTCAGCGGTGAATGGACAGGGAAGGTGCGGTCTGTCCGCAGCGGGACCCTATGCAGTCATAAAAGGAGGAAATCCTGTCGTTTGCAATAGTACGGATGAACCTGGAGGACACGGCGCAGAGTGGAATAAACCTCACGTGTGGAATTTTAAAAAAACCGAACTCACCGCAGCAGAGAGGAGAAGGGCGGTACCTGCAGCAGGAGGTGGGGGTGGGGGGCAGGGTCGTTCCTTGGTCGGAGGACACAACGTCTCAGTGACAGGTGGGACACGTTCTGGAGACCTGCTATCCAGCACTGTGACCGTCGTTAACAATAATGTTTTGTGTATTTGAAAATTGCCGGGAGAGTAGATCTCAAATGTTCTCACCGTGCAGAAATGGCACATGAGGTGGCGGATACATTAATTAGCACGATCTCATCAGTCCGTAATATATATATCACAGCGTCACCCTGGATCCCCAGATGTATGCAATACTACCGGTCAATTAAAAATGAAATAAAATATGCAAAATACGGCGTTGGCATAAGAGAAGACAGTCAGCACAGTTGCGATGATGACAGTGTAGACGAGTAACATTTATTAAAAAAGAGAGAGAACGTGAGTTCTAACCTACTTGACAATTTCAGTTTTGGGACCAAGTCGGTAAGTTATTCGGAAGATATACATTGTTAACAAGTGAAACGTAATCTATCAACGTTTGGGCAGGAAAGTATCCGTTGCTTGCACACCGGAAGCTGGTCAGACCTGCAGAGTTTCCCTGGACCTGGTAGGGAGGATCTTCCTCTCACCAGGCAGTTCAGATGCCTGCCCGGATTTTAGAAGCGCTGCTCAGACCAGCCCTTCTCAAAGAGGCCACCTGCCTATGACCAAGCCCCCACCCAGGAGTGAAATCGTGGGGTGACTTCCCTCTGTCCCTCCACCTTCTCTCTCACACTCCCCACGCCGACATCCTACGACTCCTCGTTTGCACCCGGGCCTCGGGAAGGCAGAGCTGCACCTCTGCAGACGTGCGTGGGAGCCCCTGGCCTGGCCGGCGCAGACGTGGCCTGTGGCCGATTTCTGTCTGTCACCGTCACTTAGGAAAGAAACTCCCCTCCTTCAACCTCGGGAAGCGCGAAGCCAGCCCCACCCCGGCAGCTGTGTTTGTTTGCAGAGAGAGGTGTGTCTGCCGCCGACCGCACAATATTATGATCCCACACGTCCACGCTGATCATAACCGCCGGGATGTTTATTTCCAGATTTATCTGTGGCGCTAATTGTCACTGTGTCATTAGTGAGCTATTCTCCGCCAGACAATGAGGGGAGAGCTTGGGTGGACGCCGTCGCTGAAAAACACTCGGAACAGCCCCCGGGAAGATCAGACGGCCGTCCCATTGTGTCGCGGCTCCATTCTGGGTGAGCGGAATCAAGTCCTCATTGTCGTATCAACAGTAATAATAATAGCTAATCACCCAGCATTTATTCTGTGCCAGACACTGTTCTGAACGCATCTCGAGCATACGTTGACACTTATCTGCTTACTTGTTTCCCGGTGAGAGAGATGCTGTGAGCCCCCTCACCGTTCGGCTGGGGAAACTGAGTCAGAGGAGCTGAGACTAAGCAACTTGCCGAGGCCGCCGCTCAGAGGGCGGGCGCAGGAGCGGAGGGAGGCGTCTGGGACGCTGTCTGCAGACGAGGCCGGGCAGTGAGCCGGGCGGCAGTATTGCCCACAGATAAGTCCAGGGACGAGGGGGTTTAAAATGTACTTTTTTTAAAATCAGCCAAGGCAGCTGTATTTGTCACTTATTGTTATGTAATAAATTGTCCCCAAATCGGTGGCTCGAACAACACACAGGGCTGGATCAGGAGCTCAGGGTCTGTCGTGCGTTTGCCATCGAGGTGTTACCTGGGGCCGCAGGTGTCTGAAGGGGGGGGCTCTGCTTCCGAGCTCACTCCGGGGTGACCCACGTCCCCACGGGCCGGCCCCCAAGGTCGCTCACAGGGCTGCCCGACTGCGTCTTCACACGGGCTGACGGGTGTGCACGCCTTGCTCTGGCTGCCGTAGCGCCGCAGACCGGGGCTTCCACAGCCATTTATCCCCTCACAGTTCCGGGGGCCAGAAGTCCAAGCTCCACACGCCGGCAGGGCTGGTTCCTTCTGAGGCTGCGAGGGAGGCTCTGTCCCAGCCTCTCTCCGGCTTCCGTGGCTCGCGGGCTTGCTTGGCGCTCCGTGGCTGTGGCAGCCCCCCTCCCCCGGTCTCTGCCTGCATCTCCCCGTGTGCACGCTGTGTCCGCGCTTCCCGTGTTATGAGCACGTGAGGTGTGTGGGATCAGGTCCTGCTGTCCTCCGGGACGGCCTCATCATCCCCATCACATCTGCGAAGACGCTGTTTCCAAACAAAGTCACATGCTGGGGAACTGAGGGGTTAGGACTTCAACGTAGGAATTTGGGAGCAGGACACAATTCAACCTGTAACAGGGTATGAGCTTGGTTTAGACTCAGAGAAACGAGAACCTTCCCTCAGCTCCTGCCTCTGCTCACACGGGCTGGGCTGGGGTCTCCACGCAGATCCTGGGGTCCCCCTGACCCCTCCTCCCCCGGGCTCCAGCCCTGGGCCGTGCAGCTGGGCTTGGCCAGTGGCTGACGATCAAAGGGCAGGAGGAGGGAAGGGGGGTCTCTCCCCACTCCTGTCTTTCCTGGTGTGGTATTTCTGGCACGCCGCCCCCCTCCGTGGCACCAGCTGCCCCCCCCCCCATCCCTTGAGGCTCTGGGCGGGGCCGGCTCCCCGCGGGTGTCTGAGCATTCCTGGCTGGACTTTCACTCCACCCACAGCCTTCTAAATGGTTCCTTCTTTAACTTTTCAAAATCCCAGCTGGAGGTGCCATCTGCTTGCAGACAGCAGCACCCAGACTGATCCTGCTTCCGAGCTCCAGCCACTGGTCCAGACTGGCAGCAAGGCGAACGCGGCGCACGGTTGGGACGGGCCTCCAGGCCTCCCTGGAAACCGCCTCGTCCACTGGGTGTGACTTTATCCTGTGCAAGCAGCAGGGGGACCGGGTCTTGGCCGCATGGCCTCTCGTCCCTCGGCCTGTTAATGACAGTCCTGCACGTCACACGTCGCCAGGGCAGTCCTGCTGCGGACTCATTAAAAAGAAAAAAAAAAATAAATAAAATCCTCTACGTTTAAAACACGGAATTGCCCGACGCCGGGCGCCACTGCACAGCGGCCTTGACCCGCCGTCGGACCCGCACCCTGAGCCGCTGCCCGTTCGTTCCCGAGGACCAGGGACAGACACTCACCTGCCCTGCGTGCGGTTGCCATGACAACCGCTGGTCTCCCTGTCGGGCGCCGCCGCCGCCGCCTCCTTGTGTGGGCAGCGGGCCTGGCTCCCGAGATGTGTTTCCGGCCGGCGCGGCCGCAGTCACGACTGCTGCTCAGAATGGAACCGGATGATTATTGCGTTTTTCCAGACGCGGAGCCTTCTTTTCAAGGTCTCGAGCGACCTCCCTCCCCTGCTCCACGCGACTGGCTTTGCAGGAGCAGCTGCACGTGTTCCTCCTTTTCATCCAGAAAGCCTGCCAAGGTCAAAGTCGTAAAAACAGCCTGGCGATGCCATCTATAAATCAGGGTGAGGCTGGTGCTGAGTAGCTTCCCCCGCCCCCTCCCCACCATAGGTCCCTTATTAGATTTTAAGACGTTTAAACGGTTTTCTGGGAAACAAATACATCTGCGCTTTTGTCGGTTACCACTGCGCGTGTGTTTCTGTCGCATAATCTTATCTCTGCGCGGCGTGTGCTCAGAGCCGTGTTTGCAGCCCCGGAGTTCACTGAGTGCAATAAACCTCAGAAGCTCCACCATAAAAACCAAAGGTCACCTGTGTCCAGGAAGCCAGTGGCGTGTGCTGCGACACCCACACTCCCTCGCCAGGACTAGCTGCTGCCATACCCGGAAGCTAAAATGGGCTTTTGGAAAATATTTTCTTTTTTCCTGCTAGGGCTTTGTGTGGCATCTGCCTGTTCTGCGGACGCTGTTTCCTGATTTATCTTAGCAGAGGCAGAAATTCACCAGGGGACGCTGATACAGGGGAGGACGTAAGTGCCCAAACTCGGAGTCAGACCACAGGGTTCCAAACCCAGCCTTGCCGTCCGCTTGCCTGTGTGGCCTCGGCAAGTGTTTCCGCTTGCCTTGCCTCGGTTTTCTCTCTGTAAAATGGGGCCGCCTCTCTCCAGATTGCCACGTCCATTTAATGATGGCACCGACTTCATAGCGTCATTTTTAGCTTTGAACAAATTAGTGTCTATAAAACGTGTAGAACAGCACATATGGGAATTTCCTTAATACTAAGTGTTAAATAAATGAAATAAATATTTAAGGATGCTGTTCAACAATATCTTTATTGACACGTTCTCTTGTTTTTAGTCTGTATTCTTAACCCTAAGTAGCTGTCATTGAACCACAGCGGTGATGTTCTTGTGGCCACTTTATGACGGCTGGATGTTATATCCGTTTCATGCTCACAAACGTGAGATTCACACCCGGTTCACGTCCATTCTTTACCTGCTTTGGTTGGGTCTCAGGAGAGTCATGAAAGATACGTGACGGACGGAATGCTAATAGCTTCTAGCATTTTTCTGGGCACGTGTTACATGCCAGGCATTTTATTAACAGCAACCATGTAATTGAATTGTGTCGTTCAGGCACAGAAAAGCCCAGTGAGGTGGGTAAGAGTCGAGGACACTAAAGGTCACGGCAGCTGGGCCTGATCTAAGGTCTCCCAGTTTGGCGCAGGAGCTGAAGTCAGGATTATGTGTCTGCCCCCAGAGTCCCCGTCCACTGCCAGCACATGTACTTTCTCTTTTAAATCTGCATTTACTGGTAACGAACTGCCCCCCAAGATCGATGGGTTGACAGCCACCCGTTAAACCTCAAACTCGGAAGACAGTTGGCCCGTAATAAATGTTCTCTGGACATATGAATGAACATTAAATTCTTTCATCCTTGGAATTTTTACCATGACCTCATAAAGGAGTCCTTAATTCCCAACTGTCTCAATATTCTTAGATCCCACCACCAGCCGAGTGAATTTAACTACAGTTTCCTAACAGCTTCCCTGTCCTTATGCAGAGTTGGGGGAGAGAGAGATTTTAGTTCAAGTCTCAGAAGAATTATCACTCAGTGGCTCTATGACCTTGGTCAAGTTATTTAATCCCTAACTTTCAATTCTATCTATTAAGACTGAAATAATATTTTAATTATAAATGCTTGCCTTATAGGATTATGATCAATGTTAAAGAGAAAATGTCGGTAAAGTGTTCAATGCAGCAGCTGGCACAGAGAGGCCTTCAGTAAGTGTTAATTATTATAAATTAATGTTAGTTAGATTTTATCAAATGCCTCCTTGGTGTGGAGCTAGGTAATCATACATGGTCCCTTATTTTTTCTGTGTTTTCCCTGAATCAGAATGGCCATTATTAAAAAGTCAAAAAACAGTAGACGCTGGCATGGATGCAGAGAGAAATAGGCGTGCTTATGTGCTGTTGGTGGGACTGCAGATTAGGACAACCTCTAGGGAAAACAGTATGGAGATTCCTCAAAGAAATAAATGTAGACCTACCGTTCAATCCAGCAATCCCACTCCTGGATATCTACCCAGAGGAAAATAAGTCATTTTACCAAAAATATACCTGCACTCAAATGTTTATCTCAACACAGTTCACAATGGCAAAAACGTGGAATCAACCTAAGTGCCCATCAATCCATGAGTGGATTAAGAAAATGTGATATGTGTACACCGTGGAGTACTACTCAGCCACTAAAAGGAATGAAATAATGTCTTTTGCAGCAACTTGGATGGAATTAGAGACCATTATGTCAAGTAAAGTATCTCAGGAATGGAAAACCAGTCGCCACACGTACTCTCTAATAATTGGGAGCTAAACAGCAGGCACACATGGGCACAAAGGATTATAAAGGTCATTGGAAACCTAGAAGGGGGGAGGGCGAGAGGGGGTGAGGGATAAAAATCTACCTGTCGGGTGCAGTGAACACTGTTCTGGTGATGGGCACACTGAAAGCCCCGACTTAAGCCTTATACAAGATATCCATGTAACGGAAATATTTGCACCCCGTTAATATTTTGAAATAAAAAAAATGCTCTGTACCATTCACCCTGAGACAGCCATTGCTGCGCAGTGGAATGGCCCTGGCTATCTCGTAGTCAGCACACAAGCGCCCTTTCTGATCAGTTTCAGTGATCGCTGGACAAAAGACTAACATGATCCTTTCTTATCACTGCTCTGTCTATTAGTTTGCATATTAAACTGGCAGAACCAGCAAGTGGATTTGCTACGGAAACATGATTTTCCCTGCTACGTGAATTTCTCGTGTCAGGATCGACGACGCTCATTTCCTTATCTGCTCACCAGCAGCTGTGAAGATGTCATGTTTTGGTAGAGCACTATTTGGGAAAAGAATACTCTCCTTATTGCTTTAGCCATTATCTTTATTATCGTCATTATTTCCCGTTATGTTAGACAGATCTTGTCCTAACCTACTGCGGTTGTATAATCGTCTTGGAAAATATATTGAGCTAATTTTCTTTTATGAATTTATTTACTTTCCAAGTTACTTTTGGAAAGAAGAGATGATTGGTGTCAGAGGTAGCTTATGTGGTTATCACATCAAAGGAATTTGGCTTCTCTCCAGCGAGCCTGTAAACACTGCCCCCGTCCCCGACGCCCGACAACCGAGATTGTTCGGAGAATGCAAACTTCGTGAGTTCTCCACTGAAACACGCGAAGCAGTTGATATTCTCTCATTGATTAGAAGCTGTGTTATTGATTTCACATCACTGCCATGCCTTAACATCACGGCAGCGAGCACATCTTACGGTTGTTGAACAATTACAGATACGAGCAACCCATGATGTACGGTTTAACCCGCTGCCTTGGAAACTACTTTGATATTGGTTTACTGATTCGTGTAGTTTATGTGGGATCTAAAACTGCATGCAGCTTATCAATTGAAACCTCTTCTTTCAAGCTCACAATTCATAATTTTCCACTAACATTAAGTGAAACTACCAGGCCACTTGGTGTTTTGGGGATTTAATGTAGGAATAGAAATCTGTCGGATAACTGGAAGGTCCTTTTGTGGAAAAGAATTACCTTCAAATGGAAATCTTACTTGAAGCTTTCTCTATGTCTTTTCAGCAATGGTGGCACCCAAGGAAACAGTGACACATTGACTCCCAGCTCAGTTTTCTCGGGTCCCTACCTTCCCTCACTCCAATAGTGCATTTTCTCTTGCCAAGAATGCAGGCTTCTGTAAATTGTGCATAGACAACGAGACACTGGACACGCCATCACCCCTACAATTTACCGTTGGACTAGCAGCCCTCACCAAAGCAATAAGACAAGAAAAAACAATTAAGAAATTAAGAAACGATTAAGATATTTCAGCCTACCTTCATCTTTGCTATGTGGTTATTTTTTACCATTATTCAAATAAAAATGTTCCTGATCTGTTTTTATTTTTGTAGAAGAGAGCATTCTGAACAGCGTCTCTTTTTCTTTATGCCTGTCTTTGAAATATTTTCAGGAGGGTGAGCTGGAAGTCGCTGGAGTCTGAGAGAGCAATGGAACATATGTGGGCAACGTATAAAAGCTACAGTTGACGGCAGACATCCCCCCTCCCCAGGACAAACACACACACACATACCCTTTCTCTTCCTTCAGTCCAGAGCACTGAATTACGTCAAACAGTGTGTACTTGTTTTCTCTCTTCATAGTAGCCATAGATAGATAAGTCAAAGTTCTCACATTTATTTAGAAAGCATGGCCACATTATCCTCCAGGATGGGCTAGCTTAGTCCATATATTAGAGGGCACTTTTATTTGGATTTGAGGATGCTCAAGGTTGGTTCAGCTTTGCAGAAAATGCAAGAAATATCCACCAGCCTAGGATTACACATTTGAATTAGCCTGTCCTCCCCAAATGGAGATCACATTGAATACAACACTTTATGTCAGCATTTTTTTTTTACAAGTTTCCTAGGGTTATTTAATTAGGAGGGGAAATAAAATTATTGGCATTGATGTGGAAGTTTCCTCAGAGATACTTTTGCAGAACCATTGGTCCTGAGTCAATTTTGCAAAAGTTCTTTGAAAAATAGCCCACACGGCTGCCAAGCAAGAGCAGCTACCTTGAGAGGGGCCTTGACTAACTGAAACAAAGTCCAAGAGGTAACAGGGTATGAGCGGCATCTCTCCCAAGAAAGACTGGGGAGGCAATTGTAAGGGCAGTTTTGCAGAAATGATAGAAAGACCACTTGAAAACACTTTGTAGTCTAATAAGCTGGAAGGGTCAAAATCTTAGCTTCAGTAGCCAGGTGTGGTGGTGCACGTCTGTAGTTCCAGCTACTAGGGAGGCTGAGGCGGGAGGATCGTTCGAGCCCAGGACTTCAAGGCCACAGTGAGCTATGATCATGCCATTGCACTCCAACGAGACCCCATCTCAAAAAAAAAAAAAAAAAAGGAATCTTAGCTTCAGCTGTGGAAATGCAATGAAAGGCATTGAACTATAATACAGAAGAGCTCTTAAATCAGCCGCTTTGTATGACCTGCAGACACAGAGCTTCCAGACCATTCCAGGGATGGTGGCAAAAGTGGAAGATGAGAAATTATAGTGACAAGGAAGGCATTTGAACATTCTGTGCCTGAGTTTACTTTGGGTTTATTTCCTGTTTCAGATCGTGTCTACGACTCTCGTTCCGACTCTTAATTTTACAGCACGCGTGAAACAAGTCATGGATTTCCTGTCTGCCGTCGCTGCCGTTCATGCTGTGAATGAGAGTGGATGTCAGTCTCTGACGGTGTTTGGGGGGTGACAGGGCAAGCTCTTCTGCTAACGGAGGCTCCGACGTAAGGTGTCATCGTCTTTAGCCCCTGCGGAGTCTCTGTGCCTCATCAGCAGCAGAATTGTTAATAAAAGATACTGAGTAGGAAGAAGGAGATAAAAGAGAGGGATTGTGTCTTTCTTGGTAGAAACCTCCTGCTTAGAAACTCAAATGAGTATTTCTCGACTATAATAAGGTTCCCTAATCCATCTTCGCTGGGAAGAAAAACAAAAGGTGCAGGAGAGCAGGAGCGGGTGTGGGCGGCTTTCTGTGATCTTGCTTTGCTGCCAGATGCCCCTGGCATTGGGCGGGAGCCGCTAACGATGCAGCCACGCCCCAAACCTTCCCCGTTTCAGGGTTGGCACGAGGGAGGAAGCAGGCATTTCGTTTCCCTTTGCGGCAGGGAGCTGTGTGGTCTCCCACTGCTTGGTGCCAGGCCAGGATTGCTTCTTTTGGGGTTTTATTGTGTCCCAAGGCTGCAAAATGGAAACTGATTGAAAACAATTTCTGCAGCTAGAGTTAGCGTGAATTTTAAACCTTTGATCAACATTATAATAAATCTGCCAACAGATTATAAAATATGATAGTGAGAAAACAGGCTGCCTTCGGTCTCTGTGTTGCAACTGAAATTTATATAAATACATCGGGGATGTGTGTTTTAAACAACCCACACAACTGGGGCTAAGAGATTTTTTTTTTCTTATTATATGGCCAGATAACCAGCTACACTACGTAATATTAAATAGACTCAAGGGTTGGAGTATTCTTTACATGTGAATATGTGCATGCTTAGAATGTTGTTTTATTGTCTTCATTATAAAGAGCCCTGGCTGTTCTGAGCGTTGCGGTATAAGATGGGAACAGACAGAATCATCTTTGTTCAGAGAATATAATAGACAAGATGCAAACATAAGAAACAGGCTTCCCAGTCCATTTCCCAGGGAAATGTTTCCAGAATATGAGAAATATAACAGCAAGCATGGGTGGCACCTGCCCTTCTTAGAGCTGGGGGGACAAGAGGGAGTGGCGAGGAGTGTGGCCAGTGAGAGCCGCAGACATCCCTCTCCCAGCGCTGGCCTCCTGACTCTAGCAGGTGCGATGCCAGGGGAACAGGCCAGGGCTGCCAGCACTTCCAACTTTTCCAGAGAAGCCAGAAATCTAGATAATTCTTGTGAATTGTTTTGATTTTGAAATACTGGCAGATAACAGGCTGAAAAACAAAGGGATCGATTTCAGAAAATCTCGGCATGGGCTAACCATCCACAATCAGCTGGTGGGCAGAGGTAGACGAAGGAGACTTAGCAATGGCCCAGAAGGGGGTCGCCTCTGGGGCAGAATAAAATGATCATCGTGTTTTTTTTTTTTTTTTTTTTTTTTGAGACAGAGTCTCACTGTGTTGCCTGGGCTAGAGTGCCATGGCGTCAGCCTGGCTCACAGCAACCTCAAACTCCTGGGCTCAAGCGATCCTCCTGCCTCAGCCTCCCGAGTAGCTGGGACTACAGGCATGCGCCACCATGCCCGGCTAATTTTTTCTATATATTTTTAGCTGTCCAATTAATTTCTTTCTATTTTTAGTGGAGATGGGGTCTCGCTCTTGCTCAGGCTGGCCTCGTACTCCTGAGCTCAAACAATCCGCCCGCCTCGGCCTCCCAGAGTGCTAGGATTACAGGCGTGAGCCACCGTGCCCGGCTGATCGCCGTATTTTCTTAATCTTTACCTGAAGAAAGCCAACAGAAAGGAACAGGGAGTGATTTCTGTGAGTGCTCAGTAGTGTCCCCCAAGGGGACAGGACGCTGTTCCGTGAGCACGTGTCACGCTAGAACCTACTGCGTGTGCGCCTCCTAGTTATTTCTTCACATAAGCCGTGTTTAATTGTTTTTTCCCTACTGAAAATGTTTTTTCCTACTGTGCTAAAAATGAAACTAAGTCTTTTTTGGCGAACCCCACATCCTGTGGCTTTATGCTTTTGCACGATGGCACAGAATTTATAATATTTTTAACATCTGTATGAAAAACTGAAAACGCCCCCACCGTCACACGCCTGCCCTGGTGACACGGAGGCCGCGATCGCCGACACAGGGAGGGGACTCATGGGCTTAACAGGAGGCTTCCTCATGCTCTGCCCAGAGGTGACATTTCGTGGTGGTTCTGAAGGGGGCTTGTCCCTCCGCCCCACCATCCCAGCGGGGTCCAGGAGAAGGAACACCGTCTGATGGACACACGGAGTCAGCCTCCAATGTGAGCCACAAAAGCAATTTTAAATTTTCGAGCAGCCGTGTTACGAAAAGTAAAGAGTAACCAATGGAAATTAATTTGAATAATATACCATTATCAAAACTGATCTGTCTTAAATATGATTGCTTCAATATGAAATCGGTATATAATTATTAATAGTTTATTTTACTTTTTTGGGGGGTGTTAAGTCTTGAAAATCTGGTGTTCCCTTTGCGCTCAGGGCGCATCTGGGTTAGGGTGAGCCACGCGCCAGGTGCTCAGCAGCTGCAGGTTGGTAGCGGCTCCCACGGGGGACGGCAGAGACGCGTGTCCGGTTCCGACGTCCTCAGCACCGACTGCCATGTGCGGAGCACCAGGGAGCCGTTAGGAGAAAGTTCTGCCTTTGAGGACCTTGTAGTCTTGTTTTTTTTTTTTTTAAAATTTCCAGATGAAACAGTTGATAGACAATGCTAAATAGATATGACTTAGTCCCAAGATAAGTTTGACAATAAATAAATTATTAAATGTAAATGAACGTGGGGTCGTGATGTTATTTTGTTCAAAGGATGCAAAAAAGGCTTGAATCTTGTCCTGCCAGAGACGCCTCCCCCAAAATATGTTCCTGAGACAAATTTACACTCGGGAGCCAGAACGTGACGCACTATATTAGACATCGCATTCTCTTCCTTTCTCTCTCTCCCCCGCCGTGTGTCTTAGCGTCCTAAGATAGGTGTATCTGGATTCACGTGGCCAGGTTTACGCGGCATCATTGTGCCGTCTCCTGCGTTCCCATAGGTATGTGGGCATGGAGATGCCCCCCTCTCAGAAAGGAGGGGACCCTCCTCGCTCACCACGGCTGATTTCTCGTGAGGCATCTTCGTGTTTTCCCGTCTCCAACCCGCACGCTTGTCTCTGGGGAGGAGCTTCGATCCCCGAGCTCGTTGCCCCAGCCCGCTGGTCTGCCTGCCCTCCCTGCTTCCTGCCCTGGCTCCGTTCTGCAGCGTGGTGGCGGGTACAGGCTAGAATATTGTCCGAGCGAGGATGGAAACTCTGTTTCCTTTTTCCTAACAAGGAACTTATGTTTGTTAAAATGTGTTTTTTTTCAGAACATGATGGCCACATTTTGGGGCATGTGGCCAATACTTGCCTGAAAAAATGTAAGGGCTAGAAATGAATTAAGATAGCAAGATCGTGTTTTTCATCTAGAAAATCGATAGTTTAAAGGGTGTTAATGCCGATGTGGGCGAGGGCCTGAGGACGCGTGGTTCTCACGACGTGTTGGTGGAAGGGCAAGTTGGGTCATCTTTCTGGGAGGCCGTTTAGCTGCCACACGGCCTCATGGACAGCGCAGTCTTGATGCATGAACGTGGGGTCAGGAGACAGTCAGGAACAGCCAGCTCACCGACGCTCGGTTCACCCCGAGAGACAGGAAGGGCAGATGGCACCAGCTTCACCGTATACACGGAGGAATCATGAGCCCCTGGTCAGACACCCCCACGGGTTTGTGACGGATCAGGGTCCGACAGCTAGCTCGCCGGATCCGCAGGAATGTTGTCTCGATGGATTAACGAGAGACGACGATACACACCGTGAGTTTCTGTTTTTCGAAGCATCCTTATAAATCAGTTTTGCTCCTTCTTACAACGGAAGGGCGACTTTTCCCATCTGCCAGTGCTAACAAATCCTCTGGGAACCCAGGGTCTGCGGATGAAGTTCTGACCTGGGAGGCCGGGCAGGGGCGGTGAAGGCACTGCGTTCCGGAGCCCGGGGAGGGACCAACGCCTGCAGCTGGGCGTTATGGATGTTGGAATGCCATCGTCATGCAGAGCGAATCCTTTTTGGTAAGAACAGGATCATTCCTCTAATAATCCTTTGAAACTGCGAGGTTCAGGATGTCTCCCTCATCTGCCACCCTCTTTTCCCAAATTCGATTCGCTGTTTTATTTTTCTGCAACAGGATTATGTGTGTTTTCAAAAGCAAGGGATTAAACAGACGCTCACTCTGTGATAAAGATCCAGGTCAGATTCTAAGAAGGTTGGGGATCGATGGTGTTGAAGCTTGGCAAGCGTATCTCAGACTTGGTGTGATGTTTCCTGGAAGATGCGCCCACGTGGGGGTCCTCTCGCCCGTTGGGGTAACCTGCTTCCGAAAGGGGAGGGAAGACAGGGAAATGCTCGGGATTACTCTGAATTCCCAAGGAACTTATTAGGAATAAACACAAGATCTGAGTCCCAGCGAGGGTATCATGCCAGAGAGAAAGGTCCTGGATCATCCTAGGGAAGAAGCCGCTGGTACCCAAAGGTACAAAAGGTTTCTGCAACGTCATTCGCGGTCGGGCAGCCCTGTGACTGCCTCACTGAGCAATGCGGCGTTTGCTTGCAGCTGGGTACCGAGGTCTCGGCACTGAGCAGCGGTGCTCCCTGCTCTCCTCTCGATCCTCCTTCTCCTACTATCGTCTTCCCGACTGAGAAGACTGCAGCCACTTCCTGGTGCTTCTCCAAAACCCCAAGCCTTGCTTTCCCCAGGGACTTTGCACACACCAGGCCCTCTGCCTTCCTTGGGAGAGCCACGTGGCTTTGTGCCCGTCATTCAGGCCTCTGCCCAAATGTTCCCTAGCTAGCATCTTTTCCCCTCCTCTCTTTGAACTTATTTTTCTTTATCTTCTTCATAGAATATGTTTTCATCTGATGTATTTTTTTTCTTCTGTCTTCCTAACCAGGATACGCGTTCTATGATGGTAGGGGTTCTGCCTTCTGTGTCTCCTGCTGTTGCCCCAGTGCAGAGATCAGCCTGCACGTAGGGCCTCAGAGGATGGCTGCGCAAAAAGTCACCCGGCCCCCGCTCAGCCCGGCAGGTGCCAGACTGTGTCTTCCTGGGGGTCAGGCTGTGTCTTGCCCAGAAGGGAACCTTTGTCTGGTTTGCACAAAGGTATCTTACGAGCTAGCGCACCCAGAAAGAATTCAACAGACATTCGTTAGATGAGCGAGCAAACACAGCAATACACAGACAGTGTCTAAGGCATGGTTTGGCACCTTGGAGGTGTGACAGAAATGTTAGCTCCTGGTTCAACTCCACGGTCGGCTAATGCCTACGTCAAAACACTTCAAAGAAAATATTTCCAACTCCCCCTGGCAAAGAAACCACAGACCCTGAAGGCTTTCGTTGTCGGCATGGCATTGAGATCACATTTTAAAAGGAGCTGATAGCTCTCTGGGAGGCCGAGGCGGGCAGATTGTTTGAGCTCAGGAGTTCGAAACCAGCCTGAGCAAGAGCGAGACCCCATCTCTACTAAAAATAGAAAGAAATTAATTGGACAACTAAAAATATATAGAAAAAACTAGCCGGGCATGGTGGCGCATGCCTGTAGTCCCAGCTACTCGGGAGGCTGAGGCAGGAGGATCGCTTGAGCCCAGGAGTTTGAGGTTGCTGGGAGCAAGGCTGACGCCACAGCACTCTAGCCCGGGCAACACAGTGAGACTCTGTCTCAAAAAAAAAAATAAATAAAATAAAAATAAATAAATAAAAGGAGCTGATGAGTGAAAGTCTATATTCAATGAGAGGACGGAAGTCACTTTCTTAGCTCCAGTGAGTACAGCTGTGTTTTCAGCATTCGCAGCCAAATAATGAATCATTTGATGGTCTTTGCTCAGTATCATCCACAAGTTGTCTCCGTTTATTTTGGTGAAAGAGGAGGGAGCTCTCCTCGTGCCGGCAACAGCCTGGAGGGAGAGCCGTGGCTCGCAGATGCCACGAGGGCAGCTCTGTGGCGTCCGGGCAGCGCGTGAGCTCCCCAGGAGATGGAAAAGTCCGGGGCACAAGTCACCCTAACCTCAGAGCGTCAGGGCAGCGGAGACGCGGGAAGAAGAGGAGATGGAAGGCGGGTCCACGCTGTGAGCTGTGTCTGCCCCACGGAGAAAGATTCGGCGGTCGTGTGGTGTGCGGCGCTCACTTTCGTCTTTTGATTTTAATTCTGCGACTACGAATGGTGTCGCCCTGCAGCCCCCTTGCTGTGGGTCGAGCAGGGCTGTCCCTGCTCCATGTCATCCTGTGGCGACCAGCTGACGCCGTTTCCAGCTGCCAGGAGCGTTCACCCCCTGGGTTCGCCTCCAAGCCTCTCCCGCCCCATCTGCAAACGTGTGGCCCACACAGCGTTCCTCAGAGCAGAACCTCTGAGCTCCTTCCTTCCTCTCTCCCACCCGTGCAGCCCGTCCTCAGGTCCCCTGGGCGGCATCTCCGGAATGTACCCAGGGCTGACCCCTGCTCATGTCCCTGAACTCCAGCGTCTCCTGGCCCCGGGGCCCCAACAACCCCCCCCGGGAACCAACCGGCAACCCCCTCAACCCCCCCAACCCCCCCCTCCCCCGTGTCCTCTTCCCGAGGCTGCCCCCTTGCTCTCAGGCCTCCATCGATTTCCGTCAACTCTTGAGCAAAACCCAAACTCCCACCGTAGCCTGCCCTGGTCGCCTGCCCTCTGCCTTTGCTGCTCCGACTCAGCGTCTTCGTACCTTCTGTCCCCTCTGCTAGGGACGTCCACCCACGAGATGCCCACCACGCCCGCGCCCTGTCTTCCTTTAGCTCTTTGCTCGGATGCCGCCTTCTCCGAGACACCTTCCTGACCACGCTTTCTAGAAATCTCTGCGTTTGTTTCCTTCTTCATTTCCCTACCTAGCATTCACTGACACTATTTTTATATGCATAATTATATATATTATATAAATTTAATATATATGTTTTATATTTACATTCACTGACATTTATATATAATATATGTATGTAGGAAATAAGGAAAGAAACAAATAACATGAAAATGATCATCGATTTGGCTTGCGGGCCATAGTTTGCTGAAGTGTGGCCTCGAAACCACGGAAGACCGTCCACAGCCAGCCCGGAGCGCAGAGCCACGGCGCGTCCTGCGGCCTCTCCGCTCTCGGTCTCGCCCTGCCCCGCTTCCGACCGCCGACTTCTTCCCACCTCACGTGGCGCCAGAACATGCAGAGATGGGTCCCCAGGATGCCCCGGCAACCTGGTGAGAGGAGAAGGGGGACGAGAAGCCACGTTCGTCCCCGCCCGTGACTTCGGAGCCTCGCCGGGAGAGCACGTGGAGTCAGTCTGGAGACAGCCTCTTTGCGGCTCCCTGCTGCCCGGGCCTCGCGGCAGATCCGCACGCTCATGACTCGTTGTATCGATGCCAATGCTATAGAATCCATGTCGCCCTCTTAGAAAACAGACTTATTACAGCTCAGATGCTCAAAAGCCAAAGTGCGCAGACGCCGGCACGCAGGGCAGCGCGGAGAGGCCGCTTCTCGTGGCAGCTCAAGTCCATGTGAGCGCAGGGCCGGTCGCGGGCGTGGGAGGAACGGCCCCGAGCGGATTCGCGGTGTGACCTTGCCTAAGTCATCTCACCTCTCTGAGCTGCACCTTCTGAGACAGGACAGTGGGGACCAAAGACAAACACGTGAATACTTACAGCCAATTGGGACCCTATGGGAATGCAGGCCAGGGTGGCCCCATTTTCTGATGTTTCACCAGAAAGTGTAAATCCTCATTTTTATACGAGATTTCCGATTTTTAAATGTCGACGACTATTTAGGTACCTCGGGGCCACATAAGACCTGGAACGTACCCAAGAGCCGAATCCAGTCGTGTGCCGACATTCCGAACAACCTTCCTCCCGCGATGCTGTGGGAGCCACGAGGTCCCGTCTGTGTTTCCACGTCGCGGGATTCCACAGACGTGCGTTTCGCTTCTGTCGGCTCTGGGAGTCTGGTGACCCGGCACACGTGGAAACAGAACCAGCAAAGTCGTTGACAGTTCCACACGGAGAGGGACGGAGCAAGGGCGCGTCTGCCTGTGATCAGCGGTCCTTTCGCCTTAAGCCCCGCCAGGGCGGAAGGCGCAATGCGAGAGATGGTCTGGGCTTTGTTCTAAGCGCCGACCCGGCCCCTCCGGAGCCTTGTCCGTGTGAGACACACAGGCCATCTCATTTCCTCCTATAAAAGCAACCGGCATATGCTGCTCTGTTCTCTGGGGCTGCTGAATTTATGGTAAGACGAGATTTTCCTTTGCAATGTGAGATGCACCGTGCGCGTACCGCTGGAGGGAGAATTCTGCGTGGGGTGAACAGAAACTTACAGCATCTTTCACACAGGCTGATGTTTTAATCTTCTGGTGACCCGGTGAGGGTACAGGTCACGATGCTCGTTTCTTTGGGAGAGGAGAGGGAGACTCCGGTTAAATCGTGTCTGACAGCAACACAGACAGCAGGTGGGCGAGCTGGGGCGAGGTGGGGAGACCCCCAGGGTCCCTCACCAAATGACCTGTGGCCTCATCCTTTGCTATGATGGAACCACCTTCTTCCCAGCCCTGTTCTGTGCTGCCAATGGCAAAACAGGATTCGAGGAAAACAAGTTTCACTGTTACAAATATCAGCTGTAGAGGCAGAAGGCAGAACTTCCGGGGCGACGCCAGTGAGATAAACTGTGGCCTTGTGTGTGTGCTTGGAGCGTGTTCCACCGACCCAGTCCCGGCGTTTGCAAGTCCACGGCTGCCGTCCACGCCGTGTCTGGGAGGAGCCGGGGCATAAATCGCCCTGTGGCCTCGTTGTTCTGCCCTGGGACCCCATCCAGATACCGCGTTGCCTTTAGTCATCCCGCCCCCTTGGTCCACGCGGAGTCGTGGCAGTTTCTCCGTCACTCCTTGTTTATTGCAACCTTGACACTTTAGTACTAGCCAGATGTATTATAGAATGTCCCCCAATCTGGGTTGTCTTATGCTTGGACACAGACTGCTGAGCTGAGGTTGCAGGGTGGCGGCCGGTGGGGCCCACGCGGATTTCAGAAAGGTTTTCTTCCATTGCCAACAACATCTTCAAGTGGGGACTTGCACACACAGATGTTGATTCCTGGTAAACACAAGATCTGGTGATGGCAGCCTGAGGTCACTGTGGGCAGCAGGGGCTGAGTAACAGAGCCTTCCCTGAGACAGACAGACAGTCTTCTCTTTGGCCCTGTCCTAACTACCGTCTGTGATCTTAACCCTGCCCACTCTCATTGGATGTAACTCCGACAGGCATCTGGGTTTGAAATCTGTCACGTGCTGGGAACCTGCTGGAACCTCCGAAGCCACCATCCTTTAGGTTCTAGAAGACAGAGTGTATGACGTGGGTGAACTTTACCCACTTCCTCTATCCGAAGGTACCGTCATGCCCCACTGGAGTGGCTTCCGCAGGAACGGAGCGATGGTTCCAGAGTCGGCAAGGATGTGAATCTGTGAGGATCTGCACACTTGCCACTTTTCGAAGCTGTTTGGCAAAAGCTAAACACATGCACATCACATGCCCCAACAGCTCCATCCCTAGATAAGTACTCATCAGAAACATACACATGTCTATGGGGAGACATGTTCAAAAATGTGCTTTGGGC
>NW_012151463.1:457668-460727 GCF_000956105.1 Propithecus coquereli
TCCTAGACAAATGTTGAGAAAAATATCCAGACATTAAAAAGATATTTTTAAATCTCTCTTACACAGAGCTGACCAACAGGCAAGATTATGGTGCTATAAATCAGGATAGTGGTAACCTTTGGGGAGAACCTTGACCGGGAGGAGGCAGGAGAGAAGTTTGGGGGCTGCCCTGCCAGAATGTTCTATTTCTTGACCCGGCTCATGAATATGTGAGTGTGTGCACTTTGTAAAAATTAATGCAGCTGTACAGCTATGGTTTGTGCATGCTTGTGCATGTGTGTTTTACTTCGATTTTAAAAGTTAGCGTAAAAATATCTGAAAACATCCATGTGGAAAGGAATTTTATCGGATCTCCATGGCCCTAGACATACCGTGTGATGAGCAGAAGACAGCTTTGGGTCTAACTAAGGACACGTTTTCCAACACCTGGGGCTCCCTGAGTCACGCTGTGTGCAAGGCAAATCCAACCAGTAATCAGTCAAAGTGATCGGTCTTTGGGGAGAGAAGCTTGGTTTTCCTGAGCGAGGGGCTGGGCAACAGGACAGCTGATGAATTTGTCAACGTTTTCACAGCCTGCAGCTGCCTGGTGGGGCCGGTTTGCAGAACCCCCATTCCCGGCTGCTCATGTGGAGTCTGAAACGTGGTGGGGAAGGGCCCCTAGCCTGGAAGGGGAGCGCGAGAAGGCTGAAGCTCCTCGGGGACTAGCACCATATTGTGGCAATGCCCATCAATCATCTCTGGGAAAAGCAAATGCTTTTTTAAAAAGGCACTTAAATATTTTTCATGGCTTTGTTATTTGTGGAAGAATCCTAGGAGGCTCGTCCTTTACATTAACAAAGTTATAATGGATAAGTTTCCCTTTTTGCATCAGGAGCTGGCAAGCTCAGCGCATACACGAGATGCCAGTTGATGGGTGAAAGCCCTTTTTCTGTGATTCCCTGGTATACATTTTTCTACATATCGTTCCCTTTTTCTTTCTTTAAATCTTGCATCTTAGCTATCTGATTTACCTATTTGGAATATGTCATACCAATAGACTTACGCAATGTGTGATCTTTGTGTCTGACTTCGTTCACTTAGTATCACGTTTTGGGGGTTCATCCTTGACATGGAATGAATCAGGGTGTCATTCTGTTTTTAGGCTAACTAATATTCCATTTTCTGGATATACCACACATTTGATTATTTATTCATCAGTTGATGGGCATTTGGGTTGTTTTCACACTTTGGATATCACGAATAACGCTGCCATCAACATTGGTGTACTAGTATTTGAACATCTATTTTCAATGCTTCTGGGTGTATACCTAGGAGTGGGGTTACTGGGTCATTTGGTAATTCTGTTTAGCGTTTTAAGAAACCACACTACTCGGCTGTTTTCCGCGGTGGCTACACCATTGTACTTCTCCACTAGCGATGTACGAAGCTTCCGATTTTCTTCCTCCTCAGCTATGTGGTGTCTTAACTGTTCCCTCCTAAGTTCAACCCCACTGTTTTTGGTCAAGAAGGGCTGCCTTGGGGGCCGCCTGTATTCTGATGACGCTGACCAGTGTGATCCAAACATAAGTTTAACCATCCTTGTTTTCCACCTGTAAATCAGATTATGCACTGCAGGTGCTTGTAAGCTGACGAAATACAACTATTGAGAGAATCTCATTTAAAATGCAAACGTAAATGTCATGAGCTTGCATTCGAATCTGCTTCACGTGTTATATTTTTCCACGTGGGCTTGTCTCTGACCTGGGTTGGGAAAACAGTTTTGAGATAGCAGTTGCTTCTCTGCAATTGTGTGGATGCCGGGATATCGAACAGGACAGGAATGTGCGTGTCAGGCGTAGTTGGAGCAGGTTTCTGGAAATAGAAGGGGACCGAGAGGTTTGGGATTGTTCCCCAGCCACCCCCCCATTATAGAAACTAGACACAGCTGTTTGGGGAGCAGTTCCTCTGTTTGTATAGCAACATCTCACATTGGGGTTACCCATTGCCATTTGCTAAGTATATTTACATGGATTATCTCAATTAAGTTGCCAAGACTCCTTAGAAGGGTTAAATAACTTCCCCAAATCATGCTTGGTCAGTATTAGGACTGGGCTCCAAGCTCAGTGGTTCCTTCCCACCGTGGGAGGACTCAGCGACTGTCCTGACTCTTGACTTTGGGGGGGTGGGGGTTGGGGGGTGCAGTGACCTTCAGGACCACGGACAGCGCCAGCCCTGCCAGTTCTGTTCTCCCGTCCCCTCCCTTGGGCTCTGTCCCCAAACTCCCCACACTCTGCATTTCCTCCCCTTTCTTCCACTTGCTCTGCCGTCCCTGCCGGTGTCTGTAGGTGAGGACCACTTAGGAAGCCTCCTCAGAAAGAAAAACCATCACCCAGCACACTCCAGTGTTGACTTCAATTATTTTTATTATACGTTATTCTAATTGACGATAATGACGTCATTCTTATATAATATCATCATGCCACACTTGCATATTGTAAGTACATAGCCTTTATTCGAGCATAACGTGATCGTATATTTATAGTTCATAATGTAATTACACGTGTCCAGGCATAAAACTGCTTATAACGTTTTTGTAGCTTTTCTAAACCATAAGACCAAAACAAATCAGCAGATTAGAGAGAAACAAATACAAGAGGCCAGTAAAGTTCAAGATGCAAACTCGCTGTAATTTAACGTGTCAGATGATATTATTTTACTTAAATCGAATTTCCTTTCGTAAGTAAAGGCAGTGCCGCGTTACAGTTGGCTGAAAGTTGACCCGGCGTTCCAGCCACCGATCTCTTTCAAACTCTTGCAAAATCTTTGATTCTTGAGCAAGCGTGAGGTCGATTGGCTTTCGTTTTGCATAAAAGCAGCATTTGTGTTGGCCTTTGTGATCTTGCCGTTATCCCAGGGCCGTCTGTGTGGGATTCTTCAAGCCAGAGCGGCAGTAACACAAACCCAAACGCGAGCATCGGCCTTCGGTTCTGCGTGTGGCATCGTATAGACGCACGGAAACATCTTAACTGGCGCTTTCCAAGGCTGCCCCGTGAGGGAGATTTCGGGGATACGCAGTCCTC
>NW_012151463.1:461504-462236 GCF_000956105.1 Propithecus coquereli
CCCAACGTGCCCCACTTTTAGGCCAAATCCAACCCGTAGGCCTGTGTGTTTGGGGAGGGAGTACCTGGGGGGTGTTTTTATTTGAATTCGTGGCCAACGTATCAAAACCAGGATGTTTCAGACAGAAACCCAGAGTCTCGGCTCCCAAAGACGTAGAGCAGCGCTGGTTCCTGTCCTCAGCCAACCTCTGCACGGGGCCCGGGTCCTGCCGTTTGCCCTGCTCCCTTTCCTTCTAGAACATTCCAGCGTCTGCCTGCGCGTGTTGCTGCCCCTCCCCTGTGGGCGGTCGGATTTGAGACTCGTGCCTCAGCCATTCCTGTCGCGATGCTTACAAGTCCTTCCCTGGAAGAGAAATCTGTCACGTTACCTAAGAGTCACAAAGGTACATACGGGCTGGCGGTTCTCACTTCCCGGTTGTTATTTCGGGTAGAGAAGACAGAGACTGAGGGTGGCTTCTCGCAGCCAGTGTTCGGAAAGTTCCTCCTCGACGCGGTCCGGGCGGCGCCTGAGTCACGCGCTCCTGTGGCCGGGCCGCGGGCGTGTGTCGTCAGAGTCAATTACGGGCGCTCAGCTGTGGTCAGCGGTCGGCAGCGTCAAAGCCCCACAGCAGGGGGGCGGGGGGATCATGAGTCCTCCTGCAGCACGGACCGTGTGCGCACACGTGTGACCTGGGGCCGCCTCAGCCCAGGCCGTGGAGAACCTTGTTGCTCAGACAGTCGTGTCAGATTGTAT
>NW_012151463.1:462286-463670 GCF_000956105.1 Propithecus coquereli
CCCAACGTGCCCCACTTTTAGGCCAAATCCAACCCGTAGGCCTGTGTGTTTGGGGAGGGAGTACCTGGTGGGTGTTTTATTTGAATTCGTGGCCAACGAATCAAAACCGGGATGTTTCAGACAGAAACCCAGAGTCTCGGCTCCCAAAGACGTAGAGCAGCGCTGGTTCCTGTCCTCAGCCGACCTCTGCACGGGGCCCGGGTCCTGCCGTTTGCCCTGCTCCCTTTCCTTCTAGAACATTCCAGCGTCTGCCTGCGCGCGTTGCTGCCCCTCCCCTGTGGGCGGTCGGGTTTGAGACTCGTGCCTCAGCCATTCCTGTCGCGATGCTTATGAGTCCCTCCCTGGAAGAGAAATCTGTCACGTTACCTAAGAGTCACAAAGGTACATACGGGCTGGCGGTTCTCACTTCCCGGTTGTTATTTCAGGTCGAGAAGACAGACTGAGGGTGGCTTCTCGCAGCCAGTGTTCGGAAAGTTCCTCCTCAACGCGGTCCGGGCGGCGCCTGAGTCACGCGCTCCTGTGGCCGGGCCGCGGGCGTGTGTCCTCAGAGTCAATTACGGGCGCTCAGATGTGGTCAGCGGTCAGCAGCGTCAAAGCCCCACAGCAGGGGGACGCGGGGGCGGGGCATGCGTCCTCCCGCAGCACGGACCGTGTGCGCACACGTGTGACCTGGGGCCGCCTCAGCCCAGGCCATGGAGAACCTTGTTGCTCAGACAGTCGTGTCAGATTGTATTAAATCCAGCCAGTCCTCCTCCTCCTCCTCCTCCTCCTGGGAGTTGTCACAGCTGGCGCCACCTGCGCTGGCTGTCGGGAGACGCGCATTCTGTTGCGTTGCCACTGCGAGCCCACATCTTCTGGGGGCCTTCCGGTCTCGAGCACGCAGATAACGCACACGGTGATCTCTGTTTCGCTTGGTGGCATCTCTTTGGTGGCGCTGACAAATTCAGAAAGGCGTGATCTAATCGGGGCAGTGGCCGCATCGCTGGGTGGACGGCTCTGGTCCCGCTTGGTGTCAGTGAGGAGGCCTTCCCGGGTGAGTCGCTTTTCAGCATTTAATAGACTCAGAAGGGCGAGCAGTAGGCGTTTTCCAAATTTCCGCCCGAGCCCTGCAAATGCACGCGTGCCGGAGTAGCACCCGCGCCCTGCCGCTGCGGGGGATGGCGGGGACCGAGGTCCACTGCAGAACCGAGGATGGAACCACACTGGCCGCGAGCGCTGGGCTTGTGCAGGGGTGGACGCGTGTGATAATCCGGCGAATGGGTCACCTGGTCCCCGTAGGCTGCACCTGGTACCTTTGCTCTTTTCTTTGGGTGCTTACCTGTGTCTCTGTCAGCAAATGGGTGTCTTTCCTCATCCCGGTGTGGAGGGCTTTGGCACCCTGTGG
>NW_012151463.1:463720-475144 GCF_000956105.1 Propithecus coquereli
GCCAGTCCTCCTCCTCCTCCTCCTCCTCCTCCTCCTCCTGGGAGTTGTCACAGCTGGCGCCACCTGCGCTGGCTGTCGGGAGACGCGCATTCTGTCGCCTTGCCACTGCGAACCCACATCTTCTGGGGCCTTCCGGTCTCGAGCACACAGATAGCGCACACGGTGATCTCTGTTTCGCTTGGCAGCATCTCTTTGGTGGCGCTGACAAATTCAGAAAGGCGTGATCTAATCGGGGCAGTGGCCGCATCGCTGGGTGGACGGCTCTGGCCCCGCTCGGTGTCAGTGAGGAGGCCTTCCCGGGTGAGTCGCTTTTCAGCATTTAATAGACTCAGAAGGGCGAGCAGTAGGCGTTTTCCGAATTTCCCCCCGAGCCCTGCAAATGCACGCGTGCCGGAGTAGCGCCCGCGCCCTGCCGCTGCGGGGGATGGCGGGGACCGAGGTCCGCTGCAGAACCGAGGATGGAACCACGCCGGCCGCCGCCCCCGCTGGGGTGAGTGCTGGGCTTGTGCAGGGGTGGACGCGTGTGATAATCCGGCGAATGGGTCACCTGGTCCCCGTAGGCTGCACCTGATACCTTTGCTCTTTTCTTTGGGTGCTTACCTGTGTCTCTGTCAGCAAATGGGTGTCTTTCCTCATCCCGGTGTGGAGGGCTTTGGCACCCTGTGGGTTACTTTGTGATTCTTGAAGCACGGGGTGGGGACCTGTTAGTTTGGGGGCAATGTTGCTTTTCAGCAGCTGAGGGCTGGGGGAGCCCAGGACGGTCAGCGGCGCCCGAAGTGCCCGTTACATGCGATTCACCTGCCGGGCACTGCGCTAGTGCTCAGTACGTGCTATTTTATCATGTTCTCGCAACATTATTTTAAAGTATCATTAGCCCCATTCTGTAGATTAGGAAACTTAAGACTTGCAAAGAGGACAGAAGTCAGGCTCAAATCATGCACAGCTGTGGATGGCAGAACCAGCGCCCAGAAGGTCCAGTTTCCAAACCAGAGCTCTCGACCGCCGTGCCACACCCGGTCTGCAGACGCTGGCCTCGCTCACACGCCCTCTGCTTTTGTCCTAGGAAAACGAACCGAAGGATGTCACCCTGGGAGAGCGTCGCCTGAGACCTCATCATGCCGGCCTTCCCGCAGCGGCCCGGCAGCATGACAAGGTACTGACACCACGAGTGGACCGTCCGGGGCCTGGGGGAGGGCAGAGGAGTCACCGAATTCCCCCACGGTCGGGGTGGCCCGCGCCCCTGGGCCCGGTCTCTTAAACCTTTCCAGGTTATCCCTGGTCTGCTGCGACTCCACTTAGAAGCCTCATAGGCGCCGTGTCCTACGACAAGGCCACGGTGGACCTGCTGGTGCCCGCACTGTCCCAGTGAACGGCGTGGCCACTGCCCGTGGCTCAAGCCGAGATGCTGGGCCTCCGGGACGCTGCCCCTTCCTCACCCTCATCCAAGTCCCTGCCTCACTGTGTTTTCTGTGGCTCATGGCAGAGTTCCTGACTGAGTAATCTACAAAGAAAAGGAATTTATTTCTTACGGTTCTGGAGGCTGAGCAGTCCCAGGTCGAGGGGCCGCATCTGGTGAGGGTCTTGCTGGTGGGGACTCTGCAGGGTCCCGGAGTGGCGCAGGGTGTCGCCCGGTGAGGGGCTGACTGTGCCCACGTGCCAGCTCGGCCGCTCTGCCTCTTCCCACGAAGCCACCCGGTCCCCTCCTGTGACAACCCATTAACCCATTAATCCACGGATGCAGAGGGCAGAGCCGTCGTGATCCAATCACCTCTTAGCGGCCCCACCTCTCACTGTGCCACGCTGGGGATTAAGTTTCCGACACAGGAAACGGGGGACAGACCCAACCCACAGCTACCCCAGCACCCAGCGTGCCTGGCTCGCTCCACCCCTGCCATTTCCCTTGTCCCGACCCGAGACTGTTTCCTAACTGGCCCGTCTGCCTCCCGTCCTCCTGTGGTCATTGTCCCCGCAGCAGCTGCAGGGATCTTGTGATGCTTCCAACACCTTCCATAAGTAAAACCGAAGCTCCTCCCGGCAGCTGCCATCCCACCCGACCTGGCTACCTGCCGGTCCACCTCTGATCCCCCGCGCTAGCCATTCTGACTTCCTCTCGTCCCTGAGACCCCAAGCTCATCCCGGCACTTGATGGTTTTCTCTGCATAGAACGTTCTAATCCCTCATCTCCAAACAGCCGGAAGCTTCCCACCTTTCCCGTCTCAGGTCAAGCGTCACCTGCTGGTGAGACCGTCCGTCTGGGCTGCCCACCCTAACGCCCTGCCCATCCTCCATCCTCTTTCTCTCTGTAGCCTTGGCCATTCTCCTGGCTTTGAATCTCTTGCAGCTGTCTCAGCCCCTCACGTGTCCTCACACACGCGTGCGTCCGTCTCCCCCACGGGAACGTGGGCGCCTGAGTGCAGGGGCCTCTGCTGTCCCTCCCGTCACGGCCTCTCCAGCACCCGTGCAGGACACCAGTGGGTGCCCAGGACTCCTCAGTCGAGTGACTGACTGGTGGTTTATTTTATTTTTATTTTTTATTTTTTTGAGACAGAGTCTCATTCTCTTGCCCGGGCTAGAGTGAGTGCCGTGGCGTCATCCTAGCTCACAGCAACCTCAAACTCCTGGGCTCAAGCAATCCTCCTGCCTCAGCCTCCCAGTAGCTGGGACTACAGGCATGCGCCACCATGCCCGGCTGATTTTTTCTATATATATATTTTTAGTTGTCCAGCTAATTTGTATTTTTAGTAGAGACGGGGTCTTGCTCTTACTCAGGCTGGTCTTGAACGCCTGACCTCGAGCAATCCTCCTGCCTCGGCCTCCCAGAGTGCTAGGATTACAGGCGTGAGCCACCACGACCGGCCCTGACCGGTGGTTTAGAGCTGCTGGTTTCATAGCTCTACTGATGCACATTTCAAGGAATAACTCAGTTCTAATAACTTAATATAAAAAGTATTGGTTTTCTGATTTGACATTTATTTTCCTGTCTTCCTGTTTTGCCATTTTTTCCAAAAAAGGTGTGTTTCTTCAGAAAAGTACAAGTGTTGATGAGGATGTGGAGAAACTAGAACCCTGTGCATTGTTCTTGGGGACATAAAATTGTGCAACCACTAAGGAAAACAGTATGGAAGTCCCTCAAAAAATTAAAAATAGAATTACATAGGATCCAGCTATCTATGTTCTAGGTTCGTATGCAGAAGAATTGAAAGCAGGGTTTCAAAGAGACATAATTTAATATCCTCATCAACACTTGTAATTTTCTTAAAAAAGAACACACCTTTTTTGGAAAAAAATGGCAAAACAGGAAGACAGAAACGCAAGTGTCAAATAAGAAACCAATAATTTTTATATTAAACCATTAGAACTCAGATATACATCTCTCTCCGTGTTACACATTCACAGTAGCCGAAAGGCAGAAGCAGCCCCACGTCCACAGATGGGTGATGGGCAGACACAGTGTGGTCCGTCCACGCAACAGAGCATTGTTCAGCCTTAACAAGGAAGGAAATTCTCACACGTGCCACAAATGTGGATGAAACTTGGGGACATTATGCTAAGTAAGGACACCAGTCAGCAGAGGACCCATACTGTAGGGTTCCACCTGCGAGGTCCCTAGCGTTGTCAGGTTCGTGGGGACAGAGAGGAGAAGGGGGGTGCAGGGGCTGGGGGGGGCCGGGAAGTCCGCGTTTGACGGGGACACAGTGTCAGTTTGGGAAGGTGAAGAGTTCTGGAGACGCCTGGTAGAGATGGCTGCAGAACAACGTCATTACACTTCGTGCCACTGAGCTGTACACTCAAAAGTGGTTACCATGGTAAATTTTATGTTATGTGTCTCGCACCACAATGTTTTAAAAAACTGGTGTGTTTTCAATACATGCTGACTCCCGGGTTGGTGCCCTGCCCCCGCACTCCCGCCGACCCCACTTTGCGCAGCTGCTGTCCCCGGAGGCTCCGATAAACTTGCTCACGCTGAGCTCCCAGTGCATGATCAGGCTTAGTGACTTCCTCAGCCCAGAGGGTTTTTCTTTAAACAGAAGCAGAAAATGCACAACGGTGGTGGAGCTTCAGGCCTCAGACCTGGGCTGTCGCGGGGCTGGCTGAGGAGGTGGCATCCCAGTGGCTTCCTCCCCTCTGCCCGGCCCCTGCACGTGCTCAAGCTGCTGCGCTGGACTCTGGCCCGGAGAGGTGAGGACGGGCCGGCCAGGCCCTGCAGGCGTGGGGCCCAGGCGGTGGGGTGGCGGCTCTCAGCCCTTGGGGCTCCGTCCCCTTTCCTGGCCGTCTCCTGCTGCTTGACGTCCCTGCTGCAGTAGAATTCACACGGAACCCAGCGGTATTTTTCCCTTGAGGTTTGAGATTCCTTCCCCTGCTCCCTTTTCAGCCAGGCCTTGGAAACAAGGCTGCGAGGCCCAGAGAAGGAACTCGCCTCCCCTCTGCTCTGCAGGGGCACCTGAGGGAGCGAGCGGGCGCAGACGGGGATAGCAGCGCTTGCTTTAGGAGGGGTGGCGAGGCCGCCCAGATCTGCCCGGCTGCTCCAGTCTTCCTCCAGAGCGCGTGGGCCGTCTGTCCGCGAGAGCCCGGGACACTGCCCTTTGGGCCAGCGTCTCTGCCTTTGTGTCCCAGGGCAGCTGGGGGCTGAGGGGCGGGGCTCGCTGGGGCTGGTGACAGATCCACGTTGGGGGCTCGTCAGCAGGTGCCTGCCGTGACTCAGGGGACCCTCCTGGTTCCTGGGAGGACGTTTGGGGATCACCGATTCCCCCATCTGATTCCTGGATTTGCATCTGATTAAGAGGGTGAAATTATCTATCAGAGCCCTTAAGGACGGGTGGCAGGGGACCCCATTGTCAGCTTCCTAGGTGTGAAGGGTGGCACCGGGCTGTCTGGTTTCGCACTGAAGTCCCCAGGCAGGCAGCCTTGGGCAGGACACCGGGGAGCTGAGGACCCAGGACACGGGGCAAAGAACACATCCCATGCCTTTGAAGCCTGCAAACCCAGATTTTTTACTGATTTAAAAAAAAAAATTCAAATTTCTTATTCCCTTGGGGAGGAAGGGGCCTATTAAGCTCCGCCTCCCCCAGCCGGGCCGCTGTTCCCGCAGCAGGTCTGAGGGTCGGGGTTTTCGTCACATTGAGTCGCTGCTGCCAAAGGTTTTAGCTTCTCCTCTACCTGGTGCCACGGCTGCTGCCACAGAAATCTGCATTTTGGAACAGAAACGAGTGGTGCGCGGGTCTGTGCCCCGGGTCATCCGCGTGTCCGTGCGCAGCGGCGGGTCTCGGGGAAGCACTCGGACCTGTTAGCGCCTGGGTTCCGGGAGCAGGTGCTGTGGAGGTGGTTAAGTTCATGACCTGTGAACCCACGACCTATGAACCGCTCTTACCTGCTGGCCGGAAATCCAGGGTTGGCGGGAGACTGCAGACACACGCAGGGATGACGGTCTTGCAACCATGGCAACGTCCCCCTTCTCTTTCTCTTTAAATGAGAAAACGAAAGTTTACAGGGATGACACCCACAGACGTTTGGGATTTTGCGGCTAAGTTTTTGGCTGACAGGTGAGTGCTCAGCCCACGGTTGCACCTGAATATCATTATCTGTTTTGCCTTAGTCGCAAAAAAAAAAAACCGTTTAACAGTGAATTGTTCTTTGCTTTCCTTTTAATCAGAACAAAGCGGTAATTGTCTGGGCTCCCGACTTTGCACGTCTGGGAAGTTTTTGGTTTTGGGGTGTAAGCCTTTTCGAAAATCTCTTCAAGTCCTTTATGTTATTCCTTTAGTGGGAGAACAGCCTGGCTCAGTTCCTGGGAGAACATTCTAGTGCGAGTGCAGAGTGACGGGGATGTGGGCCTGGCTAAAGGGAGGGTTCTCTGGGCATGAAAGGGACTGACTCTGAGCCAGACACGTGGCCGCAGCCGGGGCACCGGGGCGCCTGTCAGCCGACGGCCTCTGCACCAGGCCCCTGGCGTGCGCCGGGCTGCAACGGCCGACGGGGCAGAGAAGAGACTGCACCGGGCACTGTCGTGGGCCATTGGCCCCTGAGATGCCAGCATTCAGGTGGCCCGTCCGAGCCAATATTAGAGCGTTTTTAACTGAGAGGCATCCTCTACCCAGGCAGGGTCAGCTGCTACCGAGTTAGAGCCGCTTTCCCTGGGTGTCTCAGCTGGGATCACTTCCTCTGCATGCAACAGAGACTGGAGCTCAAGACGTTCAGCGGCGGGCGCCTGGGGCAGAGGCAGCTACTTAGAGAAGGAACAGGGACCCAGTGCCTGTCCACCTCGGTTATACGTGGGTGGTGGCGTCTGTGACACCATGTCGGGGGTGTCCTATCTGTAAGGATCTCCTACTGCGGCTGGAAGAGGCAGAGCCAAAGCTCTCTTATGATGCTTTATATTCATGAAGGGGCTTCACCCCCCAGAGATTTCTGCTCGGTTGTCACTGGGGAACTGTGCCACACGGGGTCTCAGTCTGGGTCTCCACAGGAGAGACACTCCAGAGAAGCCACTGAGGAGGAGAATGTAAACACCCGCACGGGACAGTGACAAATGCCCGTGGAAAAGAAAGCATGGCAAAGCAAGGAGAGGGGTGGTGGTGGGTGGGATGTGCCAGGCGATGGAAACAGCAGGTGCAAAAGCCCTGGGGTAGGAATGAGCTTGGCTTGCCTAAGGGACAGGAAGGGGGCTGGAGTGTCCCCAGCATGGCGAATGGTCGCAAGAGGGGAGCAGGTGCATGGGACCAGATCCTGCAGGGCCTTGGAGACCACTGAGGGGTGTGGATTTTATTTTCATTTCCACGGAGACCACAGGTTTCAAGCAGGGAGAGACTGGATTAGGGACATCCAAACATTACCCCCAAGTCTAACTTTCTTGAATAGCTGGAACATGAGAAGTGAAGGCTCGCAGCAAGGCTGCACCCCGGGTGCTCAGGTTCAGAAGTGAAGACTGTCTAATTAAAATAAGTCGTGACATTTCCACCGGGAGCGCTGGGATGTTTTTCCAAGTTCGTTGCCTGATGCATCGCGTTGCAGCAGAATGGCATTCAGATACTTCTTCGAATCAGACCTCGCTCTGACCTCGTAATAACAGCTTTCCCGGGGCTCTGCTCCCACTTAGGAAGGCCAGGTGGGTGCCTTCCTTTCTTTCGGTGCCGCAGAAGTCGTCAGGTTAAACTAACACTCAGTACATAAAGTATTTGAAATAGAAAGGTTTTCTGCGGCTGAAAAACGTGACTTTATGATAGTCTGTTATTGAAGCCATAATTCGTGTCATAACAGTGGGGGCGGAGAAACAGAAGTTACAAGTCTGTTGTTGGGTTCAAATGTGCTGCTTCCAGAATCAACAGGACAGAAACCACGGTAACCTCTCGTCACTGCATGGCCTCACCTGTTTCTCAAAAGCCGTAGGAGAGACTGAGAAGACTGTGCCTCCCCCGGGGATGTGTCCTGAGACCGGAACCAACACAGTTTCTGAGTTTATTGGGGAATCCACGCTAATCCGTGTGGAGTTCTGTTGCCATTCTTACCCACTTTTAAGAAAAGGGGGAAAGTTTTATGCAGAACAATGAGTATACCCAGACAATTTGGGTAACACTTTTGTATCTGTCAGGACTCTCATAGTCACAAAGGACAGGCAACAATTCAAACTGGTGTAAGCAAACAAAGAGAATCTATTGGCTCAAGTATCTGGAAAGGAAACTACAGCCTCAGGCACAGCTTGATCTAGGTGCCTAAAAGATGCCCTCAGGACCCTGCTTTTCCCACTGCGTCTCTTGGCTCTGTGTCCATCTCATGGGTTCTGTCCTCATGATGGCAAGTGGCATGGCAGCTCCAGCCTTTTGTCCTCACCTTTCCAAGTTCAATGGGCAAAGCAGAGGATCTTCCCGGCTCCTACGCAAGTCTTACATCTCATTCTCCAAGGAAGCAATGGGGTCACATGATCTCCCCAACCAATCACATACCCAGGGCATGGGCTTGCACTGATTGGCCAGGCCTGGGGCACACGCCCAGTCCTGAGCCAATCTCTGAGGCTGCGGTGGAGGTGGGTGGGATGTGGAGGGAGGTCGTGTGCTGATTGGCCAGCCCTCATTCAGGTGTGGTCCCCCAGCAGGAGTGCACCTGCCTGGAGGTCCAAGATGGAGGATGAGGGCGGGGAGGAGCCGTGGAAGGAGGTGGAAGGTCTGGGTCCCGAGAGGAGGCGATGGCTCCGCTCCCCAGGTGTGCGGTAACCTTGTCGCCCCCCGTTCCACCTGCAGGTGAAGGCGGAGCATGCCCGGCTCAGCCCCGCGCTCACCGCGGTCACCCGAGAACGCGATTTGGCCGTGAGGGAGAAGCACCCGCTCCGAGCCAAGCTGGAGAACCTAGAACAGGTCCTGAAGGTAGGACGCGGCCTCCGCCCCGGCGGGGGAGGCAGTGGGGGGCTCTTTCTGGAACTGTCATGAAGATTCAGGGCTGTGGGGGCTGTTTTTACCCTTCTTATGGCACAAAAAGCAATAAATAACAAAATTGGAGTGTTTCTGGAAGCAGCCCCGTAAAACCAATCACGCGTTTCCATTTCTCTGATGTTAAACAGCTGAGCGGCGGGGTGCAATGGGGATGCAGCTCGCTGGCGTTGAGACCAGAGGTGGCCGCGTCGTGTTTCCGACTTTGTGCATTTTAAGCCGGTCCCCAGATGTTTAATGACCTTTGTTCTAGAGAGAGTAGCGCAATCAGAAAAGCGCTTTATCGGGGTGCAGGGAGCTGGACGCTCCTCGTGCGTTTCTGATGAGCCGGGATCTCCTTCCAAGTTTAACGGGTGGGTTGATTTGCTACGGATGTCGCTGAGTTAAGCTGAATGAATTCTTTAGCCTTTTTTTTTTTACTTTTGAGTGTTAAAATTTTATTGAATTCTCATAGTGGGAATTTTTTCTTAAAAAAGTAAAAGAATCACTGCTAGTCCTGCTACCCAGGACATGCATTACTCGGATTGTTTGCATTTCACAAGTGCACAAACGCGATTGTGCTGCACTCGCCGAAACTCTCTAAATCAGTGAGCGATTTTACTTCCAGCTGTAGCTCGTTTGGGGGGACGGTTGCTGCTCTACGGGTCCACAGCTGAGTGGCGGCCGGTGATGGGAGGGGCCGCGAACGCTAATGGGTCTGAGGTTTCCTTCTGGGATTAAGTAGCAATGATGCTTGCAGAATTTCGCGAATATCCCCAAACCTCTGAATTTACACTTTAACATGGTGGCGTTTATGGCACGCGAATGACATCTCAGTTAAAAATAAAGAGCCAGGCTGACGGCACTCTAGCCAGGGCAACAGAGCCAGACTCTGTCTCAAAAATAAAAAAATAAAGATGCCCTGTTCTTCTCGCTGCCGACCTCGAACGTGAGCCCAGCTGGTCGTGTGGCTCTCAGCGGAGGAGCAGAGCTGTGGTCAGCGCCGGAAGGCGTGGCGTGGCGTGGCGTGGCGTGCCACTCACGGTGGGGACGGCTGACCACACGGCTTTTCACCACTTGCTCTAAGTTTAGGGTGTAACCCTAAAGCAAGGAGGTGCTACCGCAGAATTACTGAAGCAACTGCCTTGACTACTGGCGGCGTTTTCTGAGCGCACAAAACATGATTTATTCAACCCTCTGCCCCTAGCGGCCGGGACGGGTGTTTGGCGTCTGAGTTTCGTGGCAGGTGGGCCGTGAGTGCAGGGATCTCAGGAGCATAACTGAATATCTGTGGGATTCAAGTAGCCAGGAAGGGTAGTCTAGGCCAGCGGCTCTCAGTGGGGGCACTTTGCTCCCCAGGGGACATTTGGCAGTGTCCGGGGACATTGTTGACTGGGATGACTAGGGAAGGGGAGGCCAGGGGAGCTGTAAAGCCCCCGACAGCAGAGAATGATCGGGCCCCAGTGGCAGTACTGAGGTTGAGAAACCGTGTTCATTTGTTTCCTGTTGCTGCCGGAACAAGTTACCCTGCAGGGCCTTATGGCTTAAAACTCCACCGAGGTGCTGTCTTACGGTGGTGCTGGAGGTCACAGGGCAAAACGAGCCTTCTGGGGGGTAAACCACGGTGTGGCAGGGCTGCGTTTCTTCCCTAAGGCTTTGGGGGAGTCTGTTCGCGACCCGCGGTCCCCTTCAGGGCCAGCTGCGTAGCATCTTCTCTGCTCCTGGTGATGACACTGGGCCCACCTGGGGGGTCCGGGATCCTCTGCCATCTCAGGGTCCTTAGTCGCCTGCAAAGTCCCTCTTGCCAGGTGAGCTAACTTATCCCCAGGTCATTATTCAGTGGCCACGCCCCGGAGTACCTTAGGGAGCTGACCACACACACACTATCCGTGGCAGAGGGGGTCCCATCGCTAACTCCAGAGGTGTGAGATTCCTGTCTCTCCCGCCTGGCCTGCAGCGGCTGCCCTTCCTGCGTGACCTTGGCTTTGAGCCTCACCGTTAGGGCCTCGCACCCGGGCTCTGTCCTCCCGCCCTGCAAAGTGTGCTCTCTGTGGCCGTCCTCCCACCCAGGCTGTTCACACGGGGGGCGTTGCCTGCCCTTGGGAGGACAGACGGAGAGGAGGCCCGTGCAGGGTGGGGGTTGAACTTGGGACTCCCGGCAACGCCGTGACGACATGTAGGGAATGCCGTCCAATAGGGAAGCTCAGCAGAGACTCGGGGCCCCAGGGTTTCACTGGGGGCTGGTCACGTGGGCACCTGTGCCTGGCTCCCGGCGGGAGAGCAGGTGCTCGGTGTAAACCACGCGGTTTGCGCAGACAGTCTGGGCACCCTGAGCCCCTCTCGTCCACTAGGGGATGGTGGGAACCCTCCCAAGCCTAAGTTCCCACGGGGAACCAGCCAGGGGCTGGCCTTGCAAAGAAGAGCAGCCTCTGGCCTGCCGAGTGAACTGGGGTCTGCACCCCTAGCCGGGTCCCAGGGCTGCACCTGGGCTGCGCCAGCACCTGGGTGGGCGGCCCGGCTCTGTTCAAAGTGAGTGCAAAGACCCTGGTAAGCGAATGCTGTGTCAGTGGAAAAAAGACCAAATTCTGTAAAATAATTTTAGAGAGATTTACTTTGAGCCACGCCCAAGAGGCCTTGAGCAGTGGACTCGCAGAGGTTGGGTCACAGTTTGGTTTTATACATTTCAGGGGTTACAGGTAAAGTCATAAATCAATACGTGGGAGGCTATGTTGGTTTGGCCCGAAAAGGTGGGCCATCTCGAAGGGGGGGCTTACAGGTTATAGGTGGGTTGAAAGATTCTTTGGTCTGTAATTGGTTAAAGACATGAAGCTTTGTCTAATTGCTTGGAATGTTTTAACATAGGAGCTGTTTATCAGAGATGAGCCACCTCACATAGACTTCTTGTGTAAATTGAGGACCTGCAGGTTTGTCTTGCAAACCCTTAGGCCTGTTAATGGGTTACAAAGGATGTCCCCAAGAAGGGAGGGGGGCATGATAAGGCATGTCTGACCTCCTTCCTCCTGGCAGG
>NW_012151463.1:477269-477847 GCF_000956105.1 Propithecus coquereli
AAATTTTAGTGAAAGCTTAAAAAGCAGGAAGTCATGAATTGTTCATCGTAAGACACTTGTCGTCATGAAGCAAGATTGCAGGTTACTATAAAATTATAGCCAAACTGATAATTTATTTTTTTTAAACGCAAAAGTCCTATTCTTTGAGAGAGAGGAGACTCAGTTTCTCAAACAAGTATAAGACCTAATAGACAGACTAAAGTACAAGTTAATAAGGAGGCTGAATCTGTGTCTTTCTTTCCTTCCCTTCCTTTTTGTAGTTTATTAAAAGGTGAATAAAAATCTTTTGTTATTCCTATTAATATCATATGACAATCTAGTGTAAAAGAAAAAACCAAATTTCATTGTATTAGTGTATTAATGATAAAGTGAATCTGTGTCTTTCTTTCCTTCCCTTCCTTTTTGCAGTTTATTAAAAGATGAATAAAAATCTTTTGTTATTCCTATTAATATCATATGACAATCTAGTTCAAAAGAAAAAACCAAATTTCATTGTATTAGCGTATTAATGATAAAGTTAATTTTAATAAAATCTTATAAACAAATCCATCTAATTTTAGCCAATTTGTAAGTTAAGA
>NW_012151463.1:477897-478232 GCF_000956105.1 Propithecus coquereli
TCTTTTCCTAAATAATCAGTCATTTTAGGACAAAAAATTCCATGCAAGATCCTTTCTTTACATTATTCTTTCTGTTTAACCTTTTTTACCAAAAAAATATATTTCTATATTCATTGCCTTTTTACCTCTTTCTCTTACTCAAAAGTGGAATTTTGTTTTTATTTGCTTTCTAGATTTATTTTGATTCAACCTTTAAATAACCTCTGAATTAGATAAAGTTACATATATTTTAATAACACATTCTGTTTCTTTTATAATTCTTATTAAAAACATCTTGTTCTTTGGTACACCTTATATACACAATTACATGCACTGAGTAGAATTCTTATTTTTAG
>NW_012151463.1:478282-478972 GCF_000956105.1 Propithecus coquereli
GCCCTCAGGCTCCACCACTGCTGCTAGCAGGGGTCAAAGGTCTACTCTTTGTTTCTGTGCAGAGCTGCCGGGAGGGGCTGAAATGGGTCCACTCAGCTGAAAGTCTGGGCTTGGGGGCTGGGGCTGCCCAAGACCCACACTCTGGAGCAGGTCTCGCTCTCCTCCAATCTCCCCCTACTCCGTGTCCTCTCCCAGGCCTCTGCCAGCAAGCGGGGCCTCAGGCCGATGGATCTCCCCAGGCTGTGATGTGGGCCGGGAGGTTCCCTACCCAGGATCACAGCCTGAGCTGGGTGCACAGCCCTCTTTTGGGAGGAGGGTTGCCGGTCGGGCACGCTGATCTGCCCCTGAAGGTGCACACTCCCCAGTAGGCTCTTTCACAGATCTCTCCTCCATGCCCCAGGGCAGTGCGATCATGACCTAGGTGCACGGGGTCTGGTCTGCAAGCCTGTCCCCTGGGCCCTGGAGATGAATCCCTGACCCTGCCAGGGGGAAGGGTGCTGGTCTTGAATCACCTACAGGGTGCCCAAGCTGGATCTATTTCACTCCATCTCGGGATTTGCCCCGCTCTCCTGGAGTCCCCGGGCAAGCAGCACCTGGGAGGGCTGGTGGGTAGGGAGCTCGCAGTCTGAGTACCCCTCAGTCTGCTGTAGGGCCCCAAAAGGAGAGGTCCTGTTCCTTGGAGATGCCTCC
>NW_012151463.1:481363-483820 GCF_000956105.1 Propithecus coquereli
TCAGTCCCCCTCCCCAAACGCAGATCAGAACTGGCGCCGGTGCGAAAATTGAAAATCCCTAGGCTTGGGACCACCCAATCAGGGGTCAAAATAATCTGCCACTTTCAAAGGAACCAATGGACGAAGGGAGAAGGGGGATGGTGGGCTCAGCGTGTCGTGTGCCACCAGTGTGTCGTGCACAACAGAAAGTATAAAAGCTTCACTTTTACCCCGGGGCAGGGTCCTGGTTCATAGGGAGGCCACTGCGTTGGTGCTCTGGGACTTGGACCCTAGCTCGAGCTAGCCAATAAACTCCTTGCCATTTGCGTCCTCGGTGACTCTGCTTCTCTGTTCCTGGGGCCGAGGGGAGCCGGTTCTTACACTGGCGGCTTGTCTCATCCGCCAGCTTGGCTCCTCCTATCCGAAAAAAAAGTATTTCAATAAGACTTGTTATTTTAAACAAATATAACATCATTTCTAAATTTTATAAACATAGTAGGCATTTTAGAATATCCTGTTTAAAGGTATTTATTAATTAGACCCTACCAAAACAAAATCTATTGATATCATAGGATCAAAGCCTCCCTGGCCCCCAAAGTTTGGGAGCAAAGGCCACTGTTCCCATAAAGACTTGCTGAAAATTTACTGACATGAAGATTAATAGGAGAAAGAATTAAAACTTATGCATGGACGCCTTCAGAATGAACACTCAAAAGATACAGGGGAAATTTTCCATTATTTTTATGTTTGAAGTGTGGACGGCCGTGTAGAAATATGATTGGACAGAAAGGGTGTGAGCTGATTCTAACAGGCCGAGTGGCAGAACCAGCAAGGCTTTCATATTTAGATTCTGCTTGGCCTGTGAGTGAGCATCCCTCCCTTCTGGGTGCAGGGCCAGGCCCTTTCTGGTATGGGGTTTTACAGAAAAACAAAGTAAAAACAAAGTAGGTCAGATAATTACTTTATGGCCGTTTTACATAGAATAATTTTAGGTTTTATGGCTAGCTTTCAGAAAAAAAGGGGAGGGTTTTGGCCTTTATGGACCTGCCTTGGGCAGAGGGATTCTGGTTTTTATGGCTAGCTTCAGGGAAGAACTGGTACAAAAGGCAGGCAGACAAGGCAAGGTCAGAAAATTTTTGCTTCTGAAGCCTTCATTTTTAAGTTAGTTCTCTGAATCCCATCAACATAAGATCACCTGACTGTAGACTGAGAGCGAAAAACCTTCAGCGCCCATCCTTAGCACCTCAAACAATGGTACAAAGCAGTAACACGCTTTTTACATGAGGATCAAGGTTAAGCTGTTTTAAAAACAATCTATATAGTCTCAAAATAATTTCTTTTTGGGGGGGTGTAAACTTGAGTATATGCAATATTTAAAGAGTAAGACTGTTTTGAGATTCGCTTGGATTTTAACCATCATTCACTTTTTATCTTAAAATACTACACAAAAATTAATAATTTAGACATTTTTTCCTAGGCAAAAACTTTGTCACAGCAACATAATGTACACATAACCGGCTAGCTTGTAAAGAGTAGGACAGAAATGGACAAGACCAAGGGAAAACTAAAGCTTCCAATTTAAGTTCTAACTACAACTTCTAGGACAACTTTGAATCCCTAATAGTCCTGTTAACATTAGATGATAGTGAGTCAGAAACACATTTGTGTACCTCTCTACAGACGTTGAATCAGTGGAAGTAAACTATATCTGCAGTTAGGGATAAAAGACCAAAACCAAAATATTTTCATAAACCTTTGACCATAAGTTTGTTATTTTTGTGCCCTACTTGGTGTTTTATTTATTCTGATTTGCTGACACTTAGGCACATTTGCATTTTTACCTTAAAGTTAAACACAGAGGCATTTTTGTTGTTAACTCAGATTTAATGCTTATCATTAGACCAAATACTAAATTTACTTATCAAAAATCACACATTATTTTGTTTGTGGCTGAGTTTATATTTTTATAACCTTTATGTCAAATCTTGACACCTCAAGAACATAAAAATGTCCAGTAAAACCCAGGCAAAAACAAATGTATGCTGAAAATTTGAAAACATTTTTACTATTACTTTACTAATAACAGCTTTTTATTTTTTAATAACCCAGCTCATTTACCGAAGATTACTAAATTCACATGAGCCATTTGGGTTTAATTTGAGCCCTCCCTTATTTTTAAGACAGTCCAGAACCATGTAAGCTCAAACATGTAATACATGGACAGACACAAAACATACCTAAACATATACACTCTCACACACATACACACGCAAAGTTCTAAGAGATTTTACCCTAGAACTCTAGCCATGGGATGGTAACACAAACTCATCAGTCTGTAAAAGACAGCTGGATCCAAACTTCCTCTGACAAAACTGGAACTTGTTCACATGGCAAACTTTAGTTGCCCTCATAGGTAACCTAATTAGGCCTGTGGATCAAAGTTATGGGTAAAGCCATTTCCATGACAGTTTGATTTAT
>NW_012151463.1:485177-504191 GCF_000956105.1 Propithecus coquereli
CCTAGGAAAAGAACTAGCTCAGAGTAAACCGAGACCATCAACCAAAAACGGGAGGTCTGGAGCTCAGGAGGACTTACCAGTTCCACCCAAGGAGAAGCTCGGAGTCAGAGGGCCCAAACGGGCCATGCCGGTACCTGGCGCCGAGTTCGGGCTGCTCCTTCGGTGGTCCTGAGTCTTCTCTGAGCCCCACATTGGGCGCCAGTCTTGTCAACGGGAAAAAAGACCAAACTCTGTAAAGTAATTTTAAAGAGATTTACTCTGAGCCACATTTGAGGACCATGACTGGAGCCACACCCAAGAAGCCTTGAGCAAGTGGACTCGGTGTGGCTGGGTCACAGTTTGCTTTTATACATTTCAGGGAGACAGGGGTTACAGGTAAAGTCATAAATCAATACGTGGGAGGCATACATTGGTTTGGCCGGAAAAGGTGGATCATCTCGAAGCGGGGCTTACAGGCTATAGGTGGGTTTAAAGATTCTTTGGCCTGTAATTGGTTAAAGACATGAAGCTTAGTATAAAGGCTTGGAATGTGTCAACATAAGGAGCTCTTTATCAGAGATAAGCCACTGGACATAGATTTGTTGTGTAAATTGAGGACCTGCAGATTTGTCTTGCAAACCCTTAGGCCTGTTATAAAGGATGTTATAAAGGATGTCCCCAAGAAGGGAGGAGGGCATGATGAGGCCTGTCTGACCTCCTTCCTCCCGGCAGGCAATTTAGTTCTAGGATATTCCTTTGGCCACGAGGGGGTCCATTTAGTCAGCGGCTGGGGTGGGCGGTGAGCCTTAAAATTTTATTTTAGTTCACAGCTGTCTGGCCCCGACTGCTGCCGCCTCAGGTGCTGGGGGGTCCCCCCACCCCCCTGTCCAGTCTTGGCCCAAATGTCACCGCCACGGCTGGGTGTCTCCTGCTGCCAACTTGACCTTCAGGGCCTGTGTACACACACCCGGCACTCCCTGCCCCCATCTTTTCGCTACTTTTCTCACTAAAGCTCATCATCTTTGACGTGTTTTGCTCATTTGTCTCGTTTGGCTCTCTCACACCTTGTCCCCCACCTGAAGAGCCAGCTTCAGGGGTGGGGCACCCCGTCTGCTCTGTTCCCAGGGCTGGGGCAGGGCCAGGCTCTTCATAGGTCGTCCACGAAATCCTTCTCCGTGCGGTTTTGATGAGGTTTTGATGAGCAAATGAGGGGCTTGGAGCCCGGGGGTGGGGTGGGGTGGGGCGCCAAGCAGGGGTCGTCATTGCACAATTGCCAGGACCGGGTGGGTGGCCTGTCCCAGGTCCCTCCAGCCAGTGGGGGAGGGGCCTGCGGGAACCAATGCAGCTGCTCCTCAGGGGACCTCTGCCCCCCACAAAGGTGGAGAAGGGAAGTGGCGATCTGGAGGGGTAACCCTGTTGCAGTGGAAAGAAGTGAGTGTCTTGAGGACGTGCGGAGCCGTCTGTGATCCCCGTCCCCGCCTGAGGAGGGCACGTTGGCAGGGCGGTCCCTGCGGTAGTTCCTGGAGACCTGTGCTCTCGGAGGGAGCTTGGAGGAGTCACCCCCAGGCAAGGTGACGCGCTGCCTCCGTTCCTACCTATGGAGAAGCGCAGTGATTTTCACACCCTTCCCGTGTTTTTGTCATGGTAATAAATGGACTGCACAGAATTAGCTTTTTTCTGGAGCAGCCAAGCTTGTCAGCATGGCAGGGACGGGAAAAGACGGATGTGTGGGAGCCGGGGAGGCAGCCGACCGCATTTAGGGAATCTCGGAGGCCCAGCCCTGTCCTTCCCACACGTCCCAGCTGGACCCCACCACGGCGCCGTCTGTGTCTGTGGCGTTTCGTCTCTTGTTGCCGGTGACGTGCGTGGAATGGGGACCCCAGCCTGGTTCCAGCAGCCTGACTTGCCCAGAGCCCCAGAGGACTCTGCTGGGGCCGGAGCCCACCCCGGCGGGCTGTGAGGGGTCCCCACCGGGACCGGGGGTTGCTCACCGCCCCTCACCTGCCTCGGACGGAGAGAAGACGCTCAGGGGAGAGGCTGGCCGGTGGCTGACCAGGCCGCGCCCACCACTGGTTTTGCGGAGTGGCGCGTGGGATTTGTGTTTCCTTCCAAATACAAAGCTCGCGGTGAGACAGATGAAATCAGGGCCCAGCGATACCGAGAGTGACCCCAGGTCCCCCTCACGAATCCAGCCGGTGAT
The DNA here is from genome assembly GCF_000956105.1 of Propithecus coquereli. Lineage (NCBI taxonomy): Eukaryota > Metazoa > Chordata > Mammalia > Primates > Indriidae > Propithecus > Propithecus coquereli. Next base: position 487,357 of record NW_012151463.1, read on the forward strand.
GTTTAACCTCGTTCAAGTCCCTCCTGAGTTTTGCACTTTTAAAAATTACAATTGACGCGTTCATCATGCGTGCACGTGTTTTTGGCGTGCTCTTTCCAAAGACTCGGTCAAGTCACCACATCATCGCGTGTCACGAAGAGATGGGAAGGGAAGCAGCGTATTCGGATGCGGGGGGCGGGATTTAAACGGGGCGCTCTGAGGTCACGGTTGTTCTCAGACGCTGATTCGGTCCCCAGCTGCCAGGAGGGCAGAAAAGGAAACGTCAATAATTAATGATTCTCACTCCCGGAGAAGGGAGCCTGCCGTTGCCCTGGGGACACAGAGCCTGGATGTCGGACGTCGTCTTCTCGCCGGGGGTGTCGTGGTGGAGGACGCGGACGGACGCTGGCGTCAGGATCGCTTTCCTGGCAGTCGAGGGGCCGTTTTCCGAAGTCTGTCCTTGGAGGCCCTTGGGGACGGAGCGCTAAAGGCGTGTGGGTTTCTCCAGCCTCTCTCGCACCCTTGGCGAGGAAAGCTGGGCCGAGTGCTAGAGCCAGACGGCCCGCGTGTGGGAAGAGCCCGGGACGAGATCTCCGGGACGGGCGTCGGAGAGGAGAAGACGTGGGGTTCCCCAGCCGCTCCTGGTCTGGAGGAGACGTTGATTTAGAATAAATCTAAAATGCCAGGAGACGGAAGAGCGTTAGCGTCTGAACACGGTGGCGGGGGCTGAGGAGACCCGGCCCGCACGTCCACCCTGTCTCGCTGCGAGCTGCCCCGTCCCCAGAGAAGGGACCTGCCTGCGTGTTTCAATGGGGGTCCCCGGAGCTGGACACGCAGTGGTCTCCCTGGCCTGCGGGTTGCTTGTCGCGTGATCATCCGTTCATTCGTTGGCTCCCATGTGTGGGTTGAGCACTCACTGCGCACTGGTCGCTGTTGCTGGCACCGGGACACGGCGCTTAGCGCAGCAGAGCGCGGCATTCTCCCGGGACACGCAGTCGATGGGAGACAGATGCGTGTGTGGTGTGGCGTCAGGCCCTGACGAGTGCTCTGGGAAAAAGAACTGGGGTCGAGGGGCAGGAAGTGACGTGCGGCGTTTATGAGTGGTCCGGGGGGCCTCCCCCGGGTGTGTCCTAGAGCAGAGGAGGCGCTTGTGGGTCCAGGGAGGGAGGACCCCGGCCACGTTCGGGGGGAGCACTCCAGGCAGAGGGGGCGGTCAGAGGGCCAGGGGCGGGTGGGAGCTCGGCGTGTCCCAGGAGCAGCCAGGGGTCCAGCAGGCGTGGCCGTGACGGCGAGGGGAGGGCCGGGAGGTAGAAGGTGGAACCCAGATGGGGGTACAGTGCGCGGGGACTCGTAAGCCAAGGTGGAGTTCCGAGAACTTGAGAATTTGTTCTAAGGGTCACGGGACGCCATAACTGTTACCTGCCGTCCCAATGACGCTGCGTCACAAACCGCCCCAGCGCCCGGTGGCTTAGCACAGTAACCGTTCGTCATCAGGAGTCTCTGGGTGGCCAACCGGTGCCTCCAGCCCAGCCGGGGCGCCCTCACGTGTCTGTCGGCTGGGAGGACTGCCCGGCCGCTCCTCCTCCTCCCGCAGCCCAGACGGGGCTTCCAGCCGTGGCACGACGGGCCGAGAACGAGGGCAGGACACGCAGGACCTCGGGAGGCCCAGGCTCCAGTCTGGCACGAGGCGCCTCCATCCGCTCGTGTCGCTCAGAGCGTGGCTCGCCCGGCCCGGTTTCGTGGGATGGAGGCGTGGACTCTGCCCCCGGCTGACGGACCGTGACGGAAGTGGATTTGGGAGTGACCGGGCGTGTCCTGCGATCGGTTCACCTCAGTGCTGAGGGAGGAGGGGTCACCTCTGACCCGAGTTTGCAGAGGGTCACCCCGCGGCCACACTGTGGAAATATGGCGGGATCCGGAGTGGATCAGGACGGGTGATCCCCATATGGGGGGGCGTGGCTTCCAGGAAGGTGGGGGAGGGGTGGCACGCAGTCAGGGTCTGGGCGTGTTTTCAAGGCAGACTCAGCAGGGCTGGATGGATGGGACGTGAGGAGGAGTCCAGGTGACACCCGGGGTCTGGATGTGAGTTTTGGGGTCCGTAGTGGGGCCGTTAGCGGTGACGGGGGGCACCAAGGACATGTGGCTGGGCCGGGGCATCGCTGTGTTGGGGACAGACACAGTCTACTCTTCAGTCTGCCCAGTGAAACGTGTCACTTCTCAGCCACCTACTTATGACATATGTCAGCTTTGCTGTGACCCGGTGGGCGCCTGCCTAAGACCGCGTGTCCCCTGGAGCCCATGCTCCACCGACAGCCACGGCCACCGTTAGAGCAAAGATCGCGTCATGTCCCTCTGGTTCATCCGCCGATCACTTAGTGCTGCACAGAGATTCAAACCTAGACTCTGCTGCAAGACCCCACGCCCTCTTTTTTATTTAAAAAATAAAAAGTATTCGAGCCAGATTTTGTTCTCGTAATTAACAGATTGGTCAGTGTACGTTAATCACATTAGCAGGTCAAGTTACATGCAGACACTCGGGGATTTATTTTGTGTTAATGAGCAGCTCGTTGTCTGGGATTGATAAGCGACTCTCGGGGACCATTAATCTTCGAGGCCTTTGTCTCTTTCCCGCCCCGTCACCCTCGTACCCGTGCACCTGGGCGCCGTGCCCGAGAGGCCAAGCCTGCTGTCGTCGGCAGGTGTGACGAACGTCTCAAAGTTCTGTGTCCCAACATTCAAACCCCAACAAACGCCCGGGTTCTCTGGGACGCGAGGGTGACGCTTGGGGCCTGAGCAAGACAGTCGACGCGTCATCCAGACGTTCGGATGCTGGGAAGAAACGAACGGGAGATCTGTTGCTTCAGAAGCTTCAGCGTCATTCCGTCTCCGTGGGGAGAGGTTGGGGTCAGAGGCTCTGACGGTTCACTTGCTGGTGCTTTGGGACACGCATGTGTCTCGTCCTGCACCCGGCCTGAGGAGGAGACACGTCGCTTTCTGAGACTGCGACCTCCCGCCCTCCACCGAGGGGTCAGTTTCCTCTGTGTGGCAGGGCCGCCTGGCTGCCTGTTCTCTGCTGGGTGCTCCAGGCCCAAGGAGCTCCTAGGAGTGTGAGGTTTCCAGCCTCACCAATATCGGGAAAATGCGCATTACCGCAGCAGTGAGACGCGGCTCCCCTCCGTCAGGTCAGGAAACACCTGGGAGGGCTGACGGGGCAGCGTGGGGTGGGGAACAGGTGCACCCGCACACGCCACTGGAAGGCAAATGGCTGCAGCGTTCTGGGGCCTGGAAACATCTCTCCGTATGTAACATGCGCACACCCAGGAGAGGAGCTCAGGGCTGGAAGTCTTGAATCGCTTGCAGAGGAGCCCTGGGGAGAGCAGCCTCCCAGAGCAGGTGACACGGAAGTGGGATTTCTGAGGATGAGTAGGAGTTGGTTAAGAGAAGTGGGAGGGAAAAGAATCCTGTGCAGAGGTAACAGTGTGTGCAAAGGTCCTGGGGTAGAGGATCGGAGTAAGCGCCAGGGTGAGGAAGGTGTGACCAGAGTGATGAGAGTGGGACAGCAGATGGGGAGGGCAGCCCAGGGGCCAGTAGGGGTCAGACCGTCACGCCCTCGTGCTTGGAGCAGCGGGCACCAGGCACGGGTCTCAAGCACGCTGCGATGTACCTGGATTTGTGTTCGCAGAATCGGGAAGACCCACTGGGAAGCTTCCGGCAGAATCCGAGCGAGAGTCTGAGTGAGCACAGAAATGCTTTGTTGCTGCCACTGTGCGCGGCAGGTCCCGCTAACGTGACGTCCAAGGTGTTGCCATCAGCGCCTCTCAAGGAAGTTGCTTCTGCCTTAATTTCTTCGCCCAGGCACGGCAGCGCCAAAGCCGCTGTGATCTGCGTCGAGGAGATAATTCAGTTTGCTCGGTGTCCCCCCATTTCACGTCCCACCCGAGGCTTCCCCGGGAGGCGGCACCTGACATTTGCAGGCTACTTAAGCGCCGGCCTTGACGCCAACATCCGGCTACAGATATCACGGCTGCAAAACCTGCCACGGGCAGAGCGTCTCAGACAGGCGTTCCTCACCGGTGCACGACCCAGGACTTCTCAGACGTGAGCTTTCCCCGGGGCTTGTGGCACGTACTTGGAGGCCACGTGGAAGCCAGTGCTGGGAATTCGGTGGATGTCGTCGTTGGCGGCAGCCAGGGGCTTTCAGACTCTCGGGAGACTCCGCGGCCCTTTGTGCTCCCGGGAAGAGACAGAATCGTGACGACCTGTGGAAGTTACTGGCAGCTACGGTGCTGATGCGGGAGAACGTTCCGGGCGGTGGTGACGGAGGGGAGGGGGGACGGGCAGTGCGGGCTGGGGCGTGGGGAGGAGGCTCTGTGGACGGGGACCCCGCCTGGGCCGTCGTTTGTTATACTCGCCAAGTGCCAGAGGCCGTCCGGGCCTGGGGTGCGGCAGCAGACAGGGACACACACTCTCTAATCTCGTGGTGCTCACAGATAAGGGGGGAAGACACCATAGAATAAGCACATAAACAAACAAAATAATCTCTGATAAGGATGCATGCAGGGCCAGCTGTGCAGTGATGCAGGGACAAGCATTTGGACAGTGGGAATGGCGCGTGCTGAGACCTGGAGGTGGGTGGCGTGGTCGTGGAACGGAGCGGGGGCCGGCGTGGCTGCAGCGGGTGCGGAAGGGACGGGTGAGAGATTGGGTTGCAGGAGTGGCCCGATCCCGGAGGAGCCGGTCGGCTGCCACCAAGGGTTTGGGTTTTGTTCTCAGTGCGGTGGGCAGCGCCACACCCTGGAGGAGGAGGCCACGTGGGACACCTCTGGTTTGGGGCAGGCTGTTCTGGGCAGCTGTGGGGGCGGGAAGAGCACCTGGGGAGTCTGGCTCTGGTGCTGGTGAGAGCTGGCAGCAGTGGGCACAGGAGGAGATGGTAGACACAGGGAAGAAGGTTCTGGTGCAAACGGAGGATTTTAAACCGATTTGGGTGTTGAACAAAGCGGGAAGGGAGGGATCGAGGAGGACCTCGGCTCCCTGGCGGGGGCTGAGGGCACAGCGGTGTTATTTGCCGAGACGGGGCAGCCTGGAGAAGGGACCCATCCGAGAGGGCAAATCAAGAACTCTGTTCGCACTGGCTGAAGTGGAGCTTCCTCCTGCGCGTCCGTGCAGGGATGATGCGCAGGCAGTTGCGTCTGGGCGCAGGATAAAGGTTTAGTTTGGAATTACACGGCACTTGAAACCGGTGCCGGGCGAGATCCCCCAAGGACAGAGCATAAGTACGGCAGTGGCCGCCACAGGACGCGGAGGTCGGGCAGCAGCAGAGGTCGCAGGAGGGAGACCAGTGAGCGTGGGCTGCGGGCCCGAAGCCAAGGCCCCGTGAACCGGGGGGGCCCGTGTCAGGTGCTGGTCAGAGGCTCGGTCCGGTGCGGCCGAGCGGTGGCCGCTGGCGTGGGTGACAGGGAGCTCTTTGGCCACGTTAGCAGAATTTCGGTTGAGCAACAGGAGGGAAGCCGGGGGCAAGGCTTGAGGAGTGGATGGGAAGTGAGGTCGTGGAGAGGGAGGGTAGAATCCGCCCTTTTACAGAGCTCTGTTGAGAGCAGAAGCATGAACCACGGGCCTGGCTGGAGGGGGACGTGGGCTTTGAAGGGACAGGTGAGATTTGGGGACACAGGAGCCGACAGAAGTCCCCAGCGGAACTTGTCCTCCCAGCATCCGTCGTAGTGAACCTGGGACACATTTTTCAAGGGTAGAATCTATGCCTTTCTGACAACTGCTTCATGTTGACTCAACTCATAGCCTGAGAAACTTAAAAGCTATTTTCGTCCTGGTTGTTTCCATCCACTGGGTCTTTGAACCCCCTTCTCCCGGCTCCTCTAAGCGAGGAGCCCCCAAAGTGCCCGTCGCCCATCTCCCCTGGTGGCTTCAAAGCCCACAGCGCCGCGCCTGGGACTATCTCTGCATTTGGTTAATGCTTCTAACGCGTCCCGGTAAGGAGAACGTTTCCTCCCTCCCCTGACGACTTCCTCCCGAAGCTAAATAAAGATCGCCCAGGCTGCGTTTGGCAGTGCCCACTTCCAAGATAAACAGGGGCACAGAAATTAGCCGGAACCATCGTGCAATTGAACAGCTGCAGAGCTGCTCATCCAAACCAGGGCGGCTGCTCCGGCCCTCGCGGTGTTCGAGGATGAGGGTGGCGGTTCTTAAGTTGTCTCAGCCCAGAAACGGGGCCGTGGCGGGAACACGCGGGCTCTGAGTCTCAGCGTTCTCGGGGCAGCCTCCAGGCTCTGCACATTCCAGCTGTGTGGCCTTGAGCAAGTTGCTTAGCTTCTCTGAGCCTGTTGCCCCGTTGTGAAATAGTGACCACCGTGTCCAACTCTCAGCGTTAAACGAGGCCTCGCGTGGACTTGGCGGAGAGCCCGGGACAGAGTAGGTGCTTCGTGAACAGCGGCTGCCGCGTTCGGGTTTGTCACCGCCATCCTAACACATGATCGTGGTTCCTCGTTGTCCTGTGGGTGGGGCCCCGGCCACCTCATACGCTCCGATTTCCACCGCACACCTGGGGTTTAAGTAGCGGCACGTGGCACCGCGCACGTTCCACGGGAAGGGCTTTCTTACGTTTGTTTGGGGTAAGAGGTAACGGACTTAAGAGGAACTTAACGGACACCACGTACTGGTCTAGCCCACGTAAAATTCAAGACACCTCTATGACATGGGTGCTAATTAATAATTGGCTAATCAATAGTAGGTGTTTCATTAATTATTAATTAACCATTTAGAGAAGATAATGATGTTAAATAATCAATGCAGAAGAAGAGCATGTCACCCAGAGAGGTCAAGCAACCATCCTAAGGTTGCAGAGCTGGTGGCATCAAAGCTGGGATGTGACCCTGAGTGGTCCTGGCTCTTAACCCCTCATCCTGCCCTTGGCTGTTGCAAAGGACCTGAACAAAAGTGGACAGGAGAGAGATGAACTTTTTCAAAACAAGGAAAAAGAGGACATTCGGTGTTGCAGGAGAGCTCTTGAGCTCTGCGCCGCGGGAGGAGGAGGAACAGGGCGTGGGGGCTTGGGGCACCAGGGTCCCCGTTGGCTCTGCGGCTGCAGGAAAGCCGGGTCCAGGCAGGGCCCCAGGTCCCCGCGGAGTCGGGCCGCACTCCGGTGCGGTCACAGGCCCTGGGCGCCGTGGCCACGCTCAGCGGGACCCTCCCTGTCCCCACAGCACATGCGAGAGGCCGCGGAACGGCGGCAGCAGCTGGAAGCGGAGCATGAGCAGGCCCTGGCTGTCCTCAGCGCCAAGCAGCAGGAAATCGACCTTCTGCAGAAGGTGAGCACGGGGGCTGGGGCGCGGGAGGGGCGGGCGGGGGCCCGAGGGAGGCGGCTTCTCCCGCTGTCTCCTTGCGCAGAGATTCGGTCATTTTTGCCTCCCCACGTGCTCCGGGTTTTCCGAAGTTTCTCATATTCGTGATGCAAAAACAAGCAGAAAGCTCCAACGCCTGATGCCGGCGAGGTGGTGGGGAAGGACGGGCTCTCAGGTTGCTTCTGCTTTGGGGGAGTCGCGGGCGTCAGTTCTCGCTAAACACGCACGTAGGTGTTGACGCCCTGCCCCATCCTGGGACTGCCCTGCAGGAAACACAGGAGCACGTTCGGATGGACTATTATCATTACTGTTGTTATTTGCAGTCACGCTGCGTGGGAGGAGGGGTGGGGAGCCGGGTTGAACCAATGCCACCCAAGGCGATGGCCGCACACGTCGCGGTACAGCCGCACCGCGGACCGAGACGGCGCCAGCAAAGGGAGTCGCTGTGGTTTGAACCCGCTGTCTCAAGGCCATTTACGTGGCCTGTTAAGAGCGAGCACGTCAAATTGCAGAGCCGTGTGGTCGCGTGGTCCCGCTACCGTGTGAAAGCGGGGAGGATGCGGGAGAGACGAGGCCACGGGGAGAAGGACCGATTGGTGCCGTGTGCACCTGCCAGGCGCTGGGGGCGGGGGAAGCTGATCCACCCCTACTTCAGTCCTCACCTGGGTCCTGCTGTCTCTCGCCCGGTGGCAGGAAGGCCCCCCTTTCAGAGCCAGGAGGCTTGTGGTGCCCGCGGTGGGAATCAGGACACGGGACCTGTGCCTAGACCTCTGTTTCCCCCAAAGCCCTGCCCGCTCCTCCCCCCTGCTCTGCGGCCCCGCCCGGCCCCGGCTGGGGTGGGCATCGGGCAGCCCCTCTGCCGGCCGAGGCCCCTCCACCCGTCCGACGGCCTCTCCGGGTCCCGGGTCTGAACACAAAGGACACACGATGGCTCGCCCCGCCCGGTTGGTGATAGGAATCTACCGGACGTTTTCTCCTGCACAGCTTATTGGCAGAGCTCGTGGCGACAGGTGGATAACTCCTGCTGCCGTTCCTCTCATCTCTCAGCGCGAGATGATGTCGAAGACGGCTTTCATTAAGCCGGCGCTGATGGGACTGTCACGGCCCTCGTTGCCTGTCATAATAAGTTGGCAGGCGCCCTGAGAGGCGACGTTTCAGGAGATGTTATCGGCGACGGATATTGCCGGCACGCAGGCAGAGAAGCCGCTCTCGTCTCCTCCTGCCGGGCCCACGGGACCTTCCTCGCGGCCCGGTGTCGTCTGGACGGCATCGCGACTCCGGAAGCCGCGGCCCCCGGCGGGGGCTGTCTGGGCCGGATGATAGGTCTGCAGGAACATAAACACCATCTAGGGAGGGGACGGGACGTGCCCTGTCGGCAGAGCCTCCTCCGAGAGCTGGAGTTGTATTCACTGAGCGTTTGGGGCCAAAGAGGACGGGGTGGAACCGGCCCTCGCTCGGCCCCTGACTCTGCCACCTCACGTCTCTGATCTCACCGTCCTGTGCTCTCCTCCCGTGTTCGTCGTCTCTCTTGGCACACGGACGCTTCCGGAGTGAGGGCGGCAGAGGAAGAGAAAGTAGATGGAACAGGGAGGGGTCGGTTTTGTGATTTCTTAGACGCTCCAACTTTTCAGAGACGTGTTAGAGGAGGAAGGTCGAATCCCAGGTGGAGGGAGGCTGGCGGATTCTTCCTGGAGTCCGTCTTTCCGTCTGACGTGCGGTGTGGACGGCCGTCGGGCTACACCTGCTGGCCGGACCCCCGCTCGTTCGCTCCAGGCACCGGTCGCCCGTCTGCGTCAGCCACCCGGCCGCGGTTCTAGAAAGCACGGTGGCGAGTGAGCCTGGCCCTGCCCTCCTGGGGCGACAGTAAGCGAGCAGCTAATGCAAGACTGAAAGTCCACGTTGCGACCAAGGCCACGAGGGACTACCGTGCGCAGTGGCACTGTAGGTGAGACCGGAGCGAGCAGAGGACGCCACCGCGCCGGGAGCTGGGGGGACAGCAACCGTTCGAGCCCTCGGGGTGCAGGAGTGGGGACGGGGCAGGGCAGTGGGGTGCGGGCGGCGAGGCGGAGGATTTGATTCTGGAACTGTAGGCGCAGAGCGGACACACTTGACCCACCAGGGCTGGGGCCTCTGCTCTAGGGTCCGGTGTCAGCCGCAGACTGGTCCTTGTCCCCCTACCAAGATAAAAGTCACCAATCCTCTTTGGACTGTCTGAGATCCAAATGTGGTTCCGATGAGGCAGAGAGCCCCTGTTCTGTCCACAGCCCAGCTCTTCCTAGCGGGCCGCCCACCCCCATCACGCGGCACCTGTTCATGTCACCCAGGAGTGGCTTCATGGCCGGGGTTGGTTCTCTGTGCTCGTTTCCTTCGACCCGCGGGCCCAGTTTGCCATCGTGGGCTCTCACGACACCACCCTGTCCTGCTTCTCCTCCAACACACAGACCCCCTACGTGTCATAGGCAGCGACCCCAAGACTCGGTCCTCAGCCACGTCCCTCCTTGGTCTACACTCGCCATCTCAGCGACCTCGGCTCATCCGGCGGGTTTTGGCGCCGTGTGTGGCGACTCCGTCAGGCGTCTGCCTCGGGGGTGCCGGCCTTGGTCACCGTGTGGACGGCCGGGGTGGGTGCAGTCACAGACGGGCCCTCTGTGTTGGTTCCGGGCAGCGTCCGCCTCGGTCTCCTGTGCTCCCGGAGCGTCACTGTGTTCATTAGCCCCCCGGCTCTGCCGGTCGAGGGCCCCGGTTCTAGAGTCCTCACAGCCCTAAGCACGGCCCCACGACCTCCTCCGCTTTTCCGTGGCGCTGACGCTGAGTGACAGCAGTAGCCGAGCCTCGCCCTACCCCGGCCTCACCGTTACACGTGGGTGGTTCCAACTGTCGGGTCAGGACGTTGGCGATAGGAGACCCGAGGTCCCCTCCCTCTGTGGACGCCTCCCTGGACCCAGCTGCTGCTGCTGCGGGGACCCGCCCCCTTGACCTTTGACCCTTCGGGTAACGGGCCTGTTCCCTGGCATCCAGGGCAGGATGGGCCCTGCGGGGGCCGTGTCCCTCTCGGGTTTCTGTTCCACGGGAAGCCTCATCCGAACGAAGGCCACACTTTCCCACGCATTGGCGGTGGCCCCCGAGATGAGCCGCGCTGAAGCCGTCGCTTAGATTGTGTGAGGATTCAGCGCTGCTGGTTTTCACGGCTAATTTTAACAATCTGTTCTCACTGCCCAGCGGCCCGGCTTGCAAGGAGCCCGCGAAAGCGAACTCCTGGTTCTCATCCGAAGCCGGAAACCGCGTTGCTGCTGCCAGCGCAGCCGTGCTTTGACAGCCCGCGGTGGCTTTTTCCTGTTTTCTGATCCTGCCAGTTGAAACCGTCTTGGGTTCGACTGGCTCGGTGGTGGCGCCATTTATAGAGTCCCCGAGTTTCTCTGCCCGCTCCTCTTTTTCTGTGAGGTTATTCATTGCTGCCCTCGCTGTTTTCCCTTTGAAAGAACGGTCTGAAGCGCTCGATGATTGAGCCGAATTCGAGGATGGGGTCGTTAACTCGCTGCGTCCTAGTCCCTGCCCAGATCTCGGGACCCTCCTGGGAACACGTGAGAATAAAACGCGTGACAACGAACTCCTCGGAAACCGGGCTACTTGTCACTTCCAGTCTGCGCCGGGGCAGCCAAGCTCTTCTTCCCACTCACGGCGCTTGGTGAGTGAGGAGCAGCAGCTGTCAAGACGATGTTCACTCACTGATGTCACCGATGCTGCTCTGGGCACCAGAGAGAACGTTTCTCTAGAAACCGAGAATCCCGACGCGGGTCTCCACGCAGTACGTGGATGGTTTGTTGGCACTCGATGTCTTGAGAGGCCGGTGAGCCACAACATCAGGAAATGATTCTCCCCAAAAGTGGTCTCTTCCTGCTTCATTGGTGACATGTGCGAGCCACTGAGGCCAGCGCAGTGGATACGCTACGTGGCACGTGGTGCAGGCTGGAGCCTTTTCCTCTCTGGCTGTGGCACAACCCCAGCCTCCTGCCAAACCTCAGTTTCTCAACGTTAAAATGGAAGCTTCACGTTCTTCACAGCCGATGCTGTGTTCATGGGCACTCTTGGTTCCTAGGGACAGAAAATCCACAAGGAAATTTTATTTGTACACATTACTGAGACTTTGACCTCAGCTGTGGCTGGATCCAGGGCCCAAATCAGCTGGCTTCAGACACAGTGGAGTCCAAGGCCTTGCAATGCCATCTGCCACCTTACTGTGGTGGTGGGACGGAGCTGCTGCAGCCATCTTGGCACCATGAGGGTCACTCCAGCCTCACTCCTCTCGGGCCAAGTCCAACAGGAGAGGGTCCCCCTCCCCCTCCATTCCCCGGCAAAGGCTCAGTGTGGGCAGCAGGCCACACGCCGCCGGTCGCCACTCGCCGAGAGCCTGGGCCCGTGCTCAGTGTGGGGAGGGGCAGGTCCCAGCAAATCCAGGGGCTCCTCCCGGGAGAGGAGACGGCAGATGCTTGCTGTCATCGTGCTGCTAGAACTTCTGGGACTGTGAGGACCATGATCGTGTCATCCTTCAGTTTCGTATGAGTTTGCCCTTGGCCCAGGCAGCAGCCATCCTCAGAAATCTCTTCAGCAAAACTTGCAAAACATTTTATTCTGTGGGGCACGTGGTTTTGCTTCGGCGCTTCGTAGAGGGTGGCCCGTGCCACAGGCCGGAGGTGCCAGGAGTCTGCTGCACGCTCAGGGCCCCGCAACAACTGTGCCAGGGCCCTGGGGTCTCGGAAACCATGAGCTGCTCTACTTGGGGTCAGGTTTGCGGGACTGTGTTTTGGTTCCCAAGCAGTTATGGACATTTGAGGGACGAAGGCGCTGCCCAGGGGGCTGGGGAAGGATCGTCCTGCCATTCTGGGCTCACCACCCTCTGTGTGTGGCCCCTTCTCCGGAGTAGAATTGGGACCTGTCCCCTGCCTGCGCCCCAGACAAGGCCCGAGGGTCTGCCCATTCCCTGCCGGGTCAGGACACGCTCTCGGTTTTCACAGTGAGCATGAAACGCAGCCAGAGCCCGTCCATCCGGCCCCAAGGAAACAAGAAAAGGAAACTGGCTGAGACCCTGAGAATGTGGGGCTGATTGGGAGACTGGGAATAAGTGACTCCTCCCGACAATTCCGACACTAATCGCTTCTCTTCTTTCCCCCTTTGAACATTTTCTCTTTTCACCATGAAAAAGGCTCAGGTTGAAGCCAAGAAAGAGCATGAAGGTGCCGTGCAGCTGCTAGAGGTGAGTGACCGGGGGATGGGTGAGGTCGGGGAGAATCACGCTCACACCCACTAGACGTAACGGATAACGTTTAAGCGCCTGCTGCATACCGGCTCCCAGATGCTGTCCGTGCATCTTCTCACGTCCTCATCACAAGCAGCCAGTGCGGCGGCACCATGGCGATGTCCGCGTTTGCATGTGAGGAAGCCGAGCCACAGAGAGGTTGGGCAGTTTTTCTTTGGCCACACAGCCGGGGTCAGAACTGTGTGTCTCGGATGTGGCCTGCGCTTCTCCACTGGCTCCCCTGGGCTGGGAAGTAAGGAGTCGCTTCCCCGGGAGAAGCAGAGGATGGACCATTCCTGGGACATCCTGCCCTCCGAGGGACTGTCGGGGGCACAGGTTTAAGGTGTGACACTAGTGCTGGGGACGTTTGCAGAATGGGAGAAAGGAGGGCCTGGGAGGCAGGGCGGCCAGCGCCGTCGCGCAAACACGGCGAGAGTGGCCTTCCTCGGGGCCCACGGCAGCCAGCAAGGGAGCTGGCGCCACGTCCCACCAGCGTGGGTGGTGTGTCGGGAGTGACCGCTCCCGTCCCTGGCTCTCGGTCCGATGCCAGCCCCCTTGGGAGCAAGTGGACGGGCAGACGGGCAGAGCTCCCGGGGTGCCCTGTGAGCGCCAGCCCTCACCCTGCCAGAGACGAGGGCCTGGCAGCCGACGCCCTGTTACGGAGCTGGTCGTGCGGGAGTGGCCTGGCCCAGCATGGCCTCCTCCCGGGCTAGGCCTCCAGAGCCGGGATGAGGTTGCCCTCGTTGGGACAGCCCTGTTCCCCGTCCCCAGGGGAACGGCAGCTGCTCAGGACACGTGCGTCTCTCACAGCAGCTTTTAAAATCTATTCCTCCCGCAGGAGAAGGTTCCATCATTATCATCACACGTATTAAAATTGATTTTTTCAAGGCATCCATTAGTTAACGACTGTCTGGAGGGATGAGCATGGTGAATAGGGAATAGCACGCAGGAAAATATATAACCCGGGAGGATGCAGACAGGCCTCCAGGGGGCCGTATATCTCCCTGAGCATTATTCGATCCCTGGCCTGAACCGTCCGCGCACTTTAATTTGCATAATCTCCCGGCTGGAAGGGCAGAGGCTTTTCCCAGCTGCCCCGAGGCTGTTGACTTGGTTGCCCGTGTTGTTTCAATCCGCCTTCCGAGCTGCCGCTGCGCCTGCCGCCCGCGCCGTCCTGGCGCTCTCTTTGAGACGTGGCGATGGTCCCTGTGCCACGTGCTTTGCTTTGAAAATCAGAACAGGCCGTGCGGGTGTAATGAGATTCATGTCTTTCATTTACGTCTCTCCGCGGTTGTGTCTTGCTTGGCGCTTCGTCCAGAACACCTTGGACAGCATGCAGGTATTCTGACGTGACGTGTCCCCCGCCCCGGCGTGCGTGGTGCCTTCCCCGTGCATGGACGCAGCCGCGAGTCCCTGGGCCTGCTCAATCCGCCGCCGCTTCCTGGACGGGGCGCCCCGAGGCGCTGACCTGAATCAAATCTCTCTAATGCAGTGGGTGGAGGGGGCGGTTCCTTAACGGGGGGGGGGGCGCTGAGGAGCTGCTTTCAGGAGCTCCACGATGGGGATTCACTTTAATCCAGCACCTGGATGCGGAGTGTTCTCTGCCGTGTTGAGCAGGCCCAGCCGTGGCCCCCCCTTCTCTGCCAGGGCTGCAACTTTCAGGCTGGGAGGCCGGGCTGGGAATTCAGATGACCACGGGGAAGAGCACTGGTTAGGACCGATTCTGCCCTTGGGCCAGCCACGTGCATGAGAGAACCCAGCTGACAGCCCGGAATTTGGTTATTTGGTCATCGGAATTCCAGCCTCACACCTGAGCGTCACACCTGAGCAGTGCACCTTTCTGTTCTCCGCCTGCCACGGGCAAACAGCAAGCTCCTTCCAGCGGGCTGCCCTTGCTCCTTCCCTTAACGGACGACAGCCCTCTAGTTCCTCTGGGGCCGGGAGAAGCTGAGCTATCCCTCAGAACAGGGCTTGGCTCGTTTTCCAAACCTCTGAGCTTCCAGACCTCTCAGACCTGCTGAGTCAGAACCTCGGGGAGGAACCCAGAAATCCGTGTTCGAACCAGCCCTGCAGGTGTTGGTGCCGCTGATTTCGAGACGTGTTGTTTAGATGCAGTCTGTGAGCCCAGCGACTGGGAAGGAGAAAATATTTTAAGGAGGGAGTTTCCTGGGAGGCGTTGGCCGGTCGTGGCTTTGCACCTTAATGACCATTTCGTACCTTGCCCCAGGGGTGTGGCCGAGAGCCCAGGGGGCAGAGTCCTGCCCACTCACCTGTCACAGAGCAATGTGCTGTGTGGGGCACAGTTTTCATTTCTAAGGGTCAGTGTCCTTGGAGAATTTGGTACATCCCAGGTGGGACTCTGGTGACTTTAGACAGAATATTCTACAAAGTAGAACAACCTGCTTTCTTGCCCAGCTAGATACGATATAGTTACTAGACACGGTTTACCTGAGAACTCGTGTGAAATAAAAAACCCTCAGCATACCCGCACGTACAAATGCATTTCTACAGATGTGTCTGTGCCCTGTTTTCTGCTGACCGAGTGGCCAGGATGTTTGGGGCTGGGGCAGGGGAGGTGTCTTCACTCCCGGCCACATCCCGTGGAGAAAAGTCCTAGGACCCAAGGAGTCATCCGGCCTAGTTTGGGGGTTTAGCAAAGTTCTGTGTCAGGAGTTAGCTAAAAATAGAACAGAGTTTTCAAGAACTCTCCTGGAAAGACAGCTTTTTATAAACGTAAGAAGCCAAGCGCAGGGAGATTCCAGATACCGTTAGTTAAGTAATTTCCCTGGCACTTCCAGAAAGTCGTGTCAAAACGGGGAGGTGAGAGAAGCAATAGCAGCAGCGTTTACTGAGCGGGTGGCCTGTGCCAGGCGCTGTTCTAGTGACACATCTGTCACTCAGTCCTGACCACGACGCGGACGCTGAGGCAAGGCAGGTTACATGACCTGCCCGGGGGGTGGAATCCCACTCGGGCCCCAGAAATTCGGCTCCAGGGTCCAGGCCGTCTGCTGCGGGTCCAGGGCACGGCGCCTGTCACCTCAGAACTCTGCCCTCCCTGCGGCTGCGGGGACGCGTCCTGCCCAACGCTGGACCGAAGGTCGACTGGAAAGTCGGGAGGCATCAGCCGTGCAGACTGGACCCGCCTGCCCTTTCCCCGGACGCGGTCGTAGCGGCGGGAACACAAGTCACGAAGTCACTCTGCACCTGGCATCTGACAAGTGCCATCGGATTTAATCCTTGAAACCACGATGAGGTTGTTCTCCTCCTCGTTTAGGGAGTCAAGGCACAGAGACACTGAGCCACTTGCCTGAGGACACACAGCTCCTAAGCACCAGAGCCAGGGCCTCAGCACCTCGAGACAAGTCTCTGTGGGGAAGAATGGCCGCTGGGACCGCAGCACTTGGCAGTGGTGTCCAGTGACGACGCGAGGCATGTGGGGGTTGGGCTTCTTGGACAGGGATCTTGCCCGTGACGAGCCCCAGTACTGTGAGCTTCGCACGTGCCCGTCGGCTGCCTCGTGGCCGATTCTTCAGGGCACCCTTGGAGGAGTTGGCTTCGCAGAGCAGCTGCCCGGGCTCCGCATCCGCCAGCTCCTGCAGCCTCACGCCCGGCCTCTGCACACGCCCACGCCGCGCCTCGGTCTGCGGTCCTGCCGGAGCCTGCCCACCCGGAGCGCTGACCCGCCCTCGCCCGCAGGGCCACACTCTCTCCTGTTCGCTGACCACAGACCCTGCAGGAAGACGCCCTCGGGCATGAGGGAGTGGCCGCGACCTCAGGATGGGAGTGACTTCAGTGTCTCAGCAGGGCCTGGCTGTTTGGGGCTGAGCGGGCGGAGCCAGAGCCCCGGGGCCGCGAGGAAGCCGAGGTCGCCGTCCCGCCTGCAGACCCCGCTCCTGGGGCCCGAGCTGCCCCTGGGCCGGAGGGTCCCTCTGGGTGCCGTCCACGTGCCCACCTGCGCCCGGGGCCCCTGACGCGCAGCTCTGCGCCTGCCTCAGTGGACACAGCTAGCTCGGCCGAGCCCGTTCAGCTTTCTGGAAGAATGCTGCTGATGGTTTTGTTAACAAATCAAAGAAATTAATCGTAGGCTCAGTATTTGTGAGGGTTGTTTTTAGAAATCCATGATTTCAGATGTAAATGGCACTTCGTTCTGGACCAGGGAGCTGAGAAGCCTGTGGAGGCGGAGGAGGAGGAGGAGGAGGAGGAGGAGGAGG
>NW_012151463.1:504241-517537 GCF_000956105.1 Propithecus coquereli
GGACCGCAGCACTTGGCAGTGGTGTCCAGTGACGACGCGAGGCATGTGGGGGTTGGGCTTCTTGGACAGGGATCTTGCCCGTGACGAGCCCCAGTGCTGTGAGCTTCGCATGTGCCCGTCGGCTGCCTCGTGGCTGATTCTTCAGGGCACCCTTGGAGGAGTTGGCTTCGCAGAGCAGCTGCCCGGGCTCTGCATCCGCCAGCTCCTGCAGCCTCACGCCCGGCCTCTGCACACGCCCACGCTGCGCCTCGGTCTGTGGTCCCGCCGGAGCCTGCCCACCCGGAGCGCTGACCCGCCCTCGCCCGCAGGGCCACACTCTCTCCGGTTCGCTGACCACAGACCCTGCAGGAAGATGCCCTCGGGGATGAGGGAGTGGCCGCAACCTCAGGATGGGAGTGACTTCAGTGTCTCAGTAGGGCCTGGCTGTTTGGGGCTGAGCGGGCGGAGCCAGAGCCCCGGGCCGCGAGGAAGCTGAGGTCGCCGTCCCGCCTGCAGACCCTGCTCCTGGGGCCCGGGCTGCCCCTGGGCCAGAGGGTCCCTCTGGGTGCCGTCCACGTGCCCACCTGCGCCCTGGGCCCCTGACGCGCAGCTCTGCGCCTGCCTCAGTGGACACAGCTAGCTCGGCCGAGCCCGTTCAGCTTTCTGGAAAGAATGCTGCTGATGGTTTTGTTAACGAATCAAATAAATTAATCGTAGGCTCAGTATTTGTGAGGGTTGTTTATAGAAATCCATGATTTCAGACGTAAATGGCACTTTATTCTGGACCAGGGAGCTGAGAAGCCTATGGAGGGGGGGAAGGAGGAGGAGGAGGAGGAGGAGGAGGAGGAGGAGGAGGATGAGGCGGAGTTGGGGGAGGGGGAGGAGGAGGAGGAGGAGGGGGAGGAAGAAGGATGAGGAGGAGGAGGATGAAGGAGGAGGAGGAGGAGGAGGAGGGGCAGGGGCGTGTCCCTCCCCAGCGCTGACTTGGTACGAGGCGTGTCCGGTGCCGGGATGCAGCAGGGAGAGGCAGACAGGTCCTGCTGTCCCGGAGCCGACGTTTCCCCAGGGAGGCCCAGTGCACAGAATCGGAGACACTTCGTGGGGTTTCCCGGCCATCCTGAGTGAGGCCTGGGCCCCGGGTGAGCCGCTGCCACCAGGAACATGCTCCGTACCTGAGGGCTCCCCTCTTCTCAAGGGCTCAGCACACACTTATGGAGCACCTGCTGTGTGCCTGGGTCCGTGCTAGGCACTGACACGCACCGTGAACGGGAAGCAAAGCGTGGAGCTCACAGCGCGGTCGCGGAGGCAGATGAGGGACAGTCCAGGAGCTGCTCTGACCTCGGGTGGTCAGCGCGAAGGGAGGGACGCAGGTGAGGAGAGTGGGCCCCCCGCAGCCTCCCGTGTGCACCTCTGTGCCCGGAGCCGGGAGCCCTGTCTCAGGAGGTGGCCTCGCAGGCCTCAGGTGCCCAGGGCAGGGAGAGGGCGGCTTCGCTCACACACCCTGGCCCCAGAGGAAGCCCGCACAGGCCAGAGCTGTCCCAAGACCAGCCTCGGTTTGCCCAGCCATCCTGCCCCGAGGAGGGAGCTTCGCTGGGCTGCCCTGTCCTACCTGTGTCCCCGAGGGAAGCACTTGCCCTTCCCTAGGGCTCGTAGATGTCGTCTCTGTGTTGTCAGCAAGTGCACTGACGTTGCTAACCAAATCCTATGGGTAGTGATTCCCTCTTACTGCCCCGAACGGTGGTGGTGCGGGCTCTGCGGGGCCAGGGGCAGGTGCCCGGGAGGAGAAGACAACGCATCAGTGGGTTAGCAACTGAGCTGTTCCTCCGGGGTGGGCTGTGTCACTGCCTCACACACCAAATTTCAAGCAGCTCTGGCGAGGCGTGCCAACCACAAAGTGCCGGCTGCACACGGAGCCCAGAACAATCCGTGGTTGGCTGGGAGCTGCGTGTTCGCAGGGTTTCTTGGCACCTGTGGTTTCTCATGCTGGCCAACAGCCAGGCCGCGTGGGAAGCTGGGTTTGTCAGACACGGATCTCCTGTGGAGGTGGGAGCAGCCCCCCACTGCACACATAACATACAGGCACACGCACACATAGCATGCTCTTGCACACGTGCACACACATGCACACACCACACACATGCACATGCACGCTTATGCACACAGCATATTCATACACGTGCACACAGCACTCACACATGTGCACATGCATGTGCACACAGCACATTCATGCAATGCACATGTGCACACAGCACTCACGTGCACATGCACGCTCATGCACACAGCACACGTGCACATGAATGCTCATGCACACAGCACATGCATGCACATGCATGCTCATACACAGCACATTCATGCACATGCACATGTGCAAACAGCACTCACACATGTGCACATGAATACTCATGTATACACACACATGCATGCACATGCACACGTGCACACAGCACTCACACGTACACATGCATGCTGATACACAGCACATTCATGCACATGCACATGTGCACACAGCACTCACACACGTGCACATGAATACTCATGTATACACAACACATGCATGCACATGCACACATGCACACAGCACTCACACGTACACATACATGCTCATACACAGCACACATGCACATGCATGCTCATGCACACAGATACACACTCGTGCACGTGCATGCTTATGCACATGCAGCACACTCACGTGCATATGCATGCTCGTGCACACACAACACACACGTGCACATACATGATCACGCACACAGCACTCACAGGAGGTGCACACACACACACATATGTGCAACATGAACGTGCCCCCACACGTCCCCCCACAAATGCCACTGCTCACGCCGTCCCGCATCTGTCGTCCAGTCCAAGGTCCGGGAGCTGGAGGAGAAATGCCGGACCCAGAGTGAGCAGTTCAGCCTGCTGTCCCGGGACCTGGAGAAGTTCCGGCAGCACGCGGGGAAGATCGATCTGCTGCGCAGCAGTGCAGTGGCCCCGCCGGATGTCCCCTCGGCCCCCAGCAAGCCTTTCCCCCAGTTCATGAACGGACTAGCCACGTCCATCAGCAAAGGTAAGCGCTGGGCCTCCCCTGCCCCCGCTGTTGGGGGGATGGCCGTGGACCACCCTGAGGCTGTGCCCACACCTGGCAGGGGCACAGGACCAGTCACAGCAGTCCTTAGGGTTAGGTCACACGGGGGGACCAGCACCCTGTTCTCGGCGCTTCACAGGTATCAACAAGTGTAATCCAGAGACAACGTTCTTAGGCCCATTTCACAGATGAGGAAAACCAAGGCGCATGTGTGGGGATAAAGGGTTGAGTCTGGATTTGAACCCAGGACTCTGGCTGTAGAGGCTACAGTGGCGGCTGCTGTGCGAGGATCTATTGGCCGGGTCCCCCCAGCGCTCTGCAAAGCTCGTTTCTTTGCTCTCATTGTTTTCCTTCCTGTCCCCACAACCCGCGGATGACACTGGGACGGACTCGGATCCAACAGAGGCGGTGATGGGTTTCAGCCCCCGCCCTCCTGTTTTGTGAGGGGAGCGGAGAGAGGACAGCATGGTTTGACTTTGCCTGTGTGTGGGGGACGTTTGTCCCGGTCACAGGCGAGACCGTCACAGGCGTCATTTAATTAGATGCCACTAGAGGTGGCTCATTCTCTCGCGGAACGTTGAGCAGGATGCGCGGAGGTTAGACGGGTTTCACGGCCGGGCCTGCCCCCCTGTTTCAAAGGTTGAGCTCTTTGAAATTCAGAGGAGAGGAGCGTTGGAGCCTCACTGTGGAATTCCACAAAACAGAATTTCCACGTTTCTCCTGGTGCTTGTCGGAACGCACGCCGCGTGCTGCCTGGCACTTTTTCCTATTAAAACTGGGCGATGATGCGCGAATCCTGGTGAGTGACATCGCCGCCACCTCTCTGCGCTGCCACGCCCTTCCCTCCCAGCGCACACGAGCAGAGCGTGCCGGCTGGATCCCGGACCGTGAAACACAGGATTGGGGAGGATGGACGTGTCCCCAACGCTGACCCAGCACAGGCTGCACCAGACGCTCGGGCCCGTGTGGAGCCTCCTGTCGGGGGCGGGGATGGACGATAAGGGACCGGGTGGCCTCGGTGCAGACGGAGCGAGGAGGCCGAGAGGGACACGGGCATTTCAGAAGGGTCCGAGCCGAGCTGCCAGGAAACCGCGTTTGAGCCGGGGAACCTGGGAGATGGCGGGGGTCGGACTGTTTGGGTTCTTCCCAGGACAGAAATGCACGTGCAGAGTCCCGGCCCCGCCGTGCTGCTGACCACGTGGGCGCTGTCCCTGCCCAGGCTGCGGACCCCGGCAGGAAAGCCGTGTCGTGCACGCGCGGTGGCTTGTCCGGTCTGGGTGTCTCCCATCAGCGCGGGGCGCGTTGAGAAGCTGGTTCCAGGCACCAGGCAAGGCCCAGCCTCGCAGGCAGGACTCGCTGAGGCCAGCCGCCCGCACGGCGCGAGGACGCGTGACGCTCGCGCGCAGCTCCTGTGGGCAGGAGCGGTGGCGTGCCCGGGCGTGGCGGCCGGGGGTGATCTGGGACAGGGTCCGACTGGTGCCGACAGGAACCGGACGCTGAATGAAAACAGAAGCCGAGCGGCACGTGGAGCCGGGCAGGTAGAGGAAGAGGCACCTGCCGCCACCTCCGCGCAGCAACCGCGTGGATGTCCCGACTGACCCAGCGCGTCTGATAGACTGTCCCTCGCCCGCAGCGGGCCCAGCAGCGTGACCCCTCCCACCGTGGCGACACGTGTGGCCGCGCGGGACGAGCCCCGCAGAGAGCTGCCCCGCAGGGTCCGAAATCCCCCCTGTGTTCTTCCCGCCAGCGGCAGAGACCCGCGTGCGACGGGAGCCCCGTGCCCTGCGCCCGCAGCCGCCAGCGCTCCGGCTTCCTTAGACCCCGCGTCCGCGCGCCCCCGAGTCCCTGCGGCTCTGACTGCTCCGTCGCTCCGCCCGCGTCCTCCAGGGTCCTCGGAGTAGCCGCGAGCGGCAGCGCGTCCTTTCCTGCGGCCGGTGACGTTCCGTCCCGTGCACACGCGTTTCCTTTATCCGTCCATCGGTCGCGGATCTTCCTCTCCGCGGCGAGGGTGGCGGAGGAGCGCGGGGCTGGCCGCAGCGTCCAAGAAGGCGACCCAGACGGACGCGCCGCCCGCTCCTCCTGCCTGGGGCGGCGGGCCGCAAAGGGCTGAGCGTGAGCCGTGGCGGGACTCACGTTCCGTACCGGGGCCCGTCTGACACGAGGGCGGATTCCACAGCCAACGAACAGGGCAGGAGTCGCACGTGAGCAAGATCTCCCTGGAAATCTCCGGGGAGGTACCGCGGCCTGCCCCATGTCCCTGCCCCATCCCAGGGCACGGCCCGCCTGCCCGCTGGGTGGGAGCTGAGGGTCTTTGGTGAAACTCCAGATAGAGCCATCGATTTGGGCTGAGTACCCGTGTTTTTAGGAAACACCCATCTTGAGGGTCAGAATCGCCAGAGTGCCACGTCCACGGCAGGCACGTGGGGACCAGCCCCACTCGAAGGCGCCGACCGCGGGGTTTCGTTTCTGATCTCACGTTCGCTCATCGAGGATGACGGCAGGTGAAAATCTGCCCTGCCGGCCACGTTGTTTTCCTCCAGAGAACGGGATTTGCGAGAGTTACACGCCTGCGCCAGGGGACCCTGCGGCACGCACATTACCTTTGTCGGCTGCGCCGTCCCGTCAGTCGGGATGGGTGACGTTCCGCCGCGGTAACAAACAGCCCCAGATCTCAGGCTCAGGACAGCACAGGCGCACGGCTCGGTCCTGCCGCACGTCCCTCTCGGTGCCACGGAACGGGAGGCACGTCACCGTCACTCACAAGTACTGGAGAAGGGTCTCCTCTCTCTGGAACGTTCCCTGTGCCATCGTGTGGGGAGG
Source organism: Propithecus coquereli (assembly GCF_000956105.1). Classification (NCBI taxonomy): domain Eukaryota; kingdom Metazoa; phylum Chordata; class Mammalia; order Primates; family Indriidae; genus Propithecus; species Propithecus coquereli. The sequence goes on from NW_012151463.1 coordinate 510,120, forward strand.
AAGTGTGGCTCTGGCCCCAAAGTGGGACGTGTGACGTCCCCCGCACAGCTCGTTGGTCCCCAAGAGCCGCATGGCGGGGGGCTCGCTCGCCCTTGCTGAGGGGCAGGGCAGCAGCGTCGCTGGTCTGAGGCGCTAAGGGGCCCTGGGCTCGGCTGGCTTTTTGATGCCTCTGGGAGCTGAGTCATCCGACAAACATTTAGCACCTGCTGCATGCAAATGCTGTTACAAGCGCTGGGGGTCCGCGGCAGCGAACAAAGCCCTGGACCCCCAGCCTGGCGTTCTGCAGGGGCCCCTGCATCTGTGCTATTTCGGCGCAAGTTCCCGCCGTGGCGCGGTCTGGCCGTTCACTTGACCCCCACAGCGTGGGCCTGCGAGGGGGCCCCAGGGCAGCCTGCCTTGGAGCACGGCCCGCGCCGTGTCCAACCGGTTTTATTCCTGATTTGGCCTCCGTGACTCGTGTTCTTCAGCAAGGCCGTCCCCGTGGCGTGACCGCTGCGGAGAGAGACGAGGCGTGGCCCGGGCAGCGGGGACTCCGGGGGGCCGTAGCCTCTGAGTTCCACACCCGGATCCTGAGTGAAACACCTGCGTTTAATCCGCAGTCCAGGCCGGCAGCAGCAAAGCGCTCGGTTCTCCCTTCAGGCAGCCAGGGCGGGGCAGCAGCCCCTGCAGAACCCTGAGGACGGGGTGGGAAGAGAGCCACCTCAGTCCTTGCACGTCTCTTGCCAAAAATACTTCTGAGCCACGAACCCGGCCTCTTGGCCCGTTAGAACTCTCTTGGTCACAAGTGACAGCAAAGCCGACCTAAACTGGTGTGAGCAGAAAGGAACTCGTCTGTGTCGAGAGTAGATGAAGAGCTGGTGGGTGGCTTCAGGTACGGCTCAATCCAGGGGCGCCAGTCCTATTGCTGGGACCACATTCTCTCCGTCTGTCTTGGGGTTCCTCTCTCAAGTAGGTCTGTTCTCACCCGCACCTTCCTCCTCCCTCGGCATCTCCCAGCTCTGCAGCTGCTCAGATTTAAGCCAAGGAAACGAGGAGCCTCTCTGCCTGCGACTCCCATTAAATTCTCTCTGGGCTCTCCCTCGTCACCTGCCGCCAAACAGTCATTACAGCCAGGGTGGGCCCTGCCAGGCACACGGGCCCAGAGCCGGGTGGGGTTGGTGTGGCCTATGTAGACTAAAAGAAGGAGACAAGGGACCCCAAGGTGACAACCAAAGGCCGTCCCCAGAGAGGGCAGAGGGCCTGGGAGTCGAATGACCGACGCACTCTCATCTCTTTTCCAACTTGTCTCAATGTCTGTGGCCAGGTCAGGGGAGCGCTGTCGGAAGCGGCTCTGCGATTGGCGAATATATCCGGCCCCTCCCACTCCCCGGTGACAAGCCGGAGCCTCTGTCCGCCAAGCCCACCTTTCTGTCGAGATCCGGTAGCCCACGATGCAGATTTGAGTCAGACGTGAGTCCTGTCCTGGCGGGGCCATCCCGTGTGGGTCCGGTGTGGTCACTGGTGGACCCGCCCCTCCTTCCCTCCTTCCCTCCTTCCCTCCGCCCCTCCGCTTCCCCTCTGCTTCCCGGGTTCTGCCCTTCGCTCCCCTCTGTTCCCCAAGCCAGTCGTTAATGCCAGGACGTGGGGACCCCACTGTGGCCGTGCAGATGAGGTTCCCGTTCCCACGGAGGTGGTTCCAGCAGGGTTGGGGGCAGACCAGTGAGTCAGCGCATAGAAACAGATCGTGATGCGTGTGAAGCTAGTGCCACAGGGCCGCGTGGCCCGGGGAGGAGCAGGGAGCAGCCCGTTCAGATGCAGGAGCGGCCCCCGAGGGCCGCTGGGCGCAGGTGGATGGAAGGGCCTGGAAAACGCCCGTGTGTCTGGACAGGAGCTGGGAGGTGGGCGGGCGGGGGTCGAGCCGAGGCCGTGGGCCAGAGGACACGCTCGGATTCTTGTCCGAGTCCAGCGGGAAGCTATGGAAGGTTGAAGGCAGGAGTGACGTGGTCTAATTTCTGTTTAAGACGACGACTCCAGCTTCCACGGGGAGCGTGTGTTACGGGGAGGGACAGAGCAGGGTTGTGAGGGCAGGGGCCGTGCACCCTGCCACCCAGCTCACTCCTGCCCGGAGACCCTGCGGAGTCACCCGGGGGTGGGGTCCCCATCTGCAAACCCCGAAGCGGTGAGGAGAGAGGGTGGTGGCCTGGGGGACAAGCCCCTCACGCCGCGTCCCCCCAAAGCCTTCCTGAGCCTGGGCACCGCCAGACACGTGGGTGGTCTCCTTCCTGGGCCCAGCCCCTGGCGGGCAGAGCACGCCGAGTGGCGTGTGTTCCATGGGGCCTGGCACGGTCCCAATCTCGTGCCTTGAGTCGGGTTGGGGGAGCCCCCGCCCCAGGTGTCACTCAGTTTTGGAGTCTGGGTTCCCCACGACACCCTTCCCTGTAAGGCGTCCACACCGAGGGGCAGTGTGGGCATCTCGGGGTCCGCGGTCTCAGGCCGTCCCCCCAAAGCCCAGGGAGACCCGTGAGAGGCTTTCCTGTGCGTGGCGGGCGTGAGACACGACCCCTCAGCTTCGATGACCGGACACCGTCTGTGTCTCCCCAGATGGAGAATGAGCGGAACTCCAACACCTCAAGGCAGAGATACTCGGGCAAGGTGCACCTGTGTGTCGCCCGCTACAGGTGAGCACGCTGCCCTCTCTGCGCCCGTGAGCGCGGACGCTCGAGCAGGGGGGGGGTGACAGGTCGGGGAACTCGGTGGACAGGCCGTGGGAGCGTGTTTGTGTCCCACACTGCAGCGGCCGTTGATCACGGGCTGGGTGGCTCAGAATGGCGAGATCTGTCCTCTCGCCGCTCTGGGGGCCGGAAGTCAAGGGTCAAGGCGTAGGCAGGGCCGCGACCTCTGAAGACTCCCGCAAAGGCCCTGCCCCACTCGCCCCTCCCAGGTTCCAGGGGCCCCAAATACTCCTGGGCTCGTGGCGGCCTCATGCCCTTCCCTGTCCCCGCCTCACGTGGCCGCCTCCTGTGTGTCCGTGTGGCTCCCCCGTCTTCCCATAAGGACGGTGCCTGGGTCGGAGCCTCCTGCTCCAGTGCGGCTTCATCCCGACTCCCTCACGTTCCCAGAGACCCTGTTTGCGAGAAAGGTCACGTTCACAGGCACCGGGCTTAGGGCGTGAACGCGTCTCTCGGGGAGGGCACCATTCAGCCCGCGACAGGCAGCAGACGGAAGTCGCCGGGGTGACCGCTGTCCAGAGCCGCCCGGCAGTGCCCCGGTGTTCTCAGCGGCTGCCTGGCGCCCCAGGCTGCATCTTGCTGCGGTTACGGCGGGAACTATCGTGAGGGTTTGTGAGTTCTTAGTACAGGGAGAGGCGGTGTGGCCGCCTGGCGGAGCGCAGGCCCTGGGCGGTCTGTGAGCCCAGCCGGCGTCTGCAGGCAGGGCCTCTGACGAAAGCCTTGCGTTTCCTCCTCTAGCTACAACCCCTTCGACGGGCCGAATGAAAACCCGGAAGCCGAGCTGCCACTCACGGCGGGGAAATACCTCTACGTCTACGGGGATATGGACGAGGACGGGTTCTACGAAGGTGTGTGCTGGGCCGTGGTTGTGGCTGACGCAGGCAGGGCTGGTCCACCCCCCAGACCAACTCGTCCTGGTCCCCGGTAGACGGGCCGGGTTCCCAGCACGTCTCTGCCCCGACCCCCTCTCTCGACCGTCCCAGGTCCCCCCTTAGGTGACCAGCGAGGAAGCGGGGCTGGGTTTCCAGCGTTGGGCTCAGGCAGGCCCCTGACACGCGGGCGTGTTTGCGACGTCGGTCTCCGCGGAGCCCGGCAGGCGCGCGGGGCTGTGGCCCTCGGCTTCCAAGGGGGTCTCTCCGGCTCTCGCCCGACAGCGCCAGCACCCCGGGTCTCCCCGTCGGGGTCCCCTCCGCTGCAGGGGACCTCACAGGAGAGTGGCTCCATCCCCTGCAGAGGGCAGGTCCCATCACGGGGGGCTCTGCTGTCCACTCGGGGGGTCGGGGCCCGTGTCCTGCCCCGCTCTCTCGGGGCCCCCTCACAATGCGAACTCTGGAAACAGCCCCCGCTGAACGGCCTCACCCGTTCTCACCTCTCAGCTCGAGGACGGGCGCGAGGCGGCACCCGCAGCCCCGTAACCGACATTCTACAGGGTTTGACACGGCAGTTCCCTGAACGTTTCAACCGCCCCGTGCAGACAGAAGGGGCCTGGTTTCTCCCGTTTCCCCTGAGCAGAGGGAATATTTCTTGTTAAACTAGCGGGTTTCTCTTTTGTGACCTCACGGAGCTGACGGGAGCCCCCGGCTGTCACGCTGGCGTTTACTTGGGGTGCGATCAGGTCGCCTCCAGAGACATCCGTGCGCAGAAGCCTGGCAGGTTCTGCACGATAGCCAGTTGCGCAGAACCAGGGCGGGGCTGGCATCCCGTAGTCCTGGGGCCCCTGCCCTCGCGGAGCATGCTGGCTGGGAAGGGGCAGCCGCCGCCCGCACACAGACGAACGTACAGACGGTGTCAGATCGCCTGAGCATCGTGGAGGGATGGAGGGAGGAGGTGGAGAGGTTACTTTGAGTCACGGGTACGGAGGTGACATCCGAGCTGAGGAATCCCGGGACGATCCCGTTGCTTTGCCGCGTGGTCCTGAGGACTGGGACGGGGCGGGTAGCGTGCTGCAGGGGGCAGGGCCCCACGGCGACGCCTGCTGGGTGACGACTCTGTCCTTGTGCCCAACAGGAGAGCTCCTGGATGGACAGAGGGGCTTGGTGCCCTCCAACTTCGTGGATTTTGTCCAGGACAACGAGTCGCGCGTGGCCGGCACACTGGGGGGCGAACAGGACCAGAACTTCATCAACCGTTCCGGCGTCGGCTTGGACGGGGAGAACATTCTGGACCTGCACTCGCCCACCCGCATGGACTCGGGCGTCACGGACAACGGCGCGGGGACGCTGGACCTGGACGTCGACGACGTCGGAGAAGACATCGTGCCTTACCCTCGGAGAATCACCCTCATCAAACAACTCGCCAAAAGTGTCATTGTGGGCTGGGAGCCCCCGGCTGTGCCGCCGGGGTGGGGGACCGTGAGCGGCTACAACGTGCTGGTGGACAGGGAGACGCGGGCCAGCCTCGCGCTGGGGAGCAGGACCAAGGCCCTCATCGAGAAGCTCGACACGGCCGCCCGCACCTACCGCATCTCCGTGCAGTGCGTCACCAGCAGGGGCAGCTCCGACGAGCTGCGCTGCACGCTGCTGGTGGGCCGGGACGTGGTGGTGGCGCCCTCCCAGCTGCGCGTGGACGACGTCACGCAGGTCTCCGCCCGGCTCTCCTGGCTGCCCACCAACAGCAACTACGGCCACGTCATCTTCCTCAACGAGGAGGAGTTCGACGTCGTCAGGGCCGCCAGGTACCGCTACCAGCTCTGCAACCTCAGGCCCAACATGGCCTACAAGGTGCGGGTCCTGGCCAAGCCCCACCAGGTGCCGTGGCAGCTGCCGCTGGAGCAGAGGGAGAAGAAGGAGGCCTTCGTGGAGTTCTCCACGCTGCCCGCAGGTGAGCCCGGGCCCTTCCGGGGCCTCCCCGAGGGAGCGGCTGTTGTAGAGCAGGGGCCGTGTCCACAGCAGCATCCCAGGACGCAGTTTGTCTCCTCTCCGGCCCTTCTTAATCGTGTGACAGTCACACAGCCCTCTCTGGAAGTGCCTGTCCCCGCACTCTCCCTGGCGGGTTTCTCTTCCGTGACTAGTTCATGAGTCCAGCCCGCCCCAAACTCACTTGTCAGTCGTTCTGCAAACAACTGGGTTGTTCCCTCCAGCGTCATTGTTTCCGACGGCACAGAGTCTGCTCGTGAGTTCACCTAGCGCAGGATTGGCCCCTCGATTCGACGCGTAGTGGCCTATTTCTGTGTCCTCGTGCTCTGCGGGATCCGCGGGGCCCACCCCCTCGAGCCCGACCCATGGAGCAGCGGGGTCACGGGAGGGCGGGACGCGGGGCGGGCTCTGCTCTAAGGAGGGAATCTCGTCTGAGAGGGAGCTAATGTCTGAAGGGCCAGTTCACGCGTGTTACGTGGTGACTCTCATCTCCCCCAACTGCTGGGGCACCGGCGTGAATGCTGGCGCGGGGTGGGCCCCCTGCTCCCCGCTGCCCACGGCGGAGCCTCGCGCTGGGTGCCGGGGCGAGGAGATGAGAAACGCCGCACAGAGACTCCACAGCGACTCACGGTGGGGCGGGGGAGGAGCGTGTCCCTGGGGACGGTAGAAAGGCCCCCAGGAGGCTGGCTCTGAGAAGGGGAGGGCTTGGCACAGAGAGCGGGTCCCCTGAGGTCTCCAGGATGCGGATAACCTGGAGAGGGTGTGGCTGGGGCCATGGGTGCAGCCAGCGTGTTCCAGAACTGATGGTCAAACCGTGTGCCATGTTCCTCCCACCCCCCATGTGACCTTGGGTACGGCCAGGGCACACATGCGGTGCCTGGGAACACGGGAGCACGGTCTGGTCTTGGTCGGGGCTCCCGAGTCACGGAGCCAGGAGGAGGCGCGTCCACTGGGGACGAGCTGTCTGCGAGCGCGCCGGTGCAAGGGCGGGTCTCTTCCGGAAACAGCCTCCCCGACGCGCCCAGAAGCGAGCCACAGCGTCTGTGCTGTCTCGCCTAGCGACAGAGCTCTTTGTCTCCGTGACGGAATTTCACAGTGGGAAATACCACCGCTGCTTGGTGTTTTCTCCGCTGATGCCCAGTGGACTTGCAGTTGCCCGCTGTTAGTGGTCAAGAGCGTGGAGGAGTCGTTCACCGTTTCACCATTAACTGTGATACTACGCGTAGAGTTTTCGTGAACGTCTTTCATCAGATTGAGGAACTTCCTTTCTTTGCCTGGTTTGCTGAAAGTTTTTATCGACAGTGGATGAATTTTTGCCAAGTACTTTTTCTCCATCAAGATGTAAATATTCTTTACTCGATTAACGTGGTGAATTACGTGGCTTTTGAAATTGTAAACCAAGCTTGCACGCCTAGGATTGAAGCCCACTCCATCCTGATGCGTTCTATTTTTATGTATGTTGTGGAGGAGGTTTGGTGATGTTTTGTAGAGGGTTCTTGTATCTACACGCGTGAAGAATGTCGGTCTCTGGTTTTAGTTTCTTACGATGTCTTTGGTTCTGGTATCTGGGCTGTGCTGGACTCAGTGAGTTGGAATGTTCTGTCATCTGCTAATATTGGGAGGAGTTTAGTCATATCCGTGTTATTTAGCTCTTTAATGTTTGATAGAATTCACTGGTGAAGCCGTCTGGACCTGGAGTTTTCTTTGTGGAAATGCTTTAAATTACAAGTTCAGTTAACTTAATAGATATACATAGGGCTATTCAGATTTGCTATTTTCTCATTTGTCCGTTTTGGTAAGTGTGTTTTTCAAGGAATTTCTCCGTTTCATTTAAATTATCTAATTTATTCCTATA
>NW_012151463.1:519702-532558 GCF_000956105.1 Propithecus coquereli
GTTCTTTTTTAGTTTTCTTATCACCCTTTGCATTTACCACATATTCACCCATTGTAGCCATTTTTTCCTGTGCATTCTTTAACCTACTTGTAATAATTATTTTAAAGACTTTGCTAATTCCAACATCTGGATCATCCATGGGCCTCCTTCTGCTGGCTCCTTTTTCTCTTGATTATGCATCACATTTTCTTATTTCTTTGTCTATTTTCATTGTGTACTGGACATGGTAGTTTACACGCTGTAGAGGCTGTGGGTTCAGTCTATCAGACAGTTAAATTACTGTGGCATATCTAGATCCTGTGAATGTTTGTTTTAGCTTTATTTGGGTGAATATATTTCATTTTTGCCCTTAGACTGTGGCTCTTAGTCCTGCAACATGATCCTGACATGTGAGGTGTGGCCCATGTGGGGTTCCAATGGAGAGTGTAAGCTCCTCTAACTCGGCAGGACTTGAATTCCACTTTTCTTCCCAGCACTGAGAAATCTACGCTCAATTCTTTAACTTTCCAGCTTCCCTTCATATTGCTTCGAATCTTGCCTGCCTTGCACATGCGCAATTTAGGAATTACCTAATTTGAGGGAAGTGGGTACACAGATTTTAGGGATACCTCTCGTGTGTCTCTCCTTTTCTGTTTTTTTTAGGATTTTTTTCCCCTACATTTCTATATGCTCAGCCCTGAATGCTGACTTCTAACTCTGTACTTTCTGCTTAGGCTCCGCCCCTCGTGCAAGTTAACTGGGAAGTGCCTTCAGCGAAAAGGCGGGTTAAATGGAAATTCACCTAACGTGCTTCTCTCCTCTCAAGGCTCAGATCATGCAGTCTCCACTATCTCAGAATCCCCCAGCATAAGGCAAGGCACATCAAGTATGCTGCTCACAGACTTTTTGAAGTGAATTGAGGTTCTTCTTGCTGCCGTGAGGCATGTGCTGCTTGTCTCGTTGTTGGGTATTCTTCACACGTAGATGAGATGGACCCAGTTCTGACAAGAACCACTGGTTCTTCTCATCTTGTGAATACTACTGAGCCGCAGGGATGTGGCGTCGAATAAATCAGGGGATGTGGAATCCTGTTGTGTCTCCAAGGCCCTGCCGATGACTCATCCCTGGGCGGATGGGAGCCACGGTGATCGCTCCCGTGCTCTGCAGAGGGCTCCACTGTGGAATCACAGGGCAGGGAGACAGACTGCACGCAAGGTTCGTGGAGTTGACAGTGTTCCGGCGGGACTGGTCACCCCCAGAGACGGGAAACAGACTCATCCTCAGCAAATCCCCATAGTCTGGTTAGACAGATCCTACTCACAGCAACCACCAAAATGAGTGGTTTCCACAAAAAGGATTATTCCTTCCAGGAAGACCTCCCCATTCTGGTTTGGAGGGTAGGACCCTGGGGTCTTTTATGGGAATACAAAGAGATGAAGGGTCCCAGTGCCCTTGGTGACCAAGGGAAGCAAATACCAACAGCAGCTGGCATATGTACAGCACTCACCACGAGCCAGGGCACCACTGTGCACACTTCATGTAAACATTAACTTAATTCCACAGCTGTGCGAGGCTGATTGCACGGATTATGACAAATGTTAGAAACCCCGATTTCTCAGTGGCTCGACACGGTCAAGTTCTTTGCTCACTCATATCACTATCCAATGCCCATATTCCTGGCTTGGTTTCTCTCTCCCAGTGGTGTCAGGGACCTGGGCATGTCCATCCTGTGGCCCCGTCATTTCCTGTATGTGGCTCCCAAGGTTGCCCTAGGGGCCGTCTCCATTCTGGCCAACCAGAGGGGGGAAGAGGATGGAGATTCACCTGTGGGGGGCCACTGATGGGCTGGCAAGACATGGCACCTGTCATTTCCGTGGCACCCACATTCCCGTGGCCAGAAATCAGTCACGTGGCCACATCTACCTGCAAGGGAAGTGTGAAAAGCTAGCGTGCCGTCTGACCTGGGGTCAGGTAATGATGATGATGATGTTTTGGTGAACGTATAACAGTCATTGCCGCACAGGTACTACAGTGTGTCCACTTCACAGGTAGGGTCATCGACAGGAAGGTTAGGAAGTTGTCCGAGGTCACACACACGCCAAAATGATCGTAGAGCTGGGATTTAAACCCCGGTCACCAGTCTCCGGAGTCCACATTCTCACCCGTGTACGTTACGTCCTGCCTCTGATCGTGTGCATGGCTAGGAAGATGCGACGGGCTGTCTCGGTGATAAAGCAAGAGGCCTAGCACGCGGCTGAGCGAATGAGCGCGTGGAGGACACTGTGAGCAGGAAGGACTTCTGGTCTTCGAGTCAGACTCTAGATGCACCTTTCTTAGGCAAAATAACATGTCAAAATCAGCTGTTCAGGTGGAATTTCACCGTGAGCCAGGTTGCGAGGACGTTTTAAAGACCTTCGTCGCGGCATATTATTGAGAGCAGAGTCACATCTGCCTTTGCAAATGGGCCACAGGCAAGCACTGGGTGAATCCGCTTCCAGTACTTCAGCGCTTAATAGCGGACTGATTTCCCTGAGCCCGTGCCCTCACCCGCAGGATGACGACATGCTGTGAGGATCACGTGACGTAGAGCGTGTAAAGGGAGTGGAAGAACGTGAGGTAGTCACGATAGGTAGTCACTGCTCTCCAGTCTGGAAAGTCACCACCTTGGGGACTTCAGCGAGGTCTCGGAGCACTCGAAGCTCATAGCCCTGCTCAGAGTTACCGATACGTTCCTTCCAAAGTCCAGTGATCTGCACTTTCAAACGGGAAGATGTTTGAAGACCTGGAGAAAAGGGGGCCACACCTGGGCGTCAGAGCGGAGGGTCAGCCATCTCGAGGACACCAGGCGCCACCTGCAGTGCCTCGTGATATGGCCGCTGCTGGCCTGTGGCCTGGGTTAGCTGCTCAGGACTCCTTTCGGGAGACCAGTGAGCACGGTTCGGTCCGGCGCAGGCGCCAAAGGGAACACGGCAGCCGACGCGCCTAGAAAGTCTGAGGGCTGGAGTCTCGGCTCACAGGGCTTCACCGGACCCTGGTGCCTCCGTCGTTCAGTGGTGCTCAATGTCACGGTGGTAAGACGGGCGATGTGAGGAGGTGAGGCTCAGGCTTGCGTTCTCTGGGGCACGAGGGGGTGCAGGGATCGCTTCCACCTGCCAACCCTGGCGTCTCATCGGCCGCTCCCCAGCCTGTCTGCTGGGCTCTGTCCGTCACCCAGACTGAGAACAGGGAGGAGATGGTTCTGCACAGACGGTTCAGGCTCGCCTTTCCCAGGAGAGGGTGAATAAATGCTGAGTTAAAAAAGAGAAAAGTGCAGCTGTGCATCCTGGTAGCTGACGGCTTCTCCCACGGCGTTTCTGGTTTGCTCGCGACGCTCCGCGTCCTCCCGTCCCTCGCTGGAGGCCTTCTCGGTGACGGCCCACCTGCCAAGGCCGTGCCCTGAAAACGCCTCTTCCCCTCTGTCCCCTCCCAGGCCCTCCAGCCCCCCCACAAGATGTCACTGTCCAAGCAGGGGCCACCCCGGCCACCGTCCAGGTCTCCTGGAAGCCGCCTGCTCTGACTCCCACCGGCTTGTCCAACGGAGCCAGTGTCACCGGGTACGGCGTGTACGCAAACGGGCAGAGGGTGAGTCTCGGAGGGGGCGGGGCTGGGGGTCGCCAGGCTCGGACACAGCAGAGACCGGCCCCAGGTGTGCTCGGGGGAGGAGGGACGACCCCCTCGCAGGGGTGATCGCTGGAGCATCCGCATCTCCTTCCCCAGCGATTATCCGGCCCCACGCCCGGCCCGGCCAGGACACACCAGGACACCTCTGCCCCACCGTCTCTGGCCCCTTCCTGTTTCCAGAATTTTCTCAGTCTCCCTCCCTTCACTGATTTCCTGCCCGGCTCCTGGCTTGTGTTTGTTTGGTTCGGTTTTCCTCCACCCAGTGTTTAAAAATTCACCTCTCTGAGTCCCCTGATACCAGAGCCGCCTCCACCAGTGACTGGCTCACTCACCGCAACCAGCTGATTCCTGGCCACATGTTACTGATGGCTGGCGGTGGGTCCCTCCTGGGAAACACTGCAGGGTTTGCACAGGCGACTGGGCCTTGACACCGAGAAACGGGTGTCCCCGGTGCTCCGTGGAGGGGACCCACACCGGCCCCAACCCCTGCCTGGCAAGAAGCAGAAGCGTCCGCCTCTGGGGAAGACTTGGGAAAGCTTCCCGCCTCCCGTCCCCACCGGCCCCTGGGGAGCAGGGATGGCCGGGGACAGCGGCAGGGCCCTGAGCCGTCTCTGGCTGCCCAGCTGCCTCCTGCGGCCCCTGGCTCTTCCCTCTGCGCCCCTGGGCAGGCCGTCCTCTGCAGGAGAGGCCGGAGCCCCTGGAGTCCCTGTCGGCCTCTGCCCAGCCGCTTCCTTCCCAGTGGCAGCATAAACCCCGTTTCCAGACCCCTCTGTGGCCCCTGCCTCTTCTGAGTGGGTCCAGAAGATGGGAGGGGAACGGGCCTGCGGAACCGGCTACACCAAAACCCGACAGCCGGTCAGGTCCCCTGTCCCACCCCCGACTTCCCGGGCTTGCCTCGCTGCCCCGCTGCGCCGGGGTGTGGGTGGCTCAATCCTAGGCCCCAGGGCCTGGCTGGGGGCCGGTGGGCGCACCCAGCATGGCGCTCTCTGTGCAGGTGGCCGAAGTCATCTTCCCCACGGCGGACAGCGCGGCGGTGGAGCTCGTGCGGCTGCGGAGCCTGGAGGCCAAGGGCGTGACCGTGCGCACCTTCTCCGCGCAGGGCGAGTCGGCGGACTCCGGCGTCGCTGCCATTCCCCCCGGCCTCCTGGTGTCCCCACCCCCCCACCCGAGGACTGCTCCCGCACCGAAGCCGCTAGCCAGTGCCGGAGCCCCCGATACCAAAGATGAACACCTGGGCCCCCACGCCAGGGTGGACGAGTCCTGGGAGCACGGCCGCGCGCCCGCCCCTGCGCACGGGCACACGCTGGAGCCGCCGGGGCTGCCCGGCTCGGGGAGGAGGTCGCCCTCTCCCAGCCGGATCCTGCCGCAGCCGCAGGGCGCCCCGGTGTCCACCTCTGTCGCCAAGGCCATGGCCCGGGAAGCCGCGCAGAGAGTGGCCGAGAGCAGCAGGGTAAGCTGGGTCGCCCCCCTCGGTGGCCGCTCTGCTCCGGAGCGCGTCCTGTCCCCGAGCCCCGCGGGGCGGCCACCCCCCAACACCGGAGCCTGCGCAGGAGACGGGCCCCTCCGAACACGCAGCCAGACCGCCCTGCGGGCTTGGGGGGCAGAGGCCGAGCCCAGCCCTGGACCTTCCCCTTTCGCGTGTCTTGTTCCTGGTCCTGCGTGGACTAAATTGTTTTCATTTGCAAATGTTTAGCCAGATAGCTAAGGAAATGCCAGGGCGTGCCTGGCTTGGACGATGGGCTGACACACACCCATGACAGCGGCTTTGGTCTGTGCCGTGGGATCCGAGAGTCGCCCGCTGGACGCCAGCCAGGGGCCCAACTTCCCCACCTGGGCACTCCCGGTTTCGCTCAGTTCAGAGTCCTGGCAGGCGTGCGTGTACAGACACACATGTATACGTATGTAGATACACATGTCTGTACACAGAGGCACATATTCCTACATGTAGAGGTGCGCACAGATACATACATATGTATGTGCATATTTGCATGCCTGTTACTAGAAGTTTTCTGAGTCGAGCAGAGGGAGTATTTGGATCGTGGTAGGGCCACGTTCGTCCTGACCTGTGCAATGAGACGTGAATTTTTAAGAAATCTTCTATAAAGTGACGCCTCCCCCCAGGACTCGGGGAGTAGGATCTGGACCAGAGCCAGACCGTGTGTCCCTGCCTGCCTGGGACAAGCCCCCACCTCTCTCGTTGCGGGGAGCCCGCGTCCCCACCTCGGAGGCAGCGGCGCGGCCCCGGTCAGGGCCCTCAGCACCCTGGTCAGCCTGTCGGGTCTCGGGATGGCGACCCCTGGAGAAGATTGTGCCGGTGCCGGGACACTTTCCTCCCAGCAGTCCCCGCTGGGCACACCCCCAGGGGACAGCTGAGCAGTGCAGGTGGCCTCTGGGAGGATGGAGGGAGAACAGCGGCTGAAAAGGGGCTTCCATCGCTCCCAGCCCTGGCCCCGGGAGCACCTGCCCAGGCAGTGCCCCAGCGCCTCCTGAAAAACCAGAACTTCGGACTTTTCTGTGATGTCTCCTAATTTGTTTGACGTGGTCACTAATACTTGAGAGAGAGAGAGAGAGAGAGAGAGAGAGAGAGAGAGAGAGACACACACACACACACGTGAATTTGTGACCTTTGACGAAAGGGACTCCTTCAGAATGTGCAGATCCGTCCCGGCTCTGATCGGCTCACTGGCGGGAGCCCCGGGCCTCGGCCTCGGGAGTTGGTGCTTTTTGGGGGGCCCCAGGCAGGGAGGGGGTGGCGGACGTGCTGCCCCTCTGCCTTTCGGGTGTGGCCATCTCTCCTCCCGGACAGGCCGTAGTGCTCTCCCCAGAGGACTGCAGAGAAAGCAGATACTTCTGAGTTTCTGGAAAACATTAATTGATAAAAGTAAAAGCCAGGCAAAGGTGACCAGTGGGGGGCGGTGAGATTGTCATCTGTATCCGTGCATTACCTGAAGCACAGGTCAGCATGACGCTGGTTAGCGCGGGCCACCCGGCGTCTGCGTGCTGGGACAACGCGGGAAACCCGCGCCCTGGGGCAGGGAGCGGGCGCGTGGCCGGGCTGGAGGAGCCGTGCCCGGCAGCGGGTCCCAGCATGACTGGGGGGCTCTGGCGGCTCCTCCGGCCCCTCCCGAGAGCTCCCGCTCAGCCCTGCGTCTCCTTTCTCTTCCCAAGTTAGAGAAAAGGAGCATGTTCCTAGAAAGGAGCGGCGTGGGGCAGCACGCCCCCTCGGACGAGGAGGACGGCGACGACCCCCCTGACGTCAGAAGGCGAGGGGCGTCTGTGGACGACTTCCTGAGAGGGTCTGAACTCGGCAAGCCGGTGAGTGCCGGTCGGCCCGGGCCGCCAGCTCCCGGCGGGCAGCGGCTTGGGACAGGCTCCTGGGAAATCGGGAGACACAGGGGCCCTCTCCCGCCACCTGGGTGCACGAGAGAGGCGGAGACGCGTCCGCCTGGGTCATGACGGTCCTACTAGATTTTTGAAGTTTAGGCTTAGCAGTGTCTGTCTGTGCACATCACCTCGCTTGGGGACGACTGCAAAAGTCTAAGTGTGAGGCTTCCACCTCCCCCGCTCCTCCCTGCCGGCGTCGGGTCACGGGGCCCGTCTCCTGGGTCAGGTCGCGGTGGCCTACAGGTACCACCTGTTCTCCGTTTAGGCAAAGCCTACCATTTGCGTATTCACTTCCGTTAATTGGCCAGATGTTTTGTGGACATCTGCTCTGTGCCAGGCATCACGGGGGGATTCAGAATCAAACCGTCGGCATCCTGCCCTCAAAGCAGCAAAACGTCTGAGCTAGATCACGAACGACACGTTCAGCGGATCTGGGGTTATCTGATCTTGCGCGTTCTAATGGAATTGCTCCCGAATGGCGTGAAGAACTGAAATCGGACGGCAGGAGGGGTCGGAATAGCCAAGGGCCTGGAAAGTTCTAAAACCTTAGGACGTCGGATCACCCGGTTCGGTCCGTACCTGCTTCTACGGCAGGGCAGCCTGACAACCTGACAAGAGGGGGCCTCGGGGGTCCCACAGACCTGGACTCACCTCCTGGCTCTGCCCCCGCTGGTCACAGCATCATGTGTCGGAAGCCACCTCCAGAGATGGGGGTCTTCCTCTGTGAGATGAAAGTCATCCCATTTGCATTAATTTTAGCACAAGAAACAGAATGCCCAACTAATCGTGACTGAGATAACAGAGAGATTTCATCACCCCACGTCACAGGAAGCCGTCCTGAGCACCCCGCCCTGCCAGACCCCGTTCCTGGCTTTATCTCGTTAGCTCAGCGAGCCCGGACTCCTTGTGGGCAGAAGCCTCGGCTTTCAGCGGACCACCGTGTCTCTCGCGTGTCACAGATAGGAGTTGCTCAGTATTTGCTGAATTAATGACTGAAGGAAGCGGGGAGGCAGAGGCTAGCTGTCACCTTAATTCTCCGAAAACTTCAGATTCCCACTCAAATTAATCAGCTCGTCCATCGTCACCCACGCAGAACATCAGATCCCAGAACTTGTTTCTCTTGTCACTAAAAGTCTGTACCCTCGTTAAATCTAAGTCAAGGAAAGAGGCTTTTCAGTGGGGAGTTTAATTTGGGATTTTTGTTTCGGCCAGGGAAAGGGGGGTTGCTGGGCGACAGGACCGAAGTTTGTCGTAGTGACGTTTAAAATCCTGTCTCGTGGGAGGAGCTCTGCCTCAGCTTCCTCATAAGTGAACTGGATCAGCACAAGCGTCCTGCCGGCTGCTAGCTCGGTGCGTCTGCTCAGCTGCCTCCCCCGTCCCGGGAAAGCGTGTCCACCTGCCGCTATTCTCCACCGAGGACTCAAGGGCAAGGCTGTGTGTTCCCCAAGGGAAAAGCACACTCGAGGTGGCGTTTCCCAGGCAGAGGCAGTGGGATTGCTTGGGCTCGGGGTCTGGCAGACCTGGCCCCTGGCGCCTCTCACCAGGGGGTCACCTCGAGCAGGTCACTGGACATCACCTGTGCAGCACTCTTCCGAGGGGAGGACTGACCTCGCGTATGGGGCAGACGCTACACTCCTCCTTCCATCCCATGAGTTTATCCCCACGTCATCCCTGGGCTTGAGTAAGATGAGACCGTGTTCTCATGTCCTCCCTGGACGCCTTGGGAAAACCGCACTAAAACCAGTCTGATCTTTGTTTAAAATCCGTTCGCTTTCCTGTCGCCCGCTGGGTGAAACGGTCAGGGCTGGAGCGGCTCAGATGCTGGGCTGCAGACTGCGCCGCCGAGACGGCTCCTGTGCGCCCTCTTGCGGGCACAGCGCGGATAACACTCTGCCTGCCGCGCTCACGCGCGCTCCTCCTGGGCGGGCCACCGCTCCCTGGGACTCGCAGCACGTAAGCATCTTTGTCTCGGTTAGTCATCGAAACCTGGGTATTTTTAGTAAACATGTCGCAGAATGCTATTAAACCCGTTCGTCTGGCTGCCCACGAGCAAAATAAAGGAGCTGTTCTCAGTCAACACCATGCAGCAAACCAGACTATCTTTACGATGTATCACGCTCGCAAATTCGAGCTCGTCAGAGTGTGCGGTTTGAGTTGTTGGAACTTATTTTGCTTTAAACACGCGAGTCATCGAGCGACGGAGCGTGTCATTTGCAAGCGAGACAGCTGCTGAGCTGGAGTGGCACCGGCATCGCGAGTCTGCCGGGGCGGCCGGGGTCTCAGAGTTGGCGTGTTCACGAGCATCCTCTTAATCCTCAAACCTTTTACGCAGCCCCAGCCTCCTCTCCGTGTCCCTTCCTTCCTCTGGTGTTGGGGACCACACAGCCTGCACGGGGGCTTCCGCCTCCTGCCCCGGCCAGGCTGGCACTCGCGAGCGCCTGGCGCTCTCTGAAATCTCGTGCCTTTCGTGGCGCCCCGCGCCGCCGTACCGCCCCAGCCCCCCGTGTTCACGTGCCGCGTCCGCTCCCTACTGTCACCGGAGTCGTAGCTTCCGGCGTGACCCTTTGTCCAGCCAGTGAGTAGGAGAAGCTGAGGGTGCCCAGAAACGCTTTGCCCGTGAGTCTCACAGGCCCCAGCGGGCGTTCTGTCTGCTGGAGCTGGGAGGCCTGCCTCGGGCCCATCTCTGCCATCCCAGCTCGCGGCGTGGCTCGGATGGGGATGTCCGCCGTCCTGGCTTTCCTCACCCTAAGCTGCGCGGCACACACCCAGACACCCAGGCACCTGTCCGTGTCTCTAGGTGTTGGGTTCCGAGAGCTGCCAAGAGGGGATGGGGCCGACCAAGGACCCCTCTGGGGAGCCCAGGATGCCGGAGGAGCCACGCGTGCCGAGATGCCATTCCATCAGTGTCCCCTCTTCTCGGCCCTCAGCCCCACTGTTGCCATGGAGACGAGTACCACACTGAGAGCAGCCGGGGGTCTGACCTCTCCGACATCATGGAGGAAGACGAGGAGGAGCTCTACTCCGAGATGCAGCTGGAAGAGGGGGGGCGGAGGCGGCCCAGCGGCACATCCCACAACGCCCTCAAGGTCAGTGGCCGAGGGGGGGCACGGGGGGGCCTCGCCTTGCATAGAAGCCCCTGGATTTGGATTCGCTTCTTTCTCACCATTGGATCTCACCAGCATTCGGGAATTAGCTGTGCCCCCCAGTTTGGGGGGAATCCACGTGGCGCCTTCTGGGGGCCCCGGCGCTGTGCCAGGGTTGAAGTGGGAGGAGTAGGGGGCGATTGCACCCCAGCCTTGGGTCTCACCCTGGAGGGAGGCGGCGTCTGAGTCGGAACCGGGACAGGGAGAGCGTGGGGGCGGGGGCTGCGTAGGATTCCCCAAGAGGAAGGGGTTGAGGCGGCCCTGCCCGGCACGGCGAGGTCAGAGGAGGGCTGGGTGGGTCGTCCCAGGGGCCAATCACATGAGCCCCTCACGGGCAGGCGGGTCCGATGCCCTGCTCAGACCACCTCCCGCCAGGCCCTAGCACCCGCTACCTGCCACCCCGGGAGGCTACCTTCATGCATACTGAGCTCGAGGCCACCCTAAGCCGGGGCTGGGGTTTCCCTTGACGTGGCGACCCTCTTTCCTTGCTGCTGCTGCTGATGGGCAGTGTTCCAGCTCGCGCCTTTGCGTGCTCCACGGAGCCACGGGGCTGACCACCTCTGGGCACCGGGCCCCGCGCTAGGCCGAGGGCAGCCCCGCCCTCCAGCGGTTCCCAGTCCGGGGGCGGGGGGATGGACGCAGGGCCAGGCCACTAGCAGGACCTTTGTAGGTTTCCAAAATGAAAAAGGCCTTGGAGAGGAAACTCCTGCCGGGGGCGGAGCCTCCAGCGCCGCGTTTGGCGACACAGAGCTGAGCACTCTGACCGGTGGGCAGGGGCACATCCAAATCTGGCCCGCCCACCCGGCGCCTCCTTGCATAGACAGACTGACCTATGTTCTCCCAGCAAAGGTCGCTGGCAGGGCCTTGGGGATGCCCTGTCACCAAAGAACATGCCAGATCCCTATGCAAATCTTGCATGGTTGCAGCTTGTGTGCAATTCCCGGTGACTCCCCTCCCCCCACCCCAGCTCCCAGGGTGACACCATTGAGCAGGATTCACACTGGCCTCTCCTGAGTGGTCAAGCCGAACCCCCCCGAGTCCCCACGCTGTGCCCCAGAACCAAGCGCTACCTGGAAGTGCTCGTGAGTCGGGCCAGGTTAAGGGTGTACCTGTCCTTCTGACTTGCTGCGATGCTTCTCCTTTTGATGGAGGAAGATCTGGGGGTGGTACTTCTCGAGAACAGTCGAGCAAGGAAATGAAAAGTCACCGTCTCTCCTTGGGAGGAGGCCCAGGGGGCAAGCTTATTGGTTATAGGGCCACAGGGCCGAGCCCCACCCCCTCAGGCAGAGCCCCCACTTCACCTCTTAGGAACAGCAGCGCAGGGTCACAGGGGCAGGAGGGTGGCAGGGACGGCAGCAGCTCACTTCCCCTCCCGCCTAGCGTTCTTACAGATCAGGAGATGTCGCAGGCTGGTCTGGATTTCTGGATTCTCTCGAGAAGTTCCAAGAGGTGGCTGAGAGCTCTGGCTGGGCTCCCGTTGCCACCTGGCAGCGATGGGTCTCCTGCTGGGAAGGGTCACATGTTGGTCCCTGCCTGCCCTGGAGAGCCCTGGGGCTACCTCCCTGTGCTCTAGGGTGGTTCTTTCTGGGTGTCCTTGAGCCGATACTGGTTGACATTCCCCAGAGTGTACACTCCAGAATTTGGCCTTAGCAAAGGAGATACGTCAGCCAGCAGAGTGTGTGCCCAGGGGCCCTCTCATCTGGCTCATAGCCAGGTGCAGGCCACGGCAGACCCAGCACCAGGTAAACCCATGCAGCCCAGTGGGGGCCGGCAGGTGGCCAGTCTGCGCGCGCACAGGTGGTTTACCTCCACCCAGCAGGGGAGGCGCTAGGGCTGGAGAGCCGGTCAAGGCCCCCCAAGGAGAGCCTGGTTAGGAGCGGCCTTCAGCGGGAGGCACGTCTTTTAGGTGGAGGATGAGTCTGAGGGCTGTTCCTGGCAGAGACAGGGCAGCGTGAGTTCCACGGGTTTATCAAGGAGCCCCGGGCCCGGCCAGCTCCGCGCCAGGCGCTGGAGACCGCGGTGGCTCCGACACCGGCTCTTCTGGGCCCCCAAGCGCAGGGCGCAGAGGACGGATGGGCAGACTCAGGCCTTTGCCCGCCGTGACCAGCAAGACGGTGCGCGGTCGCCGTTCCAGGGCGCTGGCGACGAGGTGCCTGGTGTCACGCAGCTTCTGTTATTTTAGCCGGGGAGAAAGGTGAGGTCAGCGGAGCGAGGAAAGGGTTTGAGGGGGGCTCAGTGCGAGGGAGAGAACACGGCTGAGTGGGACACACAGGACCGGGCCGGGCTCGCTGCGGAGCCGGCGCGGGTCAGGCGGCCTCCGACGGCAGCCGCCTCGGGGTTCTGAGGACACGGCAGTGGGCAGTGGGGCGCGCCCGCCTCGCAGGGGTCCCCCGCAGCCCCGCCAGCTTCTGCACGCGCGGCCGCACCCCCGGAGCATGCCGCTGCCCAGACGCACGCGCCGCGCCCCATCGCCTGGGACACTAACTGTGTGTGTTTTCTCCCCCGCGCCCACTTCACGCGCGGCCACGCCCTGCCCTCCCGCGCCCGCCCCACGCGCCACCCCCAAGGAGTGCCCCGCGCATCGGGCCTCCGAAGGCGCTTTCCCGGAGCCGCAGCCCCCGCGCAGGAAGAGGCTTTTCAGTATCCCCGAAGTCGCGGAGGAGGAGGCCGCGTGCTGCGAGCTGCTGCAC
>NW_012151463.1:533358-535299 GCF_000956105.1 Propithecus coquereli
TTTTTTTTTTTTTCAAAATGATCCTTAGGGACTTACCTATAACTGTTAGTATTACTGCAGGGTTTTTTCCCCCGCTTGTTTTTTGGCCTTCATCCATAACTGGAAAAAAAATGGAGAACAACTATTGTTTTTGCACGTTGTTTCCAAGTTTTTTTTGGCTTTTACCCCCTGGCTTCTTTTCTGCATCGACAGTTTGCAAAATGCGTTTCCCACTGTCTGCCTCCACCTGTGGCTGCAGACACCCCGCTCTGTTAGCCGGTTTGGGGAGCAGGTTCATTCAAGGCTTCGCTCATCTCTGCACTGTGTCCTCCTTCCAGAACATTTGCTCCGGTCGTGCTAACCCCTCCATTGAAAACACAGGTGAGCCGTCCACATGGCGCCAGGCCTCGGGTCTGAGCCCGTGAGCTCTCTGATGGGTCCACCAGAGGCGCTGACCCACACCCGGTGACTCACCCGCCAGCCACCCGCAGCCTGCACCCCGCCGTGCAGCCCGCACCCCCAGGCACGGGGGACTCCCACCGTTCACTCCTGTGTTCCCGAGAACCTCCTCACTCAGCTGACTTCCTAGCGAGCTGGAGGTTTTGCTTTAATGCCCTTTAACCAACTCCCCGCTGAAGTCCGAGTTAGGGGTGTGCTTTCCCGGAGAGGAGAGCCACCCAGGTGAGCCCTAGAGGATCACCAGCGTCTTCAGATTAGGGCGAAGGTGCGTATGTGAGTTTCAAAGCTGATAAAATACAGAAAGTTTTTGGAAACCTCTCCTACAACTTATATCCAGGCAGGACATTTGGAATTGCAGCATTGACCCCACTTCTGTGATAGCTGCCGGGGAGAGGGGCAGGGCCCGTGGAAGCCAGGCAGGGGTGAAAGTGAGCAGAGGTGCCCGCGGCGAGGTGAGTCATGCTAAAACCGTCGTCCTTTTGGTCCAAGGCATTTGGCCTCAGCAGCAGTAGCAGCAACAAAAGGGTACTTCCCGAGGAGTTACTTTTTGCCCCAACCCGAGTGTCAAACTGCGACTCTGATGTGGAGAATGGGGTGCCAGGTGACAGCTTTGTTCTCTTCCAGGGCATTCAGCTAACCTTTCAGTTAAAAGCTAAGTTTAGTTGCCTTTAGAGCTTCTGCTTCTCGATCGAATCAATTTGGCTAACTGAATTCTTTCCTCCCAAAGGCTGGCAAGACTTACGACTTTGTCGCTGTTTTGTCTTTAGATCTTAGGAAACCCGGCGTCTGCAGGATGGGCAGATAGGGTGGATCACGTGGGCCGGAGGTTTCCCCGCGGCAGCCCTGGTCCTCAGCGGTCCCGGCCGATGCCCATCCCGTCCATCGGTTAGTGGCCCGTCGGCGCCTCTCTCGCGTTGTTTCCACCTCAGAGCACGCGGCTGCTTAGTCTTGCATCTAGACATTTGAAGAACGTTTTTTTAGGAGTGGCATTTTCAGCTAGATACAGAAAACTCTCGGTTATTTATGGCAGGAAAAGGGCAAGAACAACACAGCAAGATAAATAAAACCCATCATAAGTATCCTCAAAGTACAACGTATTGGCTTTTTGCATCAGTCTTCTCCCTGCCGACATTTTGCTGGAGAGCAGAGGAGATGCTGATGGGGTCGCCTTGTGCGCACTGCTTGCCCTGGCCGGGCTTTCCTGAAATGCCTGCGGCAAAAGCCCACGGCAAGTAGGCCCTGAGTAACCGAGAGTTTCTGTATGGGCACGACACCTTGGCAGCTGGAGCCGAGAGCAACGGGACATGCCAGCAGCCAAACGTGCCCCCGAACTGTGCCCTCTCATCCATCTGGTCACCTTCCCGCTCCCAAGTCATCACCTGGCATTCTGTTTCCATTCTCTTAACTACTTTTTGGAATTCGGCCAGCTGTGCTGTAAAGCTGTCATTGCAGCCATCCTAATCCACCTGCTTCGGGGGGCGGGGGGGGTTATGTGGCTGAATA
>NW_012151463.1:535794-564209 GCF_000956105.1 Propithecus coquereli
CTCAAACTCCTGGGCTCAAGTGATCCTCCTGCCTCAGCCTCCTGAGTAGCTGGGACTACAGACACATGCCACCGTGCCTGGCTAATTTTTTGATTTTTTTTTTTATAGAGACGGGGTCTTGCTATGTTGCCCAGGCTGGTCTCGAATTCCTGGCCTCAGGTGATCCTCCTGCCTTGTCCTCCCAAAGTGCTAGGATTACAGGTGTGAGCCACTGTGCCCAGCCTAGAATGTTTTTATCAATAAAAATTTCATAGAATGTTAAAGATCTTTATAAAACACAGTATTTTCAGTTAACTGAAAAATAACAAAATATGCACAGATTCAGAAAACATTGATTTTACTTATTACAGATCAATTATTAATAGCAGTTACATATATGCTGAGCCTAAATTCCTCTGGAGTGTTCTAAACCTAGCATACCATCTCAAATCTTCATTTATTTTGTGCGTAATTTCTTCTGCAACAACTACAGAGCTTAAATAGGTTCTCCTGGCTCTCAAATCAAATGACCCTTCAGAGACTCCCTGTCTTGAGAAACCAGGTTGGGGAAAGGCCAGTCTTCCTGTTCAAGGCTCTATGTTTTGCAAAACTCTGCTGTTGAAGCTGGTTTCGAGTCTTCATTTGATTGCAGTTTTAGTGAGTCATGAAGAGTACAGGCACTGCTCATTGAATGAACTGTTGAGGTTCAAGCCATGGAAAGCCAGTGTTGTGGGCGGTAAGAAAGGGTATCCTTTGGAAGAGTCTCGGTAGGTCTTCTATTCCAGTCTCGCAGGGTAGAACTGAAAATCGTGTGCTGCAGCCAATCCCCGCCTGAGCAAGGAAGCAAAGGGGAAAAACCCCTGTGCTTGCAGTCCTGCCAGGGTGAGCCTCATCTTCAGTCTTAGACAACCCTTTAGTGGGATTTTTCTTAAGGTGAAGAATTCAAAAGACTCCAGACACATCTTAATTTTAGTAAGACACTTGTTAAATTGGTTGAAAAGAGTAATTCTGTGTTAACACCTAAACAAAAGAAAAAGCCTCTTAATAACATAACTAAAAAAAATGTTAAGTAATAAATCCATGATAGATTTGCTTTAATTGTACAGACTTCGTATCATGTGGCAGCCCAGAAATACATATAAAAACACAATTAAAATCAAACACTTTACACACAGACACGTACATACACATGCCTTAGTGCCTATTATATTTTCAGAAGGGAACATAGTGAAATGTGTTCATAACCTGCCTTAAGGAGGAGGAACATAAGGGGAGCAGCCCTAGGGAATGAACAGCCAGTGATGTTCAGACAGACACCATCTTCCTCTCGTTCTCATTTACTTAGTTCTGTTTTTCTTGTAAAAATATTAGAAACTAATATTTTAGAAATCTGCTATATTCCAGAAGCATCGCTTTTCTTTTTCAGAGGAAATCAAGTCTGTAAACCAGACGTCCTAGGTGTATTTTTAATAAGCAATGGTTCCACAATTAAATGAAAATCCTGTAACTTTTAATATTCTCTGCCTTTCCAACATTTAAGAAAAAACACAATGCCCTTCATGATTTAAGAAACAAAAGTTTTACAGCTCCACATCTGATAAATCCTAAATTGTATGATTAGCATGAGGCGGGCCTCTGAACATTGGTAGACGTCTCCAAAGATAAATTTAATTGGATTTTGGTTTTTCCCTTTATAATCTTTGGTCTTTGCACTTATCTCGTTTATTTACCTGTCAGACAGAAGGCCCGAGGGTTTACCCTTCTGACACTGCATTACCGCGTTTGAGAGGATTTTATTCTTACTAACCGACTCTGAAAACGTCCTCTACTGTCTCTCATTTTGCATTATTTTGGCCACTGAGCTTCTGGAGTGAGGAGGCACGCCATGTTTCCTTCTGTGTCTAGAGAGGAAAAATGAAAAATCAGTAACTACGTCAACAAAGGTTGGCCCTTTAAAAAAAACAAAAAGACTCTTCCTCGGTTTCCCCGCAAGGACAAAGCTGAGGAGCCGCGGAGCATGTTTAACGGCTGCCTCCCTTTCTCTCCGTAGAGGTCGCGGCGGACGGTAGCAGTGCGGGCGCGTGGGCTCGGGCAGGTAGCGAGGGGCACGTTCCTCCTGCAGAAGACGGTGCTGGTTCTCGCAGCACCCGTGGACGCGGGAGCCGGCCCCGGCGGCGAGCCAGGAGCCCCGGCCTCCCTGCCCGCCCGCACGGTACGCAGCCCGCCCCTCCTCCCCCTGGCACAGGCCCCCGGCCCCGCGCCGGGACTCGGCACGGCAGGGCGGGCAGTGCCCACCGCCCCGGGCGGCCCGCGCAGGTAAGTGCCGCCTGCGGCCCGGCGGCGCCGCCGCAACCTGCAGCCCCCGGGAGGCCAGATTCCCGCAGGCGCACCCGCAGGCCCGGGCTGTCCCCGCCGCGGGCAGGGGCTCGTCGCCGAGCACCGTCTCTGGAAGAGCGCTGGTGATCCCACGGCAGCCACGCACCTTCCAGCGCAAGACTCGCCCCACCCTGGCCCGCACCTCCCCGGAACCCGCAGGAGGAGACGGCGTCCCGCTGGGGGCAGTTCTGCCCCTCTGGGCGGGATGCCGGCCTCGGGGGTCCCCTTTGGTCCCTGTGCCTGAACGCCTCCTGCGGTGTGGCCCCTTGTGGTCCACGCAGTTTTGGGCTTAAAGACGTAAAAGTGCGGTTTTTCACATGCCACAGTCTTTGACCGTAAGCGGCTACTGAGCAAGCGCCCTCCTCGGTGGGCCGCGGGAGCGACTGAGGTTTTCGAGGAGGACGCTGACGTCGCTCCTGCCCCCTGTGCTGTGACGCCGCGGCGTCGCCACGCGCGCTCCGCTGGGGAAATGCCGGAGGCGGCGCTGTGCTCCGCTGACGTGTTTCCGCAGCGGGGACCGCGTCCTGCAGGTCACGTGTGCACGGTGCTCGGTTTCTTGCGCGCATCTGGCACAATCGCGAACGAGCGTCCTGCTCACGCGCTGCGGCGCTCACGGGTCGCAGGAGGGCGCCCTCTAGCTTCTCCCTGCGTCCAGGTGACATTTGCAACCAGAAAAAGTCATTGGGTCTTTTCATTGAGCATCAGCAAAATCAAAACTGGTGTGAAGCAATTAACGACGCCCGCCGTGGGAATGTTTTATTCCCTGGCAGAAGTTAAATTACTGAATTTTTAGATTAGGCATTCTAAAAAGGTCCTGAATTTCAATAGTGTAAACAATTCACTGCATTTTCAAAATCGACCTTTCCTGCAGCTAAAGTGCTTTTCTTTTTAAACTCTTTCTTTCTTTCTTTTTGCTGGTGAAAGAAGCCGATTGCTTGGTTCTTTCTCCACCACCTGTCGGGTCCCTTCTGCACGCCTGTGTCCTCTCATCCCACGCCTGTTCCCTCCTGCTGGTGACAGAGTCTAGACTGGGCTGCTCTCCCAGCCTTGCCTTCTCTGCGGCTGACTGTGTTTCCTCATTTGCTTCCCTGCTGCTGTTCTGAGACCACCTCGTGTGACCAGAACAGTACTATCTGTCGGTTGTTTGTCACTCTGTACACATACACGCACATACATGTGTATGCATATATATCTAATGCTATCCAGTGATACATATGCATATATATTAGAATTTCAAAAAGGATAGTTTTAGAAACGGGAGGGTAGGCGGAGTTGAATCCCAATTCTGCCAGGAAACCGCTCATTGCTGCAGTGAAGAATGTGCTTGTTGCCAGTTAAGGATTTAGAGCTAAGTGAACAGCTTGGCCACCTCTCTCGGACTTCGACTGACATACAGACACATTTTGCACACGGGCTGCGCTCGTTCTCCACTTCACAGAGTGCGTGGGTGCCTGGGTGCTGTCCCGTGGGGTCCCACCTGCACCTGGCCCCCTCTCCGGGGGTGGAGATGGCCACCCGCCTGTGGGAATTCCCACGTGTGGCCGGGTCCAGGGTGTGGCCACGCTTCGGGACGGTTACCCCATCTCTCCCGTCCACCCTGGTCGGGGATCCTGATCCCCTTCCGCCCACATGCCAAGCCACAAACTTGCCATGGCCGGAGGACTCACCTGTTGCTGTCTTCACCCCACATGCTCCCAGACGAGTACTCGGGGCGAGACCACCTCTCCCCAGACTTCTACGAAGAGTCAGAAACCGACCCTGGCGCCGAGGAGCTCCGGGCCCGCATCTTTGTGGCTCTCTTCGACTATGACCCGCTCACCATGTCCCCAAACCCAGACGCCGCCGAGGAGGAGCTTCCCTTCAAAGAAGGACAGATCATCAAGGTGGGCTCAAAGGGGACGCAGTGCGGGTGCACGAGGGTCTGGGCTCGGCGGGGTGGAGCCTGACGCCGGGCAGCTCAGACGTTCCGGTGCCGGCCATGCTGGCCAGGGCCTCTGCCCCGGCGGGGTCATCCCGGCGTCTGCTCACGGGTGGGAAGGGGCAGTGCCTTCACCGCTTTGCCTTACAGAGTTGTGTGCACACACGCACACGTGCACACAGACACGCCTAGATATGTCCTGTGGACCACAGACTCCATTAGGTCCTGTGTCGTTGAGAAAAAGACTTCTCACCGCACAAGACCTAAGCCGCAGGCAGGCCAGGAGGAAGAGGGGAGGGAGCGAGGCTGGGGTCACCACGCCTTAGACCCTTGACACAACCAGACGGGTGGGCTGTTTCCTGTCCCCTTTCCTGTCCTGCCTTCTGAGAGGAGGGGCCGTGTGAGTCCAGAGTCGGGGAGTGAGAGGAAGCGTGCAGCCCCGTAGGGGAGGAGAAAGGGGGCCTTGAACCCTGGTTCACAACTTCGGAGCACGTCCAGACAGCCAGCGTTTGACAGTGGTCAGAGTGCCTGGCGCGCGGCTCTGTCTTGTGACGGGGGAGCCCACTTCGGGGGGACGGAAGCACCGCTACGTGCGGCCGACGCAGCCCTTCCGCGTGCAGCGTGGTCTCGCCCCGCGTGCCTTTACCTGCCTGAGTTCAGCCGAGCAGAGGCCCGTCAGATGGGGAGCTCAGCAAGTTGCCCAAACCCCGGGGTCACCGAGTGAGGGTCACACGTCCGCATCCACGGCAGGCCGGGGGCAATTTACGTAGGTGACCTGGGCCATTCTGCAAGTACGTGCTAAGGATATTCCTCACTGTACACGCGACTCCACTGTAAGTGGGGCCGATGGATATTTCTGGACCAACGCCGTAACCTGTTTGATTTTCCCCGCGGCTCTAGGTTTACGGTGATAAAGATGCCGACGGGTTCTACCGCGGGGAGACCTGTGCCCGGCTCGGCCTCATTCCGTGCAACATGGTCTCCGAGATCCAGGCAGACGACGAGGAGATGATGGATCAGCTTCTCAGACAAGGCTTCCTCCCTCTGAACACGCCTGTGGAGAAGATAGGTAAGCGGACCCCGCTCAGCCGTGGCCGATGCGTCTCACGGCGCGAAGCGCCTGCAGCTCGGAGCGGGAGGTGAGGAGACCCCAGTTTGCATCTCTGCGCGTGCTAGAGTCGTGTGAAAATTCACCACTCTACAAACCAGGGTCGCAGCGCGCCTGCATTCAGGGACATACACACACCTGAATGCTTGCGGAAACACAGATGATCTTCTGATGAAAGATGGAGTACAGCCTTGCTTGCTCAAAGTCTATCACATCTAGAAAACAAATGATTAACTGCTTTTTGGTAACGTCCTTGAACATCAGCCTGTGTATGATAAACATCCAGGGGTGACGGGTAGTGCTACACCTTCCATTCTTCAGGTGGATTTTGCTTCTCTAAAAGGCACAAAAACTCATTACTCTTTGATTTGGATAGACACTAGACGTCATTTATCTGGAACCAGTCTGCAAGCACCAGTGAGAAAAGAGAAAACTATTTTCAGTGAGTTTTAAGTAACGTGACATTTATGATCTTTGTTTTTTTCACCAAGTGCAGAGAAAATCTACTCATTAAAAGAGTCTCTACTTTTTCTAAATAGCTATGGAGAGATCAGTTCATGTCATTTGTATTATATTTAAGGATTAATATTTCAAAACATTAGATGCACTTTTCTTTTTTTTGGAGACAGAGTCTCACTGTGTTGCCCGGGCTGGAGTGCAGTGGCATCAGCCTAGCTCGCAGCAACCTCCAACTTCACTAACCCTCTTACGCATATCAATAGCTCACGTTTTACGTTCTGGGAAGGGGGAAGAGTACTAGGGCGAAAGTGTCAGAATGTGGGGTCTGAGGCCACTGGCCCAAGGCAGAGCATTTTCTAAGGATTGCGCCCAGGAGCATGGGGCTTTTACACGATGGTAGGTCTCCGTCACGTTGGCCCAGTGTGGCAGTAGAAGGGGGATACTGCTGATTTTGGAATGACTTTACGTGGCTTTCCTGTCCCCCTTGTGACCTACGCAGAGAGAAGCAGGAGGAGTGGCAGGCATCACGCGGTGTCGACACGGAGAATGGTGGCTCTGTACGACTACGACCCGAGAGAAAGCTCGCCCAACGTGGACGTGGAGGTGCCAGCCCCGTGTCCCCTCCCTACCGCCCCAACCCACACCGTGCACCCGCACGGGCAGAGCTGCTCTGGACCCACCACCCTGAAACCGTGTGCCCTCAGCCCTCGCCCCTGCCCGTGGGCCGTCGTGGGAAGGGCCACCAGGCCAATGAATGGCCAGTGTGGACAGGAGGCGTCTTGTTCCCCGGGGCCCGATTTTCCTGTCCTGCTACAGAAAGAGCAATTTGTGACCCACATCTGATGGGGATGGCAGCGTAGGGTCGTCTCTGGGAGACGAGCAGAAACCCATCGCAGGTGGTCAGCGAAGAACAGCAAAGCAATAAGGTCCCCTGACATTAACAGAAAAGCAGAGGGGACAGCAGCGATGTGCTAGGTGCACGAGGCCTGGTCCATCCTGGGCTCCCCGGCTTCACGAAGGCCGACCGCCATCCGCCTTCAGAGGTGAAAGATGAGGTCTTCGCTCTGCGGAGCTCTTGCTTAGACACTCATGGACTTCATTGTCTCATTTTCATGGTTAGAAATAAGACGCTGGTTTCTTTTTAAAGTGTGCTCTACTAGGTTTCTGTTTCCACGTTCTGCTGCGTAACTGGCTGCAGTGTGCTGGGCAGTCTGATGGCTGAGGACGGGGAGACTTTCTCAGCACTGCGTCCCTGCCTCGAGGCTGGTCCACGGCGCAGAGTAGTCACTTAATAAACAGGCATTTAGTTAATAATCGGGTAGACTTTTTAATACTGAGTGAAAGGACGCTTATGCAATGGTCCTTTTCTCTGATGTTCCAGGTTTTTAAAGTTAACTTTCACTAGTTTTAAAAATGTATTACCAATAGAAAACAGTAATAATCTTGAATTTTGGCCAAAAATGAAAGCACTGCAGCATTTTCCTTTCAGGTTGACATTATCTGGATTTGTATTTACTTTCTAGAAGACGATGCATAGAGCCACTTGTTAGCTTTGTGCCTTTCCTCTTTATTTGGCTAAAAGAGTAGATTAATACCAAAATTTCTCAAATAGTAAGAGAAATCACAAAAAACTTATTTTTTTAAAATCAAAAGTATTTTTTTAATTTACATAGATTCAGGGGGTACAAGTGGTTTTTGTTGCGTGTGAACCGCACAGTGGAGAAGTCTGGGCGTTTAGCATGCCGTCACCTGGACGGTGCGCGTCGAACCTGATGGGTGACTTTCCATCCCGCAGCCCCCGCCACCCTCCCCGTCCGAGTCACCAATGTCCGTTAAGTTTTTAGAACAACTACTTTGCGCAGGAAAAGACTGTTAACTTTATGTTCCCTTTCTCCAGGCTGAACTTACATTTTGCACGGGAGATATTATTACTGTTTTTGGTGAAATTGATGAAGATGGATTTTATTATGTAAGTTTTTGAACCATCAGGAGGCAGCATTTCATTCATTTTGCATTCTTTTTTTGCTTGTCTGTTCTCTTGATGCTAGCTGTGGTTTGCTGAAAAGGTCGCCTCATTTGCTCGTCTCTCTTCACTGAGTTGTATGTAACGTAGAAAGCCGGTAAGGTGATCTTCAATGTTCTTTCTTTGCGAATGATGGCATTTTCAGTATGTGTAAACTGTCAACAAAGTAAGTGCACTGATATTCTTACATTCAAAAATTGTTGCCACCCAAACCTCTATAAAACAATTTTCCAGATGTTTTATTGCATAGGTAAGAAATAAATTTTCTTACAGGGAAAGTAAGAAATACAAACAAACAGGAAAGAAAGAAAACCCCATAG
Organism: Propithecus coquereli; assembly: GCF_000956105.1. NCBI lineage: Eukaryota > Metazoa > Chordata > Mammalia > Primates > Indriidae > Propithecus > Propithecus coquereli. Next base: position 543,978 of record NW_012151463.1, read on the forward strand.
ATTTTAAAACTCCTCCTGTACCTTCCATCCCAGAGTTCCAGCGAGCCACTGTTAGCAGTGCCTGGGCCGTCTGCTGCCTTTCCTGTTCCCACGGAGTGCGTCTCCCCCATTCCCTGGAGCACTGACCAGAAGCCCACAGGGCCACTTAGGAGGTGGCTGGCCCCTGCCCACCCCATGCAGTGGTGGAGAGCCCAGTGGGGGGCCCACCTTGCATTATGCTTCCACCTACCCCCACTTTTTTTTTTTTTTTCAAATCAGAGTGGCCAAGAAACTACTAAGCCCTGACATGGCAAATTTCTCTTTGAGTCAAGCAGATTTTGCAACCTCAACCCCATGTGGAATTTCCAGCCTCCCTTCTCTGCCTGGTTTCTGATTTTTAAGATTGTAGTACTTAGGATACTTGTACTTTGTCACATTTGTTGCAAATTCATACTTTGTCACATTTGTTGCAATATTTCTTTCTAGATCATCCTCTACTTTTAAACTTTTCGTTATTTTTGTTTCCTTATTTTTTCTGGCAAAAATTTTAAGTTTGTATGTGGTCTGATTTTTCTGCCCTTGGGGGTTGGTCATCCTTAAAAAGTTCTTCAAGGTGTTAGAAATAAGCACTGTGTTTTGCTTCATTGATTTTATAGTTTCATTTTTCGTATGTAAATTTCAAGTGGCTAACTTTATTTTTTTCTTAGTTGGGAGAACTAGTGTCTCAATACCATTTATTAAATAATGTGTGCTTTCCCTTCTTAAAAAAATTTTTTTAAAAATTTGAGACAGGGTCTCGCCTTGCTGCTCAGGCCAGAGTACAGTGGTGTCATCGTAGCTCACAGCAGCCTCAAACTCCTGGGCTCAAGTGATTCTCCTGCCTCAGCCTCCCGAGTAGCTGGAATTACAAGCGGGCACCACCATGCCCGGCTAATTGTTCTATTTTTTTTTGTAGACATGGGGTCTTGTTCTTGCTCAGGCTGGTCTCGGATTCCTGGCCTCAAGCAATCCTCCTGGCTTGGCCTCCCAAAGTGCTAGGATTACAGGTGTCAGCTACTGTGCCCAGCCTATTAGCTTTATTATATATATTAAATTCCTTAGAGCATATAAATGCAGAGACTCTTCATAAACTTTTATATTACTCTATGCTGTCTCAATTACTGTATTTTTATAATGCATTTAGATATTCGGGAGGAATCATTTTGTACAGAGTCCCACCCCCACAGCAAACCCATAATTTTTTGTCTAGAGGTGCATTTGGTTTGTGGATTAAACTAGAGGAAAACTGACATCTTATAATATTGTCTTTCAATTCTGACAAATGGCACGTGCGTCCTTTTTTAAAATTTTCCCTTTCATCTGTCAGGAAAGATTCATCGATTTATTCTTACACATCCTTTATATGTTACAAGTTCATCTCATGAATTTTACAGATCTTATTGCTATTTTCAATGATTCCCCCACCCCCCGGTGTATATTCCAATGGTTATTTAGAAAATATGTTGGAAATGTGTGCGTTCCCACAAATCATTTCTGAATGCATTTATTTATATCTGTTGTCATTTGATTCCCTTGCGTCCCCCAAATCGTGACTATTTTGTCTCTTCTTCACCAATACTTATAATTGTCGTCTCTTTTTATCATCTTACTGCATCATTCAGAATAATTCTGAGTAACGATGGTGCGGGAATCTGTGACTTGTCATGTGTTTTAGGAGGAATACCACTAATATTTCACACTATTATACACAGGCTAGACTATCCGTAAAGGTAGATGGTCTTTATAGTTTAAGAAAGTATCCTGTTTTAGTTTGCTATGCTTATTTTTCATCAGTAAATTACTGGTCATCATATATAATTATTTCTTTAAAGCACTGGATTTGATTTGCTAGCATTTTATTCAGAAGTTATTAATATATTTGTATTCCAGAAATAATATTGGTCTGTATTCTTTGGAGTATTTTTGCTGTGGTTTTCGGTGTCAGGATTATGCTAGAATTACTGAATAAGAATCTTCCAATCTTTTTTATGCTCTGGAACAGATTACATAACATGGAATTACTGTTGTTTGAAGGTTATTAGAAAATCTTTTAGGTTCAGTATCTTTTTAGGATGTGGTTGCACAAGTTTTCATTTGCTTAAATGGGTAGCTTCTTATTGAGTCAATTTTTAAAAGTTTTTTGTATATTTAGAAAAACATGCCTTTCATTTAGATTGTCAAGTGTATGATCAGAATTGGCACGGTATTTTCTCAAAGTTTTAAAATACTTTTCTAATTTGTTATCTGCATGTTTCTATTCCTAAGTTTTACCTTCTTCACTTTCTTGAAAAGTCTTGCCTAAGTTTTTATCTTATAGTGGGAATCAGATCTAAATTAGCTTTTTCTCTCTCCTCCAGATAGTCGTAGTATCATTTTGTTGGTCGGTTTCACTGCATGGACTGCCCAGTCCAGTCTGTTTGCTTTTATTATTTCTTATTTGATCAACAATAACAGGGAACCCCTAATTTATACCAAAAATCTTAGATTTCTTGGAACTCTTACTCTCTGACACGTCTAGTCTTAAACATCTAAGGAGCGCCAACTCTCCAATGTTTGATGGGTCCCAATACCGTAGGGTCCTCCCGTCCTCTTCTCAGCACAGCCGTGGGGAAGGGCGTGTGTGAGCAGGGCGTGAGGCCCCGCCCGCCACCCTGGCCGGCCTTCCTCCCTTTGCTCTTCCCTCATCTCCGTCACCCTCCCTAAGTCAGTGCCTCTGATCCTTCAAGACTTCCAGCACCCCATAATATCTTAGACCTCATGCTGTCCTTGCATGGCCCAGCGTCTCCACACCCCAAATATTAAATCACATACTTCATGTGTCGAAAGGGGTCCGTGAAGGGGCCTCGAAAGCATGAAGACAGGGTTGGGCGTCAGGCCGCCCAGGGCACGGAGAAGAGAGGGGGGAGAACAGGTTTTGACGTTTTCTGCCTTTCAGCCCATCCCAGTTCTGGTTGGATATCGGGTCTCTGGATGGTTAACATTTGGCCTTAAATACAGAAATGGAAGGAGGCTCGGGAGAGGGGCAGAGATCAGATGACAGAGGGCCCGTAGGGAGGATAGTGTCCAGACAGAGTTTTCTTGCAGAAAAAGCTGCTCTGTGAAGGGTTTTAAAGGCAGATTTCGAGGGAGGCGGGGTGGGGCTGGGGGCGGGGAACGCGGCCTGAACTGGGACGGTGTCGGAGAAGCCAGACACAGGCAGAGTCAAGATGACCTTACGCGGGGCTCAGACTGTCATTTGGGGGGAAGGTGTGTCCTCCGGGAGCAGCCCCAGATTCTGACCACGGTGACGAGCACCCTTGGCAACACAGGGACAAGGACACAGTTGAACAGAAAATGTGGTTTAGGAGCTCAAGGAGTACGAACAGGACATCCGAGCCTGTCGCTGGAATGTGACTCGTGCGGAAGCAGTCGTGCCACAGACCCCGAGTGGTGGCACAGCGCGGGAGGCAGCAGGGGCGAGGAGGTGGTGATGTGGTCCTTGTGCCCTTCTGACCAGTGCTTTAATAGGACTCTGCGTGTCAGGCCCAAAGGGCCAGAGAGAGAGAGAGAGCGGTGCAGGCAGTTCCACTCACGATCTGCTCCGTGGGCCAGAGCAGGGGCTGGCCTGGGGCCTGGGGCCCGGAGCTGCAGGACTTGGCGTAGGTCGGTTTGCACAGGCCTCTTTGGTGTGAGCGTTGATACTGGCAGAGATTTGTGCGTAAAGCTGTGGGTTTTCATAGAAATACAAGCCAGCCACTCTGGTGCTCACCCAAAGGAAGTGTCTTTGCCAAGGCTGGAGGGGAAAGCTGGCGGTGCTGGACCTGCTGAGGAGACTGGGCTGGACATAAATTTGAGTGTCCCCCTACGTAGGGAGTATTGGAAACCCTCGAGAGGAAGAGACCTCCAGAGGTACGTGTACAGTTAACAGCACAGACTGTCTGGAAAGTCCCTTAAGTTACACCTGCAGAGAAGGATGAGCTAATAATGGGGCCCGGGAGAGAGACTGAGGGGCCCAAGGATGAATCCGAGAGGGGATCTTCAAGGTCCAAGCAGAAGAGTGGGCTGGGTAGTGTGTGGGGCAGCACCTCTGCACTGGGCAGGATTGTCGGACAGGAAGACGTGCAAGGTACACGGGGCTGCTTTTTTTGTCGTCAGTTTTTTATGTCTGTGGCAAAATCTACATAACAGAATTTACCATCTGAACCATTTTTAAGTGTCCAGTCCAGTAGTGTTCCGCACATTCATGCTGTGCAGCCATCACCATCGTCCTCCTCCAAACGCTTTTATCTTGCAAAAGTAGAACTCTGAACCCGTTAAACACTAGCTCCCCATATCACCCTCCCAGACCCTGGCAAGCTCCATTCTACTTTGTCTCTGCATCTGATACACTCGGGACCTCGTGTAAGGGGATCCTACAGTATTTGTCCTTTTGTGACTGACTGACTTCACTTAGCATAATGATGTTCTCAAGGTTCATCCACCTGTAGGGTGTGTCAGATTTTTTTCCTTTTTAAGGCTGAATACTATTCCATTCTATGTATATAGCATGTTTTGTTTATTCATTCGTCCAGTCAACACCTGGGTTTCGTCTACCTTTTGACTGTGCAAATACTGCAGCTGTGAACTTGGGCGTACAGGTATCTCTTTGGGACACCACTTTCAGTTCTTTCAGGTATATATTCAGAAGCGGCATTGTTGGATCACATGGCAATTCTACTTTTGAGGAACTGCTGTACTGTTTTCAAAAGCTGCTGCACCATCTGACATTCCCACCAGCAGTGCACGAGGTTCCAGTGTCTTCACATCTTCACCAAGAGTTATTTCTGTTCTGGTTTTTCTTGATAGCAGCCAACCTAATGGTAGGAGGTGGCTTTGTGGGGTTTTGATTTGCAGTTCCCTAATGATTAGTGATGAGCATATTCTCATGTGCTTGTTGGCCCTCTGAATCTTTTTGGAGAAATGTTTATTTTTTAATTGGATTTTGTCTTTTTGTTGAAGTTCTTTAGATATTTTGGGTATCATCCTTTAACAGATATGATTTGTAAATGTCCTCCAGTTCTGTAGGTTGCCTTATCACTCTGCTCATTGTGTCCTTTGATGCAGTTGTTTTTGATGTAGTAGACTGACCTTTTATGTTGTCACTCCCCAGACCTTGTGAACAGAAACCCATGCTGTTTGGGGTTGGTCACTTTGAACTTTGGGTTTGTGAGCCCCTTGGTGCAGTCGACCACCAGGCAGGTGGAGTTAGGGATCTGGACCCTAACTATGCACAGGCACAGATATGTAAATGAGTAGCAAGGTCGGGAAGGATGTGTACCCACCTGGAGCAGTAACCTGTGAGGTGTCAACAGACACTTTCATTTTCTCCACGTCGTTTGAATGTTCGCAGGGAGAGTGTATCCATGCATAAGCGGGAAGAAAAACAACCAAGCACAGGTCAGTGGCTCTTCAACTTGCTGGCGTGTTAGGCTCACCTGTTCACCACCCCTGAAGATAGATGTAATTGGTCCAGAATGGTGTGCCTGAGGGATATTTTATTTAAAGTTTTGTTTTTAATTGATACAAAATTGTACATATTTGTGGGGTACAATGTGATATTTCAGTACATACATTGTATAATGATCAAATCAGGCTAATTAGTGTACCCATCACCTCATATTTACTGTTTTTGTGGTGAGAACATTCAAAATCCTCTCTCCTAGCTATGCTGAAATACACATCACTGTTCGCTGGAGTCACCCTACCGTGCAACAGCACACCAGGACTTACGCCTCCAGTCTAACTGTGGCTTCGTCCCACTGACAAACCTCCCTCTCTCTCCCCCGCCCCCCCACTGAGAGATTTAAAAGCCCTGTAGGGACTCCGAGGTCAGCCAGGCTTGAGAACCACTAACTGAGCATTTCCTACAGGAGCCGGATCCTAAGAACCACCAAGCTCCTCCCCAGACAGGCAAAATCAGGACCCCAGGAGAGGGTCCCGGCCCCCTCGTGTCGCTGAGGTGGTTTTCACGATCAGGTTTGGGAACGCTGATCTAGAGCCTCTTCCCATCCCACCTCTTTCGAACCAGAACAAACGTGCCACGCATCTCAACTTTGAGCTGTATTCCTTTACCTAAAGCAGTAAGTGGGTTTCTGGAAAAATAAATAGTTCTTTGACTCACCCCTGTGTTTTTAGGGGGAGCTGAATGGGCAGAAAGGCCTTGTACCGTCAAACTTCCTGGAAGAAGTGCCTGCCGACGTGGAGGTCTACCTTTCTGACGCTCCGTCCCACCACTCTCAGGAAGCACCAGCGCGCTCCAAGGCAAAAAGGGTAAGCGACCACTTGGCCTTTCTAACCCTGTCCCGTGTTGCCGTGTGCTCTAACGCAGTCTGTGCACTGATATTTTTATATCTTGGGCCGAAAAGCATATACCCTGAATTTTTCTCTGCCCTTCCATGGGGGTTGTGCCTAAAAATTCTTAATTCTAAATGTTACTTGTTTCACTAAAAAATAACCCTTTCAACTCTAACCTGGCTTGACTCACAAAGGAACGTCCCATCTACATTTTAGATACACGTTCAGTTTAAGAGTGACGAGGGGAGAGCCCTTCAGGTTCAGTGGGCAAGAATGGCTGTTTGCCCTGTTAGGATTTTAGTCCTTTTGACAAAGATCCAAGAGCTTCCTAAGCATATTTAACTATTAGATTACATTCATGTTTAGTATCTCATTTTTATTTTATTTCATCACTGCGAGTTTTTATATATTATATTTTTATATATTATATATTTTTATTTCTTTGCTCATCTGCTTGGACACAGAAGAAGAGTGTTCATTTCACACCTTAATCAGGCAATGTAGCCTTCACGTAAGTGAGCAACTGAAGTTACCTATAAAGATACCAACTTAAGCTACCTTAAATGGACCAATGCGGTAGACTTAAGGCTTCACTGTGGGGTTAAAAAAAAGAAAAGAAATATGTCTCAAAACATTATTGGACCTAAAGTATTAGGATATTACTTGGTCTCAGTTGTAAAGCAACTGAATTTACAGTGAAACAAATCATCTTTAAAAATAATTTCCTACTATTTACAGTAAGAATATTTGAAAGGCCAACATTGGGAACATATTTCTTAAGAAGCTAATTGTTTGTTTACATAGAGTATTCCAATGTCTACTCATAATTAAAGCTGCATATTGCATTGTTAGCCACTCTTGGAAAAAGCACAACCTAACAAATATGTTTACTATAGGAAGTTTTACTTAGAATAATTTAAGATCAAGCACATGAGTAGTGAACAAAGATGATCTAGTGTTGGCTCTGAACCCTGTGGCCCTCGCTCCACCTTACGAGAGCACTGTGCTGCTCCTCAAAGCACAACCGTTCCAAACATGCAGAAGTTGGTGACAGACCAATTTGTTGGTATACCAATGCAATACTAAGTTTTATGAAACATGCAGCTCAAATGATTGCATTAGACGGAATAGCTGGTATCTTCAGGTGTACTTTGGGATGCTTTCCTAGGTGTTTTCCATTAGAATTAGACCTTGATTTTAAATCCAAGCAAGCTTGAAGCCCCTTGGCTTATATTTGCCTGCTGAATAATGAACACTCATATTAGCAAGCGGTTTGCTCTGGAGAGGCTAGGGAACTAGAGCAATGACGGTATGATATAAGCTTAGGCATGTATTTAACTGCAAAAATCAAGTGAGGTAAAGTTGTTATGCAACATACAAGAAAATTCTACCCCTTTGAAGCACTGTTGATTAAGCACTTACAGTATATTGAAATATTACCATGTGTTACACAGTGAGAAAAATTCACGTTCAATGATTTGGAAATAACAAAAGCATCCAAATAAGGGCCTTTAAGCTTTCTTTGATTGTAATTAAGGTTCATTTTAGTTTTTTTTTTCTTTCAACCAGTGTGCCATCTCCAATATTTCTATAATATACTAACCCAAGAATGCACTTTAACAATATCAGGATTTTATATAATCAAATAGTTTTCAAATACAGCAAAATTCCCTTTAAGATTACTGATGGGTACTCGGCCAACTTTACTATCAACCTAGTTTAAAATAACTTTTTTCCAACCCTGCTTTTGGTCTTAACTTATAAATTATTACCTTTGTTTTGCCAAATCAATGGCCACCCCCTCCCCCAAGACAAACTGAAAACCAAACATTTATGGCTAGACGCTCTCTCTCTGACGTGCTTTGGGAGAGGGTGTTCGCTTCTCATGGCATACGTTTAAAATTGAAAGAAGAAATGAACCACCCCGTTTTTCTTTCCTGGTGGGAATCGGGGCAGTACGATGTTACCAAGTGAATTGCTGTTGTTGGCGCTCACACACTCAATAAACTGTCACAATGTACCTACTAGGTTCCTCCTGAGGGTTCAGGGACAGCAAGGAGAGCTCCATCCCCCACAGTCCATCTCCATTCGGGGTCACCTCCGTCATCTATGGGTTCTGGTAGTCCTGGGAGAGGCAGGGAAATGTCCTCGAAAAAGAAAAAGGGGCTGCTTTCCAAAGGCAAGAAACTGCTGAAAAAGCTGGGTGCAGTGAAATGATTCATGTGCTATGGACAACTTCCAAATCTATGTAATTTTCTTTAATTCCAAACTAGGGCTTTCATGACTCAAGTACTTCCCAAAAAAACAATCTTCTCCCCTGACACCAGTAGAGAAATGCACTTTTGCACTACCATCCACTTTAAACCAACCGCGAGAACAAAGAGGGGCTGTTGCTCTCTCTCGGTCACCGCTGACACTCTGCTCTTTGTCCAAGGTCTGATTGGGAGGTGGGAGGGGATGTCTTATTTACAAACAGGGGGGCGAATAGCTATTTGTAGCTCACTCCCTACCTGTAATTCCAGTCTTTGTGCATTTGTCATCCACGCGTAAAGGAATGATTTTCAACCTTTCTCCCTTTTCAAAATGCTTGCCTCATAATGCATAACTTTCACTTTAACTCTGGTCTTGAAATTCCTAGTTTAATTCGCCTTGATGTTCTGCCTTATAAATGCACAATGATTTGTACTGTCTAATAAAAAATACAGTGTATACTTTGTATGTGTTGTGCATTCAGTGGTCTTCATCCTCACTGACACAATGGCTCGAAACCAAGTTGTACAGGCTGTGCATTTTAAGACACTGGTTTTAGTCTTTCAAAGCAAGCCAGGCAACACATAGAAAATGTTTACCTAATCATTCAAAAAAGAGAAAAGGAGAGAAAGTAACTTTGGTAAAGCACCAGTACTCCAACCTACCAGAAAGGTGATAATCTTCATTGCTTTCAGTGTTATATTTCGTGGCATATGGATTTCTGTTACTTTCATTATTTGTCAAAATGCCATATCCACATAATCAACAGTGAACAGCACACACACGTCAAGTAATCCACATAGTACATAAGCCACACCAAAAACATCCTAAAATCTGTTCAAAATGATTCCATACCCACCATCATTGGCATTTGAACAAAAGACTTACAAAGTTGCTGGCAGATGTATTTGATGGTTACTATTTTGTAATTCTTGTCCACTTGTAAATTGTTTTTACTCTTTATACATACTTTTCAGACTGCCTTTCTTTTGTAATTTATGGACGGTTTATAAAATGAATGATAAAGCTTTCCCCATTGTGTCTTCAAAAACTATTATAAATTGTAATATAATATGTGGTAGATTTATTAAAAGGAAATTACTCAATGTGTGGTTAAACTCTGTGTGGGTGTGTGCATGTGTACAGTTAGTGTAAACTATTTTCTAGAAATAAAATTTGTTATTTTATACAATACTGTTTATTCTGTATCTTTGTTTTAAACACCTCTCAAAAATAATCTTGACAACAGTCCACTCAGTATTTCTTGTATGTGAGAAATACTCATGTACAGACAGACTTCCAGGGTGAATTCAAACCAAATTTGTTAACATTTTCCTTTGGCAACTTTAGAATTCAAGTGAAATTTATAACGCGCTACACTGACTTAAATTAGGCCTCGGATTACGCAACAAGGACATACAGCTTACGTTAGACAACAGCAGTAATAAAAATATCTAAAAAAGAAGTCAAATTCGTATGAGAATACCAAAATAAATCCAACACTACACGTAAAGTATTCCATAGAGGAGGCTGAGCTACGTATAAACAGTTTTGAAACAGCCAAAGCAGAGGCTTTCCACTGAGGCACATAGGAGGCACCTTTTCTGTACCCTGAAGCCTCACCCAACAGACAATACCTAGGCAAACACAAAAAATTCAACTTCACTTGCATTACAGACTGTAACGGACCTACTGCTGCAGGTCAGCACAGTAATTAAAACAGCATGATTATTTCTCGGCTCCTAAGTTACCAAAAATCCACATGTGAAAACACTTGCTACTGGTGAGGACATAAGCGCCTGCCTGTGGCCACCTTGCTTTGGGGAGCCTTAGAAGTGCCCGTGTCCTTTAACTCAGCAGTCCCCAAACCCAGGACCGAGGCCCAGCGCCGCGCATCCATGAAAGTTAGGAGCCGGCTGTGCAGCAGGAGGTGAGCGGGGCCAGCGGGGCCGCACACCATCATGCCCCACTAGTTTTTTTATTTTTGTAGAGACGGGGTCTTGCTATGTTACTCAGGCAGAATTAATAATACTTTAAATGAAAAAGACATAATATAGATTTTAAAAAGATGAAATATCAGCTCTTATTAACAATACAGAAACAATTAGAAAATCCAGAAGAAATAGGCAAATTCATGGAAAAAGTACAAAATAACAAAACTGATCCATAAAAAAAGAAAACCTTAAAAATTTTAAGTATGAAAGAAATGAAAATAATAAAATTTTTTCCACAAGGAAAACTTCAGGCCCAGATAGTTTTACAAAAGAATCCTACCAAAGACTCAAGGAAGAAATCATCCATCCCAGTCTTACATAAATCCTTCCAGAAAATAAAAAGACGATACCTTCATTTTAAAAGACGTGCATACCTGGATACAAAACTAAACAGAGATAGTAAAGAAATGGAAAATTATAGGCCCATTTCATCATGGATATAGATGTAAAAACTCTAAACAAAATGTTAACAAACAAAAGCCAATGGCATATAAAACAATAAAAACCATATAATCATCTCAATAAATACAGAAAAATTATTTAATAAAATGCAACACAAATTTCTTAGGAAGCTATGAATAGAAAAACAGTGTTAACCCAGTGAAAAGGTATTTATAAAAATCCTATAATAGACATAATCTTAAATGGGGAAAAGTTAGAACTATTCATTTGAAAAGTAGAATTACAGGAAGAATGTCCACTCTTACCTCTTTTATTTGGCATTATACTAGAAATCTTAACTAGTGCAATAAGAAAAACAAATTGAAAGCATAAGGATTGGCAAGAAGAATCCAGAATTATCATTGTGTGCAGAAGATACAACTGCCTACATAGAAAACATAACACAGGTAAATCAATAGAAGTGAAAAGTGTGGTAACGTGGCTAGATGTAAAATCAGCATAAACTCAATTACATTTCTATATACTTATAAAAAATTAGAAAATATAACCTTTAAAAGAAAAATATTTACAATAGTAACAAAAACTCTAAAGCACTTAGGAATAAACCAAACAAAAAGTACAAGTACACAGAAAATTGTGAAACTTTATGATGAAAGATATTTTAAAAACTCAATTAAAGGGGATAATAAGCCATAAAATCATAAAGACATCTATTCTCCCTTCATATTTCTATAGATTCCGTGCATTTAGTAAAATGTTAAAGTTTTCATGAATGTCACAAATTCTAAAATTCTTTTGAAACCATAGAGAGAGAAACTGCCTTACCAGACATCAGGAATTGGGTCAGTCATTAGAACAGCACGATGCTGACACCGGGAGAGATCTCCTGACCACCGACAGATGGACCTGCACACCCGTGGGCTCTGCTGTGTGGCTGAGGCCAGAGGACACTCTTAAAGAAAGGGAGGTGGAAAACGACTATCCACATGGGAAAATGTGAACATGTGTCCCTACTTTAAAAGACCATACACAAAAATCAACTCTTGAGGAATTAATGATTTAAACATTTAAAGTTTTAAACTTTTAGTAGAGAATACAGATGAACACCCTGACATTTTGAAAACACAAAAAACACTGCCTATAAAAGAAAAACTGGCACATTTGGACTTAGAGTATTAAAATTGAGAACTTCCATTTATCAAATGACAATACAAGCCAAACGTGGGAGGAGGCATTTCTAACACATGTAATTGACAAAACATGAATATCAAGACTACAGAAAGGACTCCTATACATAAATAAGAATCAACAGCCCCAGAGAGAAAAACAGATAAAATACTCATATTTCACAGAAGGTGAAATACATATGTCCAATAAACAGAGATTCTCAACTTCATTAGTAAGTAAAGAAATGCAAACCAGAACTACAATAAAATCTCACTTTATGACTCTTCAAAGGGCTTATCAGGTCGAACAGCACACAGATCGAGGTGCACATTGCTGGCCAAGGATAAACTGGTATACGCACACTGTAAAATAGGCCGGCATTATTTTTCAAGGTCAATATTCACAAACTCTACGTCCCGGCAATTCCATTCCCAAACGTGTATCAAAGAGAAACTCTCGTGCGTGAAAAACAAGATATACACAAGAATGTTCATAATAATACTGTCTGGAATGGCAAATACCTGGAAGTAACTCAAATGCTCATCGACAGAAAAATGGATAAACTGTATTATAGTCACACAGTGTAATGTTTCACAGCAATAAAAAGGGAATTACAGATATGTGTAACAATATGGATAAATCTTAGCATATACATATAATGTTAACTGAAAAATTGACAGCATGATCCCCTTAAGTTCAAAACCAACTAAAAATAAACAGTAATTATTATTGACATATATGCATTTACTAAAACTATTTTTTTTTCTGGGAAGTTCATGACTTTTTTTTTTTTTCCTAAAACTATTTTTCAATGGGAAAGGGAAGATGCTTTCAACAGTGTCCACTTTGGGAGCAGTGAGGCCAGGAGACAAGAAGGGGTGGTACACACGGCTAGATAGATGCTGTTGCCAGAGTTTAGTTCTAGGATTGGGAGATGGGTTCAAGAGTGCTTATTATTAAAAAATAAAATAAGAGATACACAGGGGTCAACGATACACTCTCATGAACCAAGGATTACGATTGCTCCAGCCCTAAGCATCTGAATACTTAAAAGAGGTAAGAAGAAAAAAGCAACAAACTGCATAACTCATTCAGCTCTGTCTAGCCTCCCCCCACGGCACCTGGATGAGAGGGTCAGAGAGTCAGCTGGAACCGAACCGCAAGGCTCCCAGACCACGGTGGGCGGGCAGCACTGACAGCAGTGGTTCTGGGTCCGTGGACAGCCCTGCACAGGCGGACTCAGAGGAATGCCTCTCACAGAGATGCAAAAGGCTTCATTTAAAAAACAGATATCTGTTAAGACTGGCAAGTGAAGAAGTGGTATAAATATTTTTAAGATCAGATTTATAACATAAATATCATTTCAGTCATTTGGCAGAAAGAATATGCCTCTTGATAAGCACAAATTTAAAATGGGGGAAAGAGAGGAGAAAACTTTTTTTTAACAGTCTCGTTACCCAGTTTTTGTGTTTTGTTTTGGATATCACTAAATCAAAAAAGTCCTGAGTCACAGGGATTTAAATGCACATGTTAAATTACAATCAAAATGTCTGTTTTGCTTTAAAATCTCAGGACACTCTTCAAACTGACCTAGAAACTTGAAATAATAGTTTTATGGCTCTAACGGTGCATGCGCTGTCCGGAAGTGTGGAACACAAGAACTTCTTAGTAACTCAGCTACCAGCCATTCCACACATGCATCTTCAGGAAAACAACCTAAGCTGTGTCATATGTTAAAACACTTCTTACATCAAGTTAAAAATATATTTGAGTGGGTGTTCTGTTTCACAGTTAAACAGTTAACTATTTTAAAAAGGAAATTAAAATCAGACATTTGATGAACTACAGAAGCCTAGCAAAAGAACTGGAACAAAGTCTAAGACAACCCACATAAGAATTTTAAGAAATTATAATTTTAATAGCAGCTCACGGTAATGTTTCAACAATGAAGAAAGTACTTTAAAAGACAACTTTGAATTCCAAAAAATACTTTAAATTCCATCAAGTTAAAAAGCTTCAACAAACCTTCTGAAAACGTATGCATAGAACTGGAGACAAGCTGGTGAAATGTATCAGAGTTAACTGTTGTTCTTCCTCATCACCAAGCCAACTAACTACACACTTCCAACACCCATGGAAAAGAGAAACAATAGTTCATACAAAGCAAAAACTGAAAATCCCTGCTGTACAAAAATCACGAGTGTATTACACTGGGTGTGGAATAGGGAGAGAAAGCGCAGAATGATTTTACCAAGAGAGAGATGTTGTGTACACTGTCTTGGTGAATTTCCCCTAAAATATGTTTCTCTTCTCTAAAATATTTCACACATGAAGGCTGCAATATGAAAATAACAACAAAATAAGGAGAAATAACTGCAGGATCAGCATCTCCAGACTTTCTATTTTTTAAGTCATCCACTTAGTGTCTCCTCTTGGGAAGGTAGTATGTTAGGATGCATTAGAGGACAAAGACAGACCAGACTCTGTTGGTTTTTCATGGACAATGCTTATTTTAAAAGATGAAACACGTAATAGTTTCAATATCTGCCCTTCAGTGGTCAAGTTGGTTTAAAACCACAAAGCATCCCAGCAGCTCCTCTGGAAACACACTGGTTGTCCCAGGAATTGCTCGATGTGGTTATCAATAATGGTCTTTATTTTTGATTCCTTGACCCTCAAAGGCAGTTATGGCATTCATCTATGTTACTTAACATTGTACTGCTGTTTTATGGGCAGATACAATATTGTGCCATCTCCAGCAGGGCGGCTTTGTCCATGCAGGTGGAGCAGTCTGTGTGTTGATGTCCAGCATCCTTGCCTGGCCTGTGCCTGGGAGCAGGTATCAGTTAGAGGTGGCTAGTGCTTACCTCCCTTAAAACATGGACAAACTGCAAAAGTGAACCAGATTTCATTAACTACAAATATAAAACGTATCTACTTGCTCTTTCCCCAAATCAGTTTTCCTGAACACAATGGAAAAGGTCACTGCAGCAAAACAAAGTGCTAAAAGGATAGTAGTCAACGTACATTCCACACATACCCATTTGAGGGTTACTATCTCATTCACTTATGTGAGTACCTATGTGATTATACTGTCAGTCATTAAGTCGAGTAATGTTCACCAAAGACATATTTATAAAAGTAAAAATATGGAGCCTAAATAAAAAATTTAAAAATAAAAATTTAAAAATAAAAATAAAAAAATGGAGCCTAAAAAATAAAAATCAGGAGCCTAAATTTCTAGCAGTGGAGGAGTATTAAATAGACTATGGAATATCTGTAGTTTGGAAGACTATGCACTCCTTAAAAAGGGAGACAGTTTAATTACACAAACGATGATCATAATAATTTTATATGAAGTCATGAAATAGCATGATTAAATTTCTGTAAACACAAAAGTATATCTCAGCACCTCTTGTATACTCCTGGATAGAGCTGGAACCCATTCTACTAAGTGAGGTATCCCAAGAATGGAAAGACAAGCACCACATGTACTCACCATCGAATTGGTATTAACTGATCAAAACATAAGTGCACATATAAGAACAACATCTATTGGACGTTGGGCAGGGGGGGACGGATATTTGCATACACAAAGAGTGCAATGCGCACCACCTGAAGGATGGACATATTTGAAACTCGGACTTGGGGGGGGAGCAAGAGCAACGTACGTAACCTGAACATCTGTACCCCCATAATATGCTGAAATAATAAAAAAAAAAAAGTACATCTCATCTATAGAATTAAAAAAGAGGGTTGAAAGAATGCTGTTTCTGCATAGTGAGACTATGGATTTTGTTTCACTTTGCATTTGTATTTCCAGAAGTTTCTATAGTGCAACATAACTTCTATAGTAAGCATGAGACAGGGACCAGCAGTCCCTGCTCTGTAAGGAGTTGTTAAGGCCGGAACCAAGGTCTCTGAGAGAACAGGAGGTGGTGAAGAAATGGGCCCAAATCAGCTAGAACCAAGACGGCACGACAGATGACTTCAGGTCACCCTCACTGCTCATTATACCCTGCACATGATGCGTTAGCTACTAAAAGAAACGCCCCCCAGCACCATGGCAGTTTACAAATGCCATGGCAACTCCCGGAAGTTACCCGATATGGGTTAAAAAGGGAAGGGACCCTTGGTTCCAGGAACTCCCTACCCCTTTCCCAGAAATCTGATGAATAATCTTCCCTCTGCCTGACATGAAATGAAACAGAAGGTATAAAATAAGACCCCGGAAACTCACAAAGTGCTACTGTCTGTTGCTCTGAGAGAGCTGCTGCTCCGTCTATGGGCAGCCACATTTTTCTTCTTTTCTTACCTCAAGAAACTTGCTTTTGCCTCACTCTGTCAGCTCGCTCTTGAATTCTTTCCTGCGCAAAGCCAGGAACCCACTTGGCCTTCAGGCTGGACCCTAGCTGGGGTCAACTTTCCTGTATCAAGCACACGTTAAAGTAAATAAACCTTATCACAGGCTAAACATTTCAACAAAAACTACATAAATTTCTAAAACCGCATGACAATAGGTTCCCGAGAACCAGCCGACAGGTGTGTGTTCAGTACCGGGTGCACCTGCATTTCTGTCTTGGCTGCGTGAGTTACAAAGCACTCCGATGCAGGACGGGAGGTGTGGGCAGTTCGGGCTGCGCTACCACGAAGGGATCTGGGGAGGATCCCTGACCACACAGCCTGGAATTCTCTGCAAGAAGCTCCACCGGTACATTAGAGGGAAGTCAGAGACATTTCACTTGCGCTTTCTTGTAACTGGTAGCAGATCATGGCAACTGCAGGCTCCACAACAAAGATGCAGATATTCCGTCCCTAGGAAATCCGACAAGGGGCTCTGCTTTGCTGTCGGTATTCCCAGTTACCTATACTAATCCTGGTCTCCGCAGGGATGTCCCTTAATTTGCACTCTACCCAGATACTCCTGCAGGCTCCAGCCAAATTAACGCTCCCCTCAAGGAGATAAGCTCCCCCTTGGCATGTGCTTCTTGGGGAACTCAAGTTGTTCAAGAGAAATAGCAAATCTGCTTAGTGTCTTCACTTCAATAAAAACTGGTAGACTTACTGTGGCTTAATCAGATTAAGAAACTTTCACGTTGAGCAACAGTAAAGCCTTGAGGTACAAAAGCTGCAGAGTCTGGAACTGAGAAGGCCTGCTATCTATCTTGTTGAGTCACCATGGAAAAGAGAATTTAATTTACACCTAACTCGTGAAATAAAGCTCCTAAAACATACTTAAATAATTTATCCAGCCAACTATGAACACATTCCTTTACTACTTTAACTTTCAAAAAATCTGTACTACTAAAATTGGTTTAAAAAAAAGCATATTAAACTTGGCCTTTCTACAGTATTATTTGACTTAAACCATGTAGAACTTAAGGGAAAACTGGACTCAGTTTTTGCCCAATGCAACAGTTAAGTGATACAAACCCGAGGGTGGAAAACAAAGCTGGGGGAGAGGACACTAAAGCGTAGAAGTTATGGGGACACCTGGCCCTGCAAATCATTTGCTGACGACTCCTAACAAGCCTAAGTTACTACTCAAAATTGTTTTACTTTCCAACTTAGCAGTTTGAAAGTGTAGAGGATGGGGCTACAGCTGGGGTCAAGACAGCCCCAGCCCCTGGACAGCTTGCTCTGGTAGAAAGAGGCCAGAGAGGGCTTGTGGAGGTAGGTGTGAGTTGATGCAGCAGGGAGGAGAATGGGGCCATGGGCAGGTCAAGGCAGACCCCGTCCAGGACACAGCCCAGGAGACGGCTGGCACCACAAATATCTTGGGAGCTGCAAAGTGGATTAGTGTGGTCGGGACCTGTGGTCCATATGGGAAAGTGACAATTGGAAATGCAGGTTGATCCAGATCAGGGAGAGCCTGTAAGCCTTGTTAACAAATTTAAATTCCCCATAGCAGTTTTACCCAAACTTCACTCTATTGTCAATTGCTGCCACACACAGTGCCGCCTAACCTATTTTTTTAAAAAGAAGATTCAACATATTTGCAAAAGACATATCTGATAAAGGGCTGTTATCCAAAATATACAAGAATTCTTGAAACTCAATGATGAGAAAACAACCCAATTAAAAAATGGGCTGAAGACCTTAACAGATACTTCGCCAAAGCAGATGGATGGCAACTGAGCGTACGGAAAGGCGTGTAGCCACGGGAACTCTCCTGCGCTGACGACGGAGAAGCACCATATGCAACTTTGGAAGACAGTTCGGCAGTTTCTCACAAAACCAAACACACTCTTACCACATGAAACTGCACTCCTTGGCGTTTATCCAAAGGAGCTGAAAACGTACGCCCACACGAAAACCTGCACCCCAGGCACGTCAGCAGGGAGGCTCCGACAGCTGGGGGAGGCAGCTGGGGCTTATCAAAGCAGACTCCTGCGTGCCCGCTTGACTTCTGGCAGCACAGGTCGGGGGCGCGTCACTTGGAGCGCAGAGGCACTCCGGCCCCCTGTGAATTGGCCCAGAGAGAAGTCATCTTACAAGTGTATGAACCCCTGCTGACTTGAGATTGCTTGACAATTGTACAATTTCTCTATTTTTTTAGGGAAATAGATTTTTAAAATAATTGGTTTGGAACAATATGAACAGAATTGAACCTTGTATCTGAATAATGACAATATCAATTACACAAACTTTTACTTAAAAATATACAACATATCTGAAGATTCATAGAGCATCCGAATGAAACTGTTGTTTAAAACAGACTATCTGACTCTGAGGAGAGAACCAGAGATGTCCCAATTTGTAAACAGCAGTTTCAGAAGGAGAGTATTTGGACAAAATTCCTTTCCGCTGTATGGAACACATGTAAAATTACTAAATATTAATATAAAAACTTCAATGAGTGGCACATTTTTGGACTTTGAGGAAAAAGTCCCGTATACCCAGAGAAAAGTAGACAGATTTCCCACAGTGACGCACTTCTGCAGAGCCATCCCACCAAACCCAGCAGCTCCCTCAGGAACTGCGGGGAGTACCTGACGTCAGCGTGTTTAATACTAAAACGTTCAGAAGTCAAACTCAGGTGTGCATACTTCCCATTTCAAGGAAGAAACCTGGATTTCACTCAGTTTTTGCCTTGTTCTTTGAAAGTGCTGCAATGAATTCCTTTATGGTGCTCTGTGTACTTGTCATCCTAGGGACAAGTGGAATTGTCACTTTTTCCATAAATTGATTCACCTTGAACGAGTTTAGCAGACACCGTGTTTACCTGTCCACTCTGTCTTCTGGCTGCAGCACACACATGTCCTTTGGGGAGCCATCCCTTTACCAGCTCCACAAGAGCCCCATCATCTTACCCAATACTCCAAGGTATGCTGCACACCTGAGTCAGGCCCAACCTATCAGAGTAGGGCATCCCTCAGGTTCAAGATGCATAGACAGCCTGGGTTTCGCTGTGCCCATTGTGGAAGGGGTGTCGTTTTCACAGGGGAGACGCCAAGACATAAACCTGGACTTTGTGTTAACCATCTTTGTCACCGCACACAGGAAGTCTATCTGATTAAAACCAAAGCAGAGCAGAACCAGGATAGATATTAGACCTTATACACCTTCTCAACTAGTCTTTGCCGAAATCCCCTGACAAATCACCTGGGATGTGTTTAAAGACTGTTCACCTGGCCTCTCCCCTAAGATCCCGATTCCTAGGTCTGGTTTGGAACCCAGCAGTCTGTTAGTATAAAACAAACTAGGTGTTTCTTAACAGATTAAATCTGGGAAGCATTTACCTAGTATGATGACAAAGCCAATCAATACCTCTTTTGGCTTAAAATAATTTGAGTAGGTTTTCTGTCCCTTGCAACTAAGTCTTTATTGATATAGTGAGGGTCTCTGGACAACTGCAGCTTTTCCAAAATTATCACGTTTATGAATTTTTCATGATTCTAAAGACATTAAAGCCCCTTAACTATATGGTAGAGCTTGAAACCTGCTAAAAATGAGATTTTGATGACTTAAATTACTGACTGGCCATAAAAATCCATAAATAAAAACTCATACCTCAAATTAATCTTTTCAGTTGTATTGATTAGATTTCTTTATATTCCTTCTTAAAGTTGTGGCAACCTTTAGCAAC
>NW_012151463.1:565029-567279 GCF_000956105.1 Propithecus coquereli
CGGCAAAACAAAATAAATAGCAACCTTAATATAGAGCTTCAATACTGGCCTCTTTTGTTAAAGAGTCTTAAAATGTTTCTTGGGACAGAAATTTAAAACTTTTCAACTATCTTTTTTTTTTACCCCCATACCATCTAGCCCCACAAAAGAAATAAAAATAAGCATATTTTCTCCTATAATATTGGGTCATTTATTGGTAGCTTTTATCTTTAAAATATGAGATATCAAATACCCAAATAAAACCCTACCTACCATTGTAGTGAGCATCCTACTATATGCCTTCTCTCCTTTCAATTCAAAATAAATATTTAAAAAATAAAGTTAATATAGGTTTCTAAGTAGGACTTGCTCACTCCTGAAAGCACTTTCAAGAAAACTCCCACTTTTCAAATACTTTGAGAGCCTGTTTATAATACAAAGTACTTTTCCATTTTTTCAAAACAAAAAAATCCTCACAACATACTTATGAGAAACAATATAAAATATAAAATCTTAATTTTTACCTATAAGAATGCCAATGAATAGCAATGTTAGAAATAAAACTCTTAGATTTAATTCCCTGCCCAAGTTTCATCTAGAAAGGTAACAGTTAAAAAAATAAAAGCTTACAAAAACCCCAAAGTTATAATTTTGAAAAGAAAAAACAGCTACATCTTGTCTTCTTCTGTAGGTTAGAGGTAGTAAAGACGATTTGACAGTGACAGATTTGGTTCTCTGTGAATACTCTGGCCAACAAGGAAAGCCAGTTTGTGGGCGTACTGGCAAGGAGCAGGAACACGAATGACACCCTTTGGTGGAAGGAAAAAAAGGTTCTATTACTCTAAATTTAGCTTCTTTAAATCAAAAATCTCAGTATTAACTCTAAAAGACTTTTAAACCATAGCAACTTCATTTTGAAAAGTGAATCTCATTGATGTGAAAAAACATCAACAAATGAAGATACTCACTGGCCAGTTATAATACACGTGACAGAGCTTGTAAGTCAGCCGCTGTATGTGGTCTGGCTTCAGGCCGCTGCTGTCATAGATGACGTTATAGTGTGTCGGAGAAACACTACCACTTCTCACAGCCTGGCTCACGATGAAAAAATCATACCTGGAATTACAGAAATACATGAATATAAGCCTTACCTTTTTGAAAGCTAAAATTAAGATGATTCAAGTTTCTTACAGTGAAAAGATCTTGTGCACTGCTATAACCTAATCTTTTCTCAAGACGTAATATGCTTGCTTGAAGTCCAGGACATGTTATTAATGAACCATTTGGGACTGCTTATGTGTAAAAGACGTTTGTAATAAAAACTACTAGACTTTAAATATTTGTCATGATGCCTCAGAGCAGAACCAAACATTTGATGTGCTGCTAATTAGCACACACGTAGCACATGTAGCAAGTTCCTGTTTCCCCTCCACACCTGAAGGATGTGACTGAGCCATCAACGGAGACTCTTGAAATGGTAATTGTGGGGAAATGAGTGGGTCTAGTTTCAGGGAGCATTTTTCTCCCAATGTGCTTTTACCACAGAACCTTTTCCCCTCTTGCTTGTTCTAATGATTATTCAATAAAAATATAATTAACCTTAATCATTAAGGATTAATCTTTAAATGGAAAGGAACATGAAAGAACATAGATAGAACCAGTATAGGACCGAATGGAAGAACAAAAACCAAGTACGGTCATCCCTCAGCACTGCCAGGGGAGTGGCGCCAAAATCCAGGATGCTCCAGTCCCTGATGTAAAGTGGGGTAGTGTTTGCATATGACCTATACACCTCCTCCCATAGCCCTTAAATCATCTCTAGATTACCTATAATACCTAATACAATGTAAATTCTATGTAAATAGTTGTTTTACTGTATTGTTTAAAGAAGAATGACAAGAAAAAAGTCTGTACATGTTTAGTACAGATGCAGTTTTTTTCCAAATATGGGTTGAATCCACAGTTGGGAAACCCACAGATACGGAGGGCCGACTGTAGGACACACACGAAAGAGTGCAACATTAGACATTTTCTTAGTATGAATCAAACATCAATCCAGAGATATTGTAATTTGACCTGATAAAGACATAAGGAAATTAACTTTGTAATTTATTATAACTGTCAAAACTAACAAAATTAGAGAATCAGAACTGATCTACAACAGACTCTACAGTTATTTTTTAGAAGAATGAGGAGGGGGATCAGAGATGTTAAATGACTTGTCCACAAAGAATGGAGAAATCAAAGCAGAGCCAGAATCTAAACCCTAAT
>NW_012151463.1:569631-573159 GCF_000956105.1 Propithecus coquereli
ACACCCTCTTCTACCCTCCTCTTAAAGGTTCATTTCAAGTCCCTGTGAGACAGTCACACCTGTGCACACAATCCACTTAGGAATCTATGAAGTAGCACAGGTAAGGCACTCAGAACAGCACTGGCAGGGAGTCAGCACTTGATCAAGGTCACAAGTATCAGCACCTCCATTTCTCCAACTACAGCCTTAGCTGCTTAAGAGTACAGATGCACTCGATTCCAAACCCTGGGAGGCAGAGCATTCTGCACAGAGTAGGGAACCTAGCAATGTCTGACTCAGCAATTCTGCTGATGTTTTTCAGTGAAGATTAAGCAGGGTAGATATTTAGAGTGTGCTGCCTAGACTAATGGTCAAAAGGCCCAGAATGGGAACTTCTGTTCAATGATAAACCTAATTCAGCTCCTTCGTGGTAGTAGTAGCCAAATATGGAGGGGATAGGAAAGGGATTTTACTTAAATAAACAGAGGACATTTTTAGAAATATCCTCTACTCATGCAGATCAACATTTCAACATTAAATGTTAAAGTCAGCATTTCAATTTAAAAGCACACATTGTGCTTCTAAGGACAACTGCAAATATTTAATCCAAGCTTTGCATTTCTCAATCCAAGTGAGGACTAATTCTCAGGTGTTTTATATACAATTTGAAGTTTTTTTCTGGAAGAACTGTCTACCATTTATTGAGTGCTTACTGGATCTGGTGTGAAGTGCATTACACACATTTCATTTCAACACCTTAATTGTTTCCCCTATTCTACAAATGAAGGCAAATTGGGATCAATCCCACTCTGACGTTAAGACACGTTGCTCTTGACCATGAATCTCTCCTGGCACCAGACAACAGCACAATTCGATGTGAAGTCAACTTCATGCAACAGTCACGTGTTAGCCCAAGCAATCCATTTAGGTTCCCCTTCCCTGCCACAGTGTATTCCTATTAGCTAAAGGAGCCGGCAGGTGCACCCCACAGCTGCACCCCGCAGCTGCACCAGGCTCAACACTGCACGCAAGGATGACTGTTCACAGGACTCACTCACTGGGGCCAGAATCTCCTTTTCAGGAGGCATTTCTGCCAATCGTTCTGGGAATCGAACCCAAAGGACTCAAGGAACCAGAGATGCAGCCCCAGCAAGGCCAACAGTGTATACTCCAGTAGTCCAAAAATCCAGCTCAAGGGAATAAGATGAACTTGCACTGCTACCTCTATTCCTCACTTCTTGAAAATTTCCTTCACTCTGGGTACGAGAAAAAGGTAACGAAGACTAGAAAATGCAGAGTGCTCAGGTAGTGAGTGACAGGAAAGAAGACTAAGAAAGCGGCACTCCATCTTAGACCCTGCTCTGCTGCCTGCGGCCACGCCCTACCTCCCCATACTGACAGAAAATCTAAGAGAAACATATAAAATAAGGCTTACAAAAACCTCGAAACAAACAAAAACACTATTTGAGAAAGATACAAGCGTTAAGAGTTTTAAGGGGCTAGAAAATATTAACCTTCCTTTTCAAAATATTAAAAAATGTTTAGCCATTTAATCTGAAACACAACTATTTCAAGAAAGATAAAAACACCCCTTACTCTGAGAATTTAATGGCATAAAACCTCATTTTAAAAATGTCTAGGGTAAAGTTATTGGAGAGGGTCTTTTAGGACTTGGCCAGAGATGACCCAGAAGCACCCTCCTGTTGGTTAGCTAGGAGGAAGCACGCTCTTGATGCTGATCCCACATACCACGTAAAACCAGACCAAGGCCAGGAATGGCCAATGGCTTTCAAAATCCTAATCTCTATAATGATACAAAATGCTGACTGAAAAGGCCTGGCAAGCATAATCAGTGTTTGAATACGCATGTGCAAGCACACACAAACAAGCTTCCAAGATTTTCAAAATAATCCTAAAAACCAAATCTGCAAATCTTTAATCTATTAATATTATGCAGTTAGCCCTTACTACAACATCCCTGATCTCAAATTGCTCACAGATCTGATAAAGAGAAATAGAAAAGGGAAACAATGTACTTATTAGAACAGCTGTGTGGAAACGGTATGCATTTCTACGGTCCCCTGGCACTGATGGTCACGTCTTTGGGAGAGCAGAGGAAGGCAAAAGCCACGATGGTTCACGAAGGACAGCAAGTGCAGCATCGGATGCAGACAGCACCGTGCTTGGCTGGCCACGATATCTAAGAGGAGAAAGTAAAACCATCTCCTCCATCTCCTGGCAAGACTAGACACTTGCCAATCACCCTACTGATGAAGTACATCGTGAGTCAAGTCCACAAGGAAGTGAAACACGTATTCAGTAAGTTAAGACTATTTGGAATATTTACTCCAATAACCAATTCTGTGGATGCCTATATGCGTGTACGGAATCATCATATACCTGCACTGCAAGGGTTCAGGAGAGAAAGGCGGCAGACAGAGGACTGGCAATGGGGGTCTTAATGTCCTACTCCTTGAAGGAATGACACTACCCTAGCAGTCAACCCAGCCTCTCCCTTGTGAAAAAAAATCCCCGACGAACACATCCCTCTGCCCCTGCCATTACCACAAAAGCCCTACTGCACCCATCAAGTTAGGTTCCCACTTACCTTTTTATCTTGTGACACTAATTCGAAAGATAAAAAGGTGTAGCTTTAAAAAGAGAAAATGCTTTACAATTTGCATGCTTACTTGTAACCCCTACCAACAGATTTTAGGCAATCCAAAAACTGTGGTACTTCGTAGTTAACCAGTGTTTTAAGCTGACCATCTCCTACACCATCCCGATACACAAAAATTCGACTAGGCATGTATTCATTGCAGCTATTCCAAGCCCTCAGAGCAGCTGAAAGAAAGCCAGAGAAGTTTTAAATGAATTCATGCTTACAACACAAATGCTGTGTTTTTTCCAAATGCTGGGCATATTTTTCAGTAACATAGCTCTTAGGATAATTTCTTGAAAACCCCAGTTTAGAAACCATAATGGAAAAGCTTCAGGAGACTAACCTTGCAAGCAGACTTTGAGCCCATCCACCAGCTCTTGTCCTCGATCTTGAAATACGCATCGCGAGAACCAGCTATATGGAGAAAAGCGCAACTAGGGTGATAATGCGATTGTCTACAAGTTTTTCCTTTCTGAATTAATCTATATTTCACTCTTAGCAATGTGTCATCTTGGTAACTTCCTTTAAAGACATCTGCTAACATCTCCAAATACTTTATGAAACCTTAAAGCAATAGAAGTAGCAAGATACAGCAACCCTGGCTATATTCCTTATCAACATCACAAACTAAGTTTTCTCTAATTAAAAATCAACACTATGATTCCATCTGCTGGAGAGAAAATAAAATATAAACCATAATACCCAGAGATGCTGCCTAGTTTACACCCAAATACATACAGAAGTTCACAAACTGGGATGCTCTTGAGAAATTATTCAACATATATTTCACTCTTCCGAAAGATAAGAAGACCTTGAAACACATCCATTAGTAATGCTAACTAATATACCTTTCCATTTTCATTCATTCCTATTTTTTTTTTTTTTTG
>NW_012151463.1:573209-574663 GCF_000956105.1 Propithecus coquereli
ATTTCAAAATAAAAATTTCTCTCCACTGTCAGATAACAGCTTACTAGATGAAGCTAAGATCTGTATTTTATTGTCATCTGTCCACATAAATTTAGTACAGTAACGCCTCATGTATCCAAGGTTCATATGGGAAAAATGCCCCATATATAAACTTTGTACCTAGTCTGACACTTTATCCTGATTAAAGTTGTCTTCCTCACAAGGTTCTAGAACATACAGAACAGAATCATGCTAACTACTCGCTCTCACGAGGTGAGCATTAATAGACTGAGGAGTTGCCTTCATGAACACGGCTCACTGCACTGCACACCTCCCTACACAAAAGGGTTTTTGAGGAACTCACTAAAAAGGAACCAAGTGTCATGACTTTACCACTGAACCCTGTGTGCCACTGAGACCATGACCTTGTGCCCACCAGTGCCCTGCAAGTCCCAGTTGTCTCTCTCATCCTCTCCCTGTGGAGTGTAGCTCCAGGCTACACACAGAAGCCTGGCTTGCTCAGAAGCCATCTTCTCATCTGCAACCGTGTCTCAGATGGAACTTCCTGACCTTTGGATAACTAAGTGCATTGCAGATTCTAAACACTTTTACTAGAAAACAACAATCTGTGGATGAGGTTCTATATGTAAACAACATAAAAGCAGTCTACAGAGGCAGTTCTTAACCTCTCAATGTGTAGTTGATACCACAGAAAATAATCCTCTTCCCCAAAGAAAAACTGCACTCAGATGCTTCTGTTCACAATTTCAGACACTAAGAATTCATGGGCCCTAGTAATAATGTTAGATAAAATTAGTTGAAGAATTTAGTATTTATAAGAAATATAAGAACTAAAAAGTAAACATAATAAAATTAGTATAGAGGCCATGCTCAAAACAATCAAAAAAGAGAAAACAATTTTCATCTGTTCATACAGAACTTACCATTCTGGTCTAGTAACCTCTACATCAATAACTGTTCCAGGAAGTGGATTTTGAAGTCTTCCTCCAGACTGAGCAAAAAATCTGGCATTTACTCGTTTCTTCACCACAATTACCGTTAGTCTTGGGCTTAAAGAGGATGATGAAAGTAACCACATTTAGTCGGTCGTATTTTCAGAGCACTAACATTCGGACATTCATATACCTCATTTAAAAGGAACATCTCTTCGGCATGTCATTCATCCAAGTCGTGGAGGAATGGTCAGCATCTTCCTCTCAACAGGAGTGAGGACCAGGAATAAATGGCGGGAGGAAAACCAAATGGCACAAACATGCCCTGTGACGCAAGGTCATGCAGATGGTTTATCCACAGACCAAATACATATCATGCCAAAATGTTACACCCCGTGTGCTTTCAAAATTCACAATTTAAAACACTCTTCAGTGGGCATTTTCTACTATGTGGAAAATATAATATTAACTCTAAATTCTTTGAAAGGTAAGTTGATTTGAGTAATCTCAAAGTCTAATCTA
>NW_012151463.1:579068-599468 GCF_000956105.1 Propithecus coquereli
GAGATGTACCCTCTAATACAATATTTTAAAAATAAACTGAAATGCAGTTCGAATACTACAGAATTAAGGCCAATGAGGGGGTAGTGTAGGTAATAATAACTTTTCTAAGTTTTTTGGTGGGTACTATAGAGAAACCAGCAGGATAAAAATAAAGAATGAACCCTGCTCTTGCACCTCCTACCCCCAGACGCCAGCCCCAGCTTTAGTCCTCTGTGGTCTTTGTCACCCACAGCGTCACCTACAGCTGCCCAGCCTCACTCACCGGGTCATTCCTTCATTGATGCTGGCAACAAATCCTGCAATTGACCTCCGTCCAGCGGTGGTGTCGTGGTAACAATCAATGCCAACTATCATCGCCAGCTTCAGCTTTAATAACAAATATAATTTTAGATGCCACAGAGTACTAGCAACATTTGAAGACTAAGTCCATTTTCTTGAGTATCAATTTTAAAAGTGTATCTACCAGTTAATTAAAACTCACAGGCATGTCGACCCTCCAGAGCTCTCCTCCCATCTTGCAGTTCATCTGCAGGGCAATCTTTGTAGCAATGGCCATGACCGTTTGCTGCTTGCCTAAGGTTCGGGCCACCACACACTGGCTTGGGGTAGGGCAATCTGTACATAAGTATTTTTTAATAGCATCGTATTTGTCCTTCCGATTATTTGACAATAGACAGACAACCTAAAAACAAACAAAATGCCCTCATTACAAAGAATTAGGGAACTGATGATTAAGTTCAAGGGAGAGGACAGGAAACGAGGCCCAGCTGTGAGGTATGAATGCCAAGCACTGTCATTTACTTTACTATTCATTTCTGCCATACAGCCAATTGGCATGACAGTAAGAACTTCTAGATACTGCTCATTATATTCAACCAAATGACAAATGCTCATAAAGGAAAGAAATCATGTTAAGCAACTATGTCACTTGAAACTGAATACCATTTAAATTCCAGAACTTAGTTACATATGCTTTATGTGACCAGCCTGGACTGATTTAGAGACAGGGAACAGGGCAATGCAAGTTAGTGATCACTGACAGGTGGACAAATACAAGATTTTCCACAGTTTTAATTTACGATTCAGTTAGGAGCATAACTTTTAAACTTTAAAGCTCTGGTTTGAGAATCTGATCAAACTATAAACTTTCCTAGGCAGTCCATGGACAATTTTGGGAACAAAATGGAGCACCAGGTATGATGATGCCATTTCACCTCAGAAGCGTCATGAAGGTTCACTGTTATTGCTATTACCACTACCAAACTGTTCTCAGAGAAGGAAATAAAACCAGAAGCACATGCCCAAGCCCATACGAATGGCGGCGCCAGGACATGAACCCAGGGATTTGACTGCAGTTTACACTCTTAATGACTATGCTACAGATTAAAACAAAAACAAAAAACCAAAAACTGGACCTAGAAACCGAAAATTTCAGATTACAGATAAAAATCATCCACCTTAAGTGGCTGCCCTCATCTCCAGGCCCTGACACTCTGCAGCTCCCATAAGCACACACTACACGGTAAGACTCCACAAACAGCAGTATCTGTTCCTCACCTTCTCCAAGGCATCCCTCACTCACCCGGACGGATGGGCAAAAGACACAACAGCACATTCAAGGATAAAAGGTGAAAGAGCTTAGGAGAGTGGCTCCATCTATATTGTCAAACTCTCCGGGTGATGTGGATGCCCACTAAAGTCTACAAACTTCTGAGTTTCATGTTTACCTGGGCTAGCCCACTCACTGAGACAGATCTTACACCAGACTGTCCAGAAAGTTTCTATTTAATCACACGATTATACTTCCATGTGTGCTGAACAACTAAGAGCTGGTTTCTACTTTAATGCCTGTTTTTTCCAAATTTTCTACAATAAATAAAGCCTCTGAGTCTGAATAAATTGAAGATGGCTTTGTTTTTCTCCAGCCCTCCATGCCTTTTGCAGAGCACAATAACAAGCTCCTAGCACACAACTAAAGCTAGCATTAGTTTAGCTACTTTATGTAAATAAAATATATTTTGTGGCTAGTTTGGGAACCTAATTATAACATTTGGAAAATGAACTCAAGACTCCAAGATTTACAAATGCCCCTTTGAAAGATGTCATCACTGAAAACTGCCTATGTATCAACTAGCTACTTACCATCTGGGTATCTGATGTAACCTTTTGCTGTAAGACTCTTAAATAGGCTTCAGTTCTGTCATCCACTTCGATCCTGGAATGGAAGTACATAATCCAACATTGAGGAAAAACGACAAAAAATGTACCACACATAAACATTTTCCTGTATATTATAGGACACGAAACATTTCTGTATAAAATCAAACACTAATGATAGCCATTTAGGCAAAAGGCTGTTTCTAACACAAGCAATGGCAATAGTTTAAAGCACATACATTTGAGAATTAGTCCTAATTGATCTTTTCTCCCACCGATTCTTAGTTATTAAAATATAATTCTGTTTATTAGCATTATAGGGAACCACAGCAAATGTTTCAGCTAAGGTAACCTAGTTATTGTTTCAAGTAGCTCCATCACTTTTGAGTTCCCACTCTCTGCGAATGAGTGCTAATTAATTTTCAAAGTAGAAATGAATCGATAAACTTACATTATTGCTTTTTTCATTTGTATGCCCATGGCTGGTGTAACTTTAAACAGATTTTGTATCAATGAATTGGCTGCTTCATAATTTCTTCGAGTATAGATCAATAGCCAGTTATCTAGTGGCTTAACACTAATTAACGGTGCACCTCTTGTTTCTTTTGACCAATCTGCAAACTGTGGATTGTAATCAAACTAGAAGAAAGTTCAGAGACACTGTAAATTCCATTGTAAGTTCTCAGGAATTAAGCCAAAAAGTCTTCAATAATTCTACCATGGCATACTTTGAAACTTAGTGTACTACTACTTATACATTTGAATTCGAGTGACAGATAAAAATGTCTTCCGTGGGAGAAAAAGATACAAAAATGTATCCAAAGGATGATGGCAATTTTATCTAAAATATATTGGCAGCTACTACTCGAGTGCTTACTTGTACCAGGTACTTTCCTAAGTGCTTTAATTGCATTCTCCTTAATCTTTTCTAAAATATTGTAAGGACACCTGTTATTTCTTCATGATGAAGGTATAAAAAATAAGGCTTTGAAAGTTAAGCAACCCGACTGAGGTGTTCGATGCAAAAAGCAAGCTCCAAAACATAGGACGGCAAGGCAGAAAGTGAACACGAATGAACACGAATCAGGGCACAGCACCCTCGTGCCAGTCATCATAGAGGAGAAACCCAGTGTCTTCTGTGAGTCCTGCCCACTTCCCTGAGCCCTGACACAGGGATACATATTTTTATTATTTCTACAGGGGATCATAAAAATAATTGCAACCAAAATATTAAGTTACATTGTTAAATTGTTATTCATAGAACATTTAGAAGGCAGGAAGGGGAGTTTTCTATTATTTTTTATATTTTGACACTTGGTGCTTCATTTACATAAAAAATTTTTAGAATACTTGCTTTTCCTTTTCTGAAGATTATTTATAAAAGGCATAATTTTTAATATTATTATCTCTACAAACAAATGGTCCAGGCAAAGATGAAGCCAATCAAATAACGAGTTTTCCATGTAAAAGATTACTTTAGTGGCAATGTATCAACCCAATCAGGTAGTTAGAAGAATTCAATGCCTTAAAGTAACGCAGGTTATTGAAAAAACATTAAGCCACCTTTTAGCTAAGTCTTACAGATTATTCTGAGGACCAAGCTACAGGCTCCATAGTCTCTAGCGCTTCCCCATTTTCTCTTCCTCAAGCACACCCACTTCTGAAGTCCTGGGCTGCTCCGGTGAGTTGACAGAGAGGGAAAGTGGAGAAGAGAAAGGTGAGGAAAGGATCAATGTGGCACATAAGCAGGTTATTCCTACTTGCTTTATTGTGATCTGACCCAAATCTTACTTGATTGACAACTTTAAAAACTGCCTTACTGTTTTTCCACCTTGGTGAATCTTTTCTGCTTGCAAAATCCTTCCTGAGAAGGACAGTAAGTTGGAGTCAAAGCTCAAACCCCAGTCTCGAAGCTCCCTTTGAACATTATCATCTCTGTAAATTTAACATATTTACATGTCACTAAACTTAAAAGAAACACAGCAAAAGCTAATGGATATGTGCAAATACAGATCCACTCCAACTTACAATAAATTTCAACGTTTCTCTCAGGATTGAGATCCTAGTGAGAATGCTGGAGACGCTTAAATACAATCTATTTTTCTCTCATCACCTCTACGCTTCTCCTCATGGCATTCTTTAATTTAGAATCTGATGCCCAAACTAGTAAACCCTGATGCCCTCAAAGTAAACCCCTTGATACAGCAAAGACAGAAAGTAGTTTATTCAAAAACATTGCACGCTTCTGTTACCTTTTTCTAATAGAAGAATTAGAAAGGCTGCAGGCTACAAAGTTTATTATTTCCTGAAGAACATGAGGTAGCCTCACTTAGAAACATGAAGAACAAGCCACCCCAAATACTGCAAATACTAAAGGAGAAAGTTACTTTCTGTCAACTCCCCCTGAAGGAAGTCACCCCCACAAAACCCACATAAAATACTAAAGAAAAAACTGAAACTGTCTCCTAGTGAAACCGAGACTTACTTATGAATGTAGTCAATGAGTCTTCCTACTTCACGCTGCCTTTGTTCCGGAGTTAGTCTTGTATGAACAGCTAAGTCTTTCATCACATTAAAGTCATTACGCATTTTATCAGTTAGACCTTTAAATAAAATATATTTATACTTAGGCATATGGTTAAAGAAATAACGATCAGGTCTAAACAACATTTGGAGTGTGGGCTGGTGACGAGTGAAAGAGGAGAATTAATTCCAAGGGGAAGCAGCAGCTTTAACAAAAGAGCTTTCGGAGGTGGAGCCGAGAGAGGGGGGAGTCAAGGAATGTGGAAGGACTTCTGAGAAGAACGGGTAACTAATCCACCAGTTTCCTTCCAAGCAAACAAAATCCAAGGGTACCTGTCAGGTAGCAGAGCTCGGGAATGAGCATCGCAGGCCCCGGCAATGTGCCCCCAGGCCCCCTCCTCCTCTTGGGCTGGCTGACCAAGACCGGCTGCTTCAAGTCGGTGATCTCTTGGTTGTATTGCTGCTCGCGAGAGAAAGCGTCATTGTTCACAGCAAATGCCTTGAGTACTCATTTCAGCGGGCAAAAAGGTTTTTTGTTTGTTTGTTTTAAATAAAGAATTGATGCCAATAGCAAGGCTGGTAACCGCTCCCAAATAAAGTTTTAAAAAAATGTATTTTTTAGTCTTCCTAAAACAGGTTGTGATTTATATGCTTTACTGAGTATCTCATCTTTTGTTCCAAAACCTTGATCATCAAGGACAGTAAGGTTCTGAGTCTTGACTTTCAGTCAGAGTTCTGTTTGCTTCATTTTTTGACGTTTTGGTTTAGAAATAGTCTGTGTGACTGTGTCTTCACCACAGCATAATTCCTCTAAAACCGCATGTGGTGAGAACTTACATGTTCTCACTAAAAGCCATCTCACGATAAGCATAAATAGGGGAAGGGAAAAGGTTTCTATGCTACAGAACGTTTTTAATCAGGAAAGTTCTTATAATATCTCCATATTTTCAAGAAGCCAAATTTAAATTAAGCAGTATCAAGATTCCCCATACGGAATCACTGCCTAAAATATGCTTTTGCAGTTTGTGAAGTGACGAAACATAATGACAGTGGCGATTCAACGTCCTTACAAGACGAGCTCTCTGGCCTCCAGCTCAGCTCTGTGATTCTAGAACCATAACAGACTTCAAACGAGTTATCCTCACTAGAGCTTCTGGCCCTGTGTCTTAAAGACCCTCTCTTCCCCACCTTCTCCTGTATCTCACTGACAGTAGATCTTTTTAACACCCTAATTCACATATGGCTTTTCATTTAATAAAATCGCACATCTCCACTGAGCGGACAAAAGGAACCTCACTGTGGCCATTTCCATAGTCTCGGTCTCTCATCAATGGACTAAGGCAGGGGTGTCGCTAACCTTTTTGACACCAGGGACTGGTTTCATGGAAGACAATTTCCCCACGGACCAGGGGTGGGGGGTGGTGCGCAGCTCAGTGAGGTGCAGCCGGTTTCCTAGCAGGCCACAGCCCGAGGGGCTGGAGACAGCAAGACTAAGGGGCACCTGCCCGTTTCTTGTTCCTATCCCATGACAAGGTCCTGGCCACCTATTACAACCCTTGTGAATTAAGAAACCACAAATTCTAGCCTGTCCTCGACTTTCTTTCCATCCAGGAAAAATAGTTAATTTTCTTATTTCAAACAAGAAAATTTCCAGTAGAACACTCATACCTGACCTCTGCTTCATGTGGCTATACTACTTATTTCATCACGCTATTTTATTAGGGGTCTGATAACAGTTCCCCCCTTCACATCACATCACTTACTTGGGACACGTGGCAGAAGTGTGGCAGTAATTTGAGAGGTGTTCCTACTCTCACCCCCTTTCACCCAAAGGCCTTAAGTGTATAGTTCCTGACACGGAACTTGGGGATCCTTCCTGTCTAAACTCTTAGGGCCTAAACAAACACCCTGTCAATTCTTTTTAATGTTGTCTCTACAGCTAAGAAACAGCATCCTAATTTCTATTTGACATTATTGTTAAACCTTCTTAAAACCTACTGACTGTGGCTGGGCGCGGTGGCTCACGCCTGTAATCCTAGCACTCCGGGAGGTCGAGGCGGGCAGATTGTTAGAGCTCAGGAGTTCAAGACCAGCCTGAGCAAGAGCAAGACCCCGTCTCTACTAAAAATAGAAAATAAATTAATTTGCCAACTAAAAATATACAGAAAAAATTAGCTGGGCATGGTGGCGTATGCCTGGAGTCCCAGCTACTCGGGAGGCTGAGGCAGAAGGATTGCTTGAGCCCAGGAGTGTGAGGTTGCTGTGAGCCAGGCTGACGCCACGGCACTCACTCTGGCCCAGGCAAAAGAGTGAGACTCTGTCTCAAAAAAAAAAAAAAAAACCTACTGACTGTGATCTTCCCTTCCAAAGGCCCTTCTCTCCTGCTGAATGTTGTCTAGGTATTATCTTCGATCCCAAATCACCACTTACTACCAAAACTACATTTCTACTCAAGACACTTGATTATCCTTAGTTGTGACAGAGTCTTCCTTTCAGAAAGCACCTGAGCTGAGACCTGAAGCACAAGGGTAAGATCCCAGCGTGCAGAGTGTCGGCAAGGAGGACGGCCTGGGAAAGAGCCCTGGGCTGCTAAGGAGGTTGGGGTGGGGCACAAGCCACGGGGATGAAGCAGCAGCAGGGGCTGCTTCATTCAGGGTCTCACTGGATAAAGACCAACATACTTAACCAGATGCAGGAGCAACGAATGGGAAGTCACCTAATTCCTTTGGGTAGAAGAAGAACGTCGGATGTGTATGAGTTTGAAAATGGATCAGAAAGCAGAATGAATACTAAGCGACTAGTTGAATGAATTAGAAAAATGAGGCCCAGAAAGACAACAGTCACTTAGAAAAGGAGAAAAATGAAAGGATTTCAGATAACAAGATAGAGTGCTAGTTTGACAAGCAATGAGTTACAGAAGGCAATGGAGAAGCCATGGAGGTCAGTCTGAGGTTTGAATTATCCATCACTTATTTGTTTATTCAAACACCTGAGTGCCTACTTAGGCACTGGGGGAGTACATAAACTACAAAATCTCCACCTTTGTGGAAGTTATTTTCCCTGCATTGATCAAGAACACTGAATGGGGCCAGCTTGGGGGGATATAATCCATTCAGTGCTGGCAGCATGTGAGGTTATCTTTGAGACATCCAAATACTCAGAACCACCAGGAGTTGAGCTTAGACATGTCTGGATTGGAGCTAGAAATGTGAGAATTATCAACATATCATATGCTGGAAGCTTGGGCAAAGCCAAGATTAGAGATCATCTAGGGGCTAAACACACAGTAGCAGGGGCCTGGGGCAGAGCTTGTAAGTTAAAAAAAAAAAAAAAAAAAATTAGAGAAGAATGGGCTGGCAGGTGATGGTCACTACTAGTCAGGGAAGGGGAGGATTTTCCCTGACCTTGCTTCAGGTTTAAATCATCATTTTCAACTGATGCTTCCTTTAGATTTGCTGCTAACATACACCAACTCCTCCCATCCCCAATAGTGATCATTAAACAGAAAATGCCACAGCCCATTTCTCACAGTAACCTCTGACACCCAGAAGCATCTAGGTTAGGCATGGTTGGAGTCCTCAAGGAGTACAGAGGTTGCAAACAGTGGTAGGAAAATCAAGCTGAGATGACTCCTGGCCTGTTTTCACTTTACCAGGAATAAGATCAGCCCTTCACGCAACTTCTCAGAGAACCCTCCCCTTGGCAGCGGACTCTGATGCGTTCAGTCACGGCAGCGCACCGGAGCAGCAGCACAAAGGCTACTAGTAAATGTGTATTTTCCACACAAAATATAAATATGCAATAGCTCATTTATCTTGATTTTTAGAAACAGGATATATCCTACTAACAGTGGAAAATAAGTGATGAGTTTTAGCACTTCAGAGATAAGTTTACTATTTTAATTCATACTGTTTTCTAGAAATAATTTTCCTGTACTTTTAACAGCACATCGAACGGAATATGACCTTCTAAATCCCTGGGGATTTAGGGGCCAGATCTGTTCATCTCTGAATACTAAAACAATGTTAGTATGCATTTCTGTATAAACACTTTATTTTCTTCTAGCCGGTACTGGTTCTTGCTGCGATTTGCCTCTCGGGATCTTTTCAATTTGGTGATTACTATGACAAAAACTAGAATCTTTATAAAACTATGTTTGAGGATCACCCAATAAACTGGTCTAGCCTATGTGAACTAAACAAGCCTATCCGAATTTTGCCAATATGTAAATCAAAAGAGTTAACTCGCAGGCAGTAGATTTAGCACAACCGGTATTGAGGGTTCAAACCACCCCTCCAGGTGAAGATAAGAAAATGCTGATTATACAGTGAGAGACAATATGGTAAGCTGATAGCTCGTATTTCCAACTGTTATTGGACCTACTTGTCCTCCACATGCTTCAATTCAAAGCTTTCACTGTACTGGGAAAGGGAACCAGGAGAGGGGACCTGTCATTATGTGAACTGTACCAAGTAAAAGGAGGCATTTTAATAATCTGATGAGTTAAAATCAATTATGCTGGGACTGCCCTAATAAACATATTTATATACAGCTTTAAAAACAATTTGTTCCAAATGTGCACACAACTGCTAGAAAAATGTGAGGATATTTCAGATTCCCACTGAGCTCTAAATACTTCAGATGAAGAGGGTAACACTGGTGCTGGTGTCTCACCTTCCTGTAGTACTCCAAGAAGCTGACATCAGTGCCGTCAGCTTTCTTAAAGGTGCTCTTTGGGTTCTGGTCCCAGTCAATGTCGTCCACTCTGTATGTCTTATTGTTATACCTGTGGGATGACTGAGATCTGACTGCATTTGATGGCATGCGGAGAGCTGATATTAAAAACGGACTAGACAGCATGTATTCTCTACAATTTACAATCGCCTAGCTATACATACAATGCTATGGAAAGAGAAAGGGAAAAGGATTTCTTACAGACTATGCCAGATAGGTGGGGGAAATGCCTAAACTGCTATCAGAAAATAAGTAGAAAGGATGATAATCATTAGATATTTGTTCTTTCCAAATGAGTTACGTTCCCAAAACTTTGATCTTGGCAAAGGTGACAAATATCCCTCCCCTTTTCTATGCTATTCCCACCACTCGACTTTAAACTCTATTTTCTTTCTAACGTTGTAGGCTAGAAAGCTACAATATTTTAAGACTTGCAAAAAGATTTGCATTTTAAAAAAGCAGTCTTACTTGGTAAGAACAATTAAACCTATTAGTTCTTTAGAAACTTGTTCTTGAAATTTATGTTCTTCAGTTTGATGATAAAAGTTGAGCATGAAATCTAGAACAGTCTCACTTCGAAGGACTTTATGACTAACATCAGTGCAAAGCATGATGTTGTTTTCATACTGAAGAATGGAAGTAGTGAAGCCAGGCCAAATCACCAACCTGTCAAATAAAATGCAAGTCATGAAGTAACCTCTGTAAATATCCAGAAGGGTTTTTGTACATATTTATGTTTTTCATCTTCATTAACTTGGTCTAAACTACAAAGTTTTTGAATGAGTTAATTCACTTATTTCTAGATTTTTACATGGTTCCAGATAAAGATTTGTCTTTTCAAGACCTGCGATATACAATAATTATAATAAGTTCCATTTTACATAAATACACTAACTTTATTAAACTATTTGCTACACTGGCCTAAGACTTCAAAAAGCTGCCAATCTCACTGAAAGCACCTACAATTATTATAAGAAACCTAAAGCACTTAGGCTGCGATCTTGATACACCACATTAACTGATGAATTTTATTACCTAAGAGCAAAATACAAACTCATTAATAGCATTGCACAACTATACATGCTTTCCCAGTGACAGATAAATTATGTGATTTTTTTTTAAATCCAAGTTTTCTGGGATGTGTCATTATTATTCAAGCCAAGTTAAATGTTCATTTAACGTGATGGGTACTATTAATAGTCAGGGCAGCAAATTTGATCATTTCAAATTGGAATATCATTTTCAAAGTTTGTGATTAAGCCTAAGGAATAGGCAACTTTCCACTTCATACAAACCTATGATTTGGAATATCAATTGGGTCACTTGGGTTATAATAATTCCGTCCAATTTGTTGCAAATTCATGATTTTCAAAAGCCTAGAAAAAGGTCAGAATAGTTAAAAAACTGAATATTGATAAGTATCTCTAATGCTGCAATCAGAATGGCATGCTATTTAGAGTAGAGGTTGGCAAACTATGGTCTTTGGCCAGGCGAAATCCACCCTACCTGCTGGTTGTTTCATGGCCTATGAGCTAACAATGGTTTTCAAATTTCTTAAAGGTTAGAAAAAAATCAAAAGATTATTTCATGATACATGATTTATATGAAATTCAAGTTTTGGTGTCCATCGACAGTTTTACCAGAACACAGCCAGGACTGTTCATTTACATATTGCCCACGCTGCTTTCACAGTACAGCAGCAGACCTGAATAGCTGCAACTGAGACCACATGGCCTGAAAAGCCTAAAATGTTTACTGTCTGGCCCTTTGCAAAGAAAAGTTTGCCAACCTCTCATTTAGAGAAAAATAAATCTACCAGTTACATTAACATAAAACAAGTATCTATCAAAATGAATTGTCCTATCATCAGTGACAGCTATCTTATAACCAACTTAAAAAGGTAAATTACAAACCCAAGTATTATACCCCACAATTCTAATGCAAATTTCAGCCTCACCTAGACTCTTTCTCATCCCTCTGCAAAAAAAATTCTTTGCAGAGCACGTGTCTTGATTTGGGATTTGGCAAACGTGGTATATACACTGAAAGTGAAGGATCAAGCACGCATGTCTCCTGTGGTGGAACAAGTAACCCGAACAGCCCCAACCCTGCCCCTCTTCCTGATCAAGTACCCACTGCGGGCAGAAGGAATACACAGTCGGCAACAAGCTCCTGAGCATACTGTGTTCTTAGCACAAGCGCAGACAGTTATGGGAAAGATCTGATGTCAACACGATAGGGAAGCTAAAGACAGAATACTTGCTTAGAGCAAGTCAATGAATGCTACATCAGTAAACCACACCTTAAATGACCATCACAATACAGAGAAACCAAACGTCGCAGAATCTAGGTAATAAAGTATACAGGTAATTAAACTTTCAGTTCTTCCAACTTTTGCTTTAAATTTTTCTTAATAAAATGTTGAAAACAAAACACAAACATACCTCCTAAAAATAATATTATAGAACTGCAAACAAGTTGGCGATGTGGGTGGAAGTTCGTTTGTTAAAGTGATCGTTATCCTCACGTGCTCTCCATTGCGGGTCTGACTAAAAACTTCCGTAACCTAAAGCCAGAGAGGTGGAAAACCAAACTTTTAATTCTTAAAGGAAAACTAAGCCCAATCATATCATGCCTATTTAATAAAGCAACACTGAAAAGTACACAAAAATTTTAAATGGAATTTTTAAAAAACAGCTATGAGAAAAGAACGGCTAAGTGTCTGTATTAAGATTCAATTGTAATCATTAAGTTACTGACGTTGATTTCAGAATGATAAAATAATGCCAAAGTATCCTCTGGGTTTATGACCAGTCTTATTAGACAGAAGACCCCTGGGGTCTCTCTGAAAGCCATCTGACCTACCCTATGTTGTGGCAGTTCTGCTTTGAAGTGGAAATCCCCCATGTCCCTCGCCCCATCCAGACATTTGAAATAACCTTTTGCTGTAGTCTTTTAGGTAAAAATAATATTGTTCCATCAAAAGCATGACACCTTCCAATTAGATCTTCGTGTTGAAAAAGAAGAGCTGAACGGAGTCTTCTGGCTTCCATCAGTGGGTTATAGTCAATGTGGTACTGATACAAGGCCCACTGGGGACGCGATGTCAACCGGAAATGGTTAGTGCTTAACCTTACTGTAATTCCCGAAGAACCTGAAAAGTCAGTCACAGTCAATCAACAAAATATCAAGTTTATTCTGCCTTGAAATCTTTCCTACCAGGACAAGGCAGACACAGTTCTGTAAATACAAAGCTAGTGCAGCAGACCACATGAAAGTTCTCCAATGTCTGACTTTGGGGACCACCAGCCTATCTCTTTAGCTGATTTCCTAAAGAATCATATATTTAGAAATAAATCCTCCTTAGACTAAGTAATTTACAATGCAACCAAGCAAATATCTTCATGGCAAAGAGTTTTAAAAGAAAAATGATCTACAGAGTATTTAATGAGACATTTTAAAATATGCAGTTAACGACATCTATAGGCTGGGTGCTCACACCTTTAATCTCAGCACTTTGGGAAGCCAAGGTGAGAGGATCACATAAGCCCAGGATCAGCCTGGGCAACATAGTGAGACCCCTTCTCTACAAAAGATAAAAATTAGTTGGGCATGGTGGGAAGCATTTGTAGTCCCAGCTACTTGGGAGGCTGAGGCAGGAGGATTGCTTGACCCCAGGTGGTGGAGGTTTCAGTGAGCTGTGATCACACCCCTGCACTCCAGCCTGGGCAACAGAGCAACACCCTGTCTCTTAAAACAAAACACCTATAACCTATTTCATCAAAGCCAAAAGAGAAAGGAAAATGGAAAAGCCACGCCAGATCCTTGACTAAACATGTTTTTTCTTCCTAGTAATGCATCGTACAAACAAACATGTAAAATAAAGTGCCTCAATTCACTGTCCTGTGTACTTGAGAAGTAATCTCATAAAACTGTATTCATAATTAACCTACCTGTTTTTGATTCTTTAACATGGTCTAGGTTCTGTCTTGTATTCACACCGAGATCGTGAAAATCTCTACGACGACCTCCTCTCTCTGCTAATGATAACTCCTGAAATCCAGCAGATATCTGGAGTTCTTAAAAAAAAAAAAAAAAAAGAGAAAATTATATACCTGGGCAATATAAAACATAAATAATAGTATTAATTCCCATAGCACTACTATATGTAGCCCAAAGAATATTGAGCTATGCAAGATAATACATAACAATCCTATCAAAATGTCTGAGGATGTATCTGCCAAACAGTAGAATAGTTTCCTAGTTATAACTTAATTCATAAAGTCTTTCTTGTCACAACCCTAGACAAACAGTTACTCCCTTTCAAGAGATACACATCTTTAAAAGATCAGGATGACTAGACTGTAATGCAAGAACTCAGGAGCACATGTTTATTGACCAAGAAATTATTTTTCTATAAGTCTGATAACCATCTAGGGGCCTTGACATTAGTATTTTCCAAAATCTGTCATGATGCAATTATAGCTCCAGAAATTGGTAATTTAAGGGTTTAAATCTATAACCTTGATTTGAAAACCTAAGTCTAAGATGTAACTTCCTTACTATTTAATTGCCCTGAGAATCATAAGAATGGACGGGTGCACCTGTGCATACCCCACCCCCATGATACACATCTCATCCTGGGATAGGTAATAAGGTACTGATTAATCGGTTCATGCTTAGTTCCAAAAGCTGTGGTTATAAGAAACTAAATTATTAAGTCATTCAATTTTCACAATGCATATAATTAAGTATGTGAAATCAACAGTATGATGTGGGCCAAAGAATGAATATGGGCTTTGCAGTCAAGTGTTAAAATTCTAGCTGTCAGTTAACAGGTATGTTATCTTGCAGAGAAGAGACTATCAGCTAATTAGTCATAACCAATCTCTCATTCTTCTCTAAAAACCATTTTATTTTGGGAGTAATATATGCAAACAGACTAACATTTCCACACTCCCTGCAACTAAGCATGGCCTAACAGAGTTAAGCAGAAACTGTAGGATGATATTTTTGGGAAAACTTCAGAGGAGAGCAAATGCTAACTAGTGCTTTCTGTGTTCTGTGCCCTGTCCTGCCCGTGGCATCTACAACCTGGATAAAGTGGCAGGAGGGGCTCAGCTGGCCATTCTGAAACAAGCATAAGTCTTAATGATGGAAGTCACAGACTCAGGACAAAAGAACAAAAAGATCAAACAGTCCAATTCTCTTCTGATCACAAACACGAGAACCGCCTCATTTGAGATTAAACGGTGGCTTAAACAAAATATTTCAGTTCCTGATATACTTTGGAAACAAGTTATTTAATGTGAGAGCTTCAGTTTTTTCACCTAAAAAACTGAGGATAATAAACTTTACAGGCATGTAATGAGTTTTAAATATCACTTACAAAGAAAGCACTTTAGTAGGTACTAGTTTCTGTACCTCATGATTTGCAAGGGCTCTATTTAAAAATTCTTTAAACATGTAACTGTTCATATTTGTTTCCCTCAGTGAGCTTTTCATCCTGAAGACTTCCAGTTTAAAGTATCTATGGCAGTGGGTGAGTAATAAGTAATGCTTCCTGAGTTCAATCTGATGACAATAAGGGGTCATAAAAGCTTGTTTGAAATTTTTCTCTGAAAAATTTTAATTTGTCTTAGAAAAATTCAGTTCTGGATGCAAAAACTCACTTGTTAGTTTCTGAAAATAAACAATGATGAAATCTGTTCCCCTTTCTACATACAGTACTCTTTATAGTACTGTTAAATTATAGTACATTTAGCCAAAGCTTAAGTGTCATTCTACAGAGCACAGATTTCAGAATGGTAAGCATGGCGACCTTGCCAATTCCCCCTTACATGCAGCTGCCAGAGTGATTTTACTCCAAATACAAACCAGTCCTCGCCACTGTGCTATTTAAGGATCCGTCAGTGTATCCACGCCCTTTACAGAATGAAAGTCAGGGTTCAAACAATGTCTCGCTAACAATAAATCTGTTAAACTTGTCATATTCACGTCTAAAATACAGTGGGTACCTGAACATTTACTGTGACAAGCAATTCTCAGAATAATCCCCACAAGAGCAGTGAAAGATGACAAAATAGGGACTTGGTTTGTTGTCCTACATGTTATTTAATCTCACAATGATCTTTACCTCTAAAGGCAGATACCACCTTTTTATAGATAGGGAATTGTGTTTCATAAATTAAATCTAAGATCATGAGTAACTTTTTAAAAAAATCATTATTAGTGAAGACTGATGCATAAAACATTTAATATATTAAAGTATTTCCCACAGTTGTATGTGCATTGTAAGGCTGCATTTTAAGAAAATGTTTCTTACACAGCTTTAGCACATATATTTGTACCAAGTTTTAATTCAATAAAATTTTTCTGTATATAACTGAATAGGTGAACAATAAATCTAAGTTTCAAAAACTTTTAGAATTTATGTATAAATACAGAAAACATATATATACATGTAGTTATTAAATACACGAAGATAATGCTGTTTTACAACTTGTTTTCATTTG
This sequence comes from Propithecus coquereli, assembly GCF_000956105.1. Taxonomy (NCBI): domain Eukaryota; kingdom Metazoa; phylum Chordata; class Mammalia; order Primates; family Indriidae; genus Propithecus; species Propithecus coquereli. Next base: position 594,998 of record NW_012151463.1, read on the forward strand.
GCATAGCAGGGGCAGGTCCCTACATTCTTGAAAATGGCCAAATGGTACGCTATCGTTAAAGTACAATAGTTTTATCCAACTCTTGTCGGTTAAGAGGTGTTTCCAGTTTTTTGGTATTAAGTATTGAGTTAATACCCTCACACAACCATGTTGTACTTACCTCCAGTGTCTGTTGAACACCTGACACTTCCAGGAGTCAAACTACTGATAAAAGGGTACCATTATAGTCACTATACATTATAAAACACTATCCAAATGTCAGTACAATCGTACAATGCCATCAGGGACACCAGTGCCCGTTCTATAATTACCAACATAAGCAAAAAATACAATGGAGAAGCAGGTAAAAAAATATTCCAATTTAATGTACATTTTTTAATCAAAAGGCTTAATATTTCCATTAGCCTTTGTATTTTTCAGTGCACTGTCTTTTCATTTCCTTTGCTCACTTTCCCACCAGATAGCTAATATTATGGATTTATGAGCATGGTCTGAGTATCAGAGGAAGTTGCTCTTCTGTCGTTTTGGCAAGTTTTCATGTTATTATACGTCCTTCAACATTGACAGTATTTGTCATAGTGCAATTTATACTACTTCGAGGTTATCTTAGCATTCATCCATTTTTTCCCCTGATGTTAAGGAATTTCATTAAATTATGGTTAAGTATTTGAAGTACAGGGAACTTAATGCAAGGAATAAATTAACCAGCTCTGCTTTCTAAGCAGCCGTGTGCCCCAACACTATTTACTGAACAGCCCATTCCCCACAGCCATCCCAGAGTTAAAATGTCAACTTTATTAAACCAGTTTCCCCAGTGTGTGTGTCTGTTTCTTTATATGTTTTTTCCTATACAAAAGCCAAAGTTAATAACTACAGGAGACTATTACATCAAGAATCCAAATAATTCATTTTTGTACCAATTCAGTGAAAAAGCACAATTTTTGGAATCAGAACTGATGCTCTGACTCCACCCATTGTCACAACTTTGTCCTCAGTTTTTGCATTTTAGAAACAAGGTTAACCGATACAACACGTGACAATGTGTTTTATAAATCGGTTATAAAGTTGGTCAGCTTTTGATGAAATCACTAAAGATATGAAGAAAAAAGTTCTAAAAATGGCTCATGTAATAGCTCATGTAGGGCCCTGTCATGTCGAGGCTCTTTTTCATTTTCAGGGAGAAAAGAAATCGCGTGGCACTCCACCCACAGCAGCTGCATGGTTAAGAGAAATGTTATTAAGTTATTCTGTGGGACCCTCACGGAAAGGGCCTGAGCACTACTTACTACTCCACATTTAACACTACACACACGCACAGACTCGCTGTGCTCTCCTCACCTTGTGACTTGGCTGTTGCTCCTACTGTTCCTCCTCTCTGCCGTCCACGGCCAACTAACTCCCCCTCTGCCGGTGGCTGCTGAGGTCTAGGCTGAATACAACCAGGTTGCTGACTCTGTAGTTACATGCAAGTAAAGAACAGCGTTCCTTTTTTGTCAAGAGGTCACATTCAAACAACATCAATCTAAGTTAGTAATCGAATATTTTTAAAAAGAAATTTCTTGGAGAGAAGAGTCACCAAATAAGGTCAAGAATCCACTTCTACTATCCTCAGGAAACAGAACATGATCTCACTTGCTCACTTCCTATCTCCTCCATAGACTGTTTTTAATTTATTTTCCACAGCCTCGGCTGATAAAGGTTCAAAGACATTTTCCATAGTTAGGGGTGGTACAGCACTCACAGCAGCGGCACCCACGTGTTGCACCGTCTCCTGACCCCGGGCCCTTCCTCTCGCTCTTGCTCTGGCTCTCCCAGTCATTTTTTTTTCCTAGAGAGGAAATAATTATGAAAACAACACTCAATGTACACAATCACATCTGACCATTTCTACAACGTTACATTTAAACTTACTTGAGATTCTAAAATAAACTTCCAGGCAATTATATATCTTTTTAATCTTTCCTGACACAGTTTAAAGCAACCATCTCTATGTTCAACAAACTTAAGTGCTTCTTGTGGACTGGGCACTGTGCTACGGTTAAAGGGAAAACTCATTTTAACATAAGATTTACGTTTTCAGTTGATGTATTATAAACAGACACAGAAGGAACAGAGTGCTAATAGAATTGAGATGTTGGTGACCAGTTCATTCTTTCCCATTTGGAAATTTTATGTATTTGCACATGCACGTGTGTACATATATGAAACAGGGCACTGTGGCAAGTTTCCCACCAAGACTCTTCTACATACATACGGTGTCCTCCTGGATCTTCCCACAGTTCCATGTGCAGCTTACACTGAACACACCAAACTAATACCATCTCTTCTGCCTCATCATTCACGTCCCATAATTTCATTCTTGGCGAGGGGCACCACCGTCTACTTTGCCTCCTAAGAAAAGTGGCAGAGCCATTCGTCTCTATCTAAACTACTCCCTCGCTGCTCGCGCATTTGCTGCAATTCCCTCCACGTCTTCAAGTGCCTGCTGGTGGCCAGGATGGGCACGAGGCATTAACACCCACTCGCCCCGCCACGGAGTAGAAAACAGTGTCCTCACATCCTTCAGGGTCGAGGCCTCAGAGCTCAGCTGCCTGAACCCAACTCCTTCACATTCCGGACAAGTAACTTTCAGCAAACCACGCAACCTGTGACTCCTGTCTACGTCTGCAACACACCTCGAATAACCTACTGCACAGGTCGACTGTGAGGAGCCAATGCAAACACACAGAGTGCTTAAAAAGCACCTGGCACCTGGTGAGCACTCAGCAAATATTAGCCCCGAGGGAAAAGGCAAATAAAATTACAACTACGACTTTTAAAAAGCACAATGACAGAAACAAGCAGAATGTTCTCACTAAAAAAAAAGCAGGAACTGACTTACATACTACAGAGGACTGCCTCTAATAACACTCAAACTGAGATGCCAAAGAATCAGGAGCTGGCAGGCAGGTGGCACCAGTCTTCCAGACAGGGCGTCACAACCACGGTGCCGAAACGCCGAGAGCTCGGAACCGACGCAGAACCGAGCGGCGCCCGCGAGCCCAGCACAGCGAACCAGCAGCCGAGCACTGCGGGGCGGGCAGGCCAGGCCGCGCGGGCCTTGCGGACGCGGTGGGGCGGGGGCTGCGTGTCCAGCGCGCAGGCGCGGCCGCAGGCTCTCACGGGCAGGCTAGGACGTCGTTTGCATCCACCTGCACTCTGCTCCAAGTCACGTTACCATCTTTTCTGAGTTTCGACAGCTTCTAAAATTCTTTGCTCCATGATGACCTTCCTAAAAAGACACACCTAACGACATCCCCCGTCTTAAAGACCTCCGGCTACGTCCTACTGCGGTCCACAGGACCGAAAGCAAACGGTCGCCACAGGAGACCCTTACGATGTGGCTCTGAATCAGAGTTTCCGAGGCGGGATGCACAAGGTAACCTACCGAGGCGCTAGCTTGCTACAGCTAATTCGGTCATCTCACACCGCTTCGCATTCGCTTTGCGTGCCCCGTGACGACGGCTGCACGTGCATTTAACCCACGCATTGGGCGTGCTGGCGTCTACGCTCGAGTCTCCGCCTGGCGACACACAATTGAATCTGGAAGCCTCCGAGACGCCAGCAAAGCCTACTGGCGTCCAGTCGCCACACAAGCAACGCCACGATTCCGCCGCCCGGGGCTCGGCCTTTGCGGAGGACGAGCCTCAGCCTCCCCTATAAACCGGAAGGATCCGGGTCTCTCCCCGCACGGGGCTCGCCGAGCCCCGCTGCCACCTGCTGCAGCGGGTGGCGTCTCTCCCCGCCCCTCCCGTGCACCTGCTCAGCGGCTCCTCTAACCAGGCTGCTGCCCGCGGTCCGGTCCTTCGCACCTGTGCAAAGGTGCGCCCTGGAATCGAGGTACGACGACAGTAACGACTCGCCGTCTCCGCCAGGAAGCCCTCCCGCAGCGGCGGCGCTCGGTGCGTGGCCTCCCACCCGCCGCACCTGGACCTTGTTGCAGATGCAAATGCCGGCCAGGGGCTGCGCCCCGCCCCACCGCGTTAGAACCCGGTTTCGACCCGGCGGCCCCCAGGTGCCGGCGATGAGGACCGCGGTGCGGGCCCCGCACTCAAACGCGCCGCCGCCACCCCCGACGCCAGCTCGCCAGGCGGTTCGGCCGTCCCCTTTCCGTTCGAAAGCGCCCTGATCCGGTGACGGTTCACGCATCCATGTCCAAGGCCAGAAAACAAACTTCCGACACCCGCCCCAGCGAGGCGGCGTCTCCGCCGAATCGCCCTCGCCCGCCCGGCGGCGCAGCTCCGCCTTCACGAGCCGGCGCAGGCGCAGTGCCGCCCCACGCGCCCAGAAACGGCCAAGGCGGCAAAGTTCATGCCGCCCGTTTTGCCACAACAGAAAAGCAACCGAGACGACCGAGCAGAAAGAACCGCACACGCCGCCCGCAAAGAGCGGCCCGCGTACTGCGTGCGAGCGTCAGCGCCGGGACTGCGGG
>NW_012151463.1:600078-607972 GCF_000956105.1 Propithecus coquereli
CCCCCGCCCCGCCCCGCCCGCGCTCCTGCTCTGCTCGCGGTCCCGCCCTGGGTCGGCTGGCTCCCTCCCAGCAGGTGGAGCCGGGCGGTGCACGGGGCAGGCCCTGGAGAGCCTGAACTGCGCCCAGGTGGGACTGGGCGCCCCGCTGCAAGGGTGGGCTCCATCAGGCCTGCCCGACGTAGAAGCTCGTTCACTTGCCGGACACCTGGGACCCAACTCTGCCCCCAGGGAAAGGAAACCGCAATCCCAGGCCAGGGCCTGGCGGCTGCACCCCTGAAACCACATCAGCAAGCCGTGGGTGCCGCGGTGCTCAAACTACCTGCCGCGAGCACAGAGCAGACTCCCACCCCAGCTCAGGTGGGACCCGCTCCCTGCATCTCCGGGCAGGTGCAGGTGGGGTGCAGCCGGTCCGGGTCCAGGCGGAGCCAGGTGCGCTCGCTCAGTAAGGCTTGACTTCCTCATCGAGGCAAGACCAACCCCAGTGCAACAATCGGAATACGTTGTACGATGGGACAGGCTTATTCGTCAAGCTGGGAAGTGGGACCCATGCTCGCTAATTACCTGATTCGTTATGCTCCATAACTACAAATGAGTGTAGATGGTAGCAGAAATACTGTCACCTCTACAGACTTGTTTTAAAACTGCATGTATACAGCAAACATATTGGGTTTTTTAATTGCAAAATATTACGTGAGGATAAATGTTTTTGGTTACATGGATCGCTCTTGTAATGCTTGAGTCAGAGTTAAAAGTGTGCCCCTCACCCAAATAGCATTCGTTGCACCTGTTAGGTAGGTTTTCGCCCATCACGTCCTTTCTCCTCCCCCCTGCTTGATTTACATTGAGTTTTGCTTCCCTCTGTGCACGTGTGCTCAGCGGTTCGTTCCAATTTAATAGTGAGCACATGCGGTGTTTGTTTTTCCATTCTTTAGATACTTCACTTAGGAGAATGGTCTCCAGTTCCATCCAGATTGTTGCAAAAGGCATTAATTCATCCTTCTTAATGGCTGAGTAGTACTCCATGGTATACATATATCACATTTTATTAATCCACTCAGGAATAGATGGGCACATGGGTTGATTCCACATCTTTGCAATTGTGAATTATGCTGCAATAAACATTCGAGTGCAGGTGTCTTTTTGATAAAATGATTTCTTTTCCTTTGGGTAAGATACCTAGGAGTGGGATTGCTGGATCGAATGGCAGGTCTTCTTTTAGTTCTTTGAAGAATCTCCATACTGTTTTCCATAGGGCTTATATTAATTTTCAGTCCCACCAACAGTATACGACTATTCCTTTCTCTCTGCATCCACACCAGCATCTTTGTTTTTGGACTTTTTAATAAAAGACTATATTGTTTTTTGTTGATACTTAAGAGTGTACACTTGGAGGTGGGGGGCTTGAGAGGACTGAAGGCTCCCCAAACCACGTCCCGAAGTCCTATAATCTCATTTGGGCAATAAAAGGAACACGCTAGATTTCCGTGTTTCCCGCACTAGCTTCAGTGTAAAACTCTACTGGAGGAACTTCTGAAAAATACAGAATCCCAGATAATCTTGACTCCATAGGTTTGGGATGGGAGTAAGGAATTTTCTTTTAACAAGTGACACCAAATTATTCTTATGTTCAGAAAAGCCTGAGAAATTTGGGGCGAGGTCTGTTATCCTGATGTCGTTCATGCTTCGAGAATTTATGAGAAAAGAAAAGACGCTTGAAGTGAGGAGTCATTTGGGGGAAAAAATGGCTTCACAAAAGCTTTCACTTTCTAAAACCTAAAAGGCACGTTTTAGAATGCAGCATGAACACTCGCTTCTCCAAGAAGGATTTGAGATGCTGAGAAAGATGTTCCAGCTCTTGCCAGCAGATGGAGGGATAAAACAAGAAACAGATCTTTACAGCCGCAACTCAGGGGAGAAAAACATCATGAATGGACATGGGAGGGTGGACCTAACACTTTTCCCTCCGTGCTTATTTTCTCTGTATGCCTAAAGTCTTTATAACTGCTAAAGACGCGGTTCTCGTGTGAAACGTCATCTCGCCAGAGCGCCTTGGTGTGTGATGGACGAGATGGTTGGTTGCTAAAGACATATGAAGTTGTGACACAGCAAGATGTAGGCAAAGAACCCTAATTTTGATGGTGCAAACATCACATCTCGCAGAGCTCCCCTAAAACTTACAAAGAAAAGACACAGAGAGGCATTCGAGGAAAAATCATGACTTTTAAATGTCTCTGTATTGACAGCACAACCAGGACCCTACTGGTGTCACTTATTGGGTACAATTCTGTGCCTGACTCCAGAAATTAGAAAATGAATGGATACAGAGCCTCCCTCCAGGAGCTGCCTCTAGCGGGGGGAGCGAGCAGAGCGCTGTAACTCCTGCGCGTGCTGGGAGGGAGGGAGGGCTGGCTGGGAGATGCGTCATGACGTCCTGAAGGGTAGACAGGATTTGCAGAGACCAAGAGGGTAAGCACAGGCCAAGCACAGCGGTCCAAGCCGGTGTGGGGTGTTCAAAGAACCGCGAGTAATCTGGCACAGCAAGAACGCCAGACACGCACAGGGGAGCGTCAGGTCACAGTGCTGGAGGGACGGCCCAGGCTCTAGAAGTTGACTAGCAATAAAACATGAGCATCCAGACAGCTGCGCCCAGTCTCTTAAGTGCTGCGAATCAGATGCACTCTCTGTCCTCCCTTCCATGACCCAAGAAGGGAAGCTGTCAAACAGGAGCATGGGCTTGGTACCTGCCGGGGCCAGCGACTCCCCCGTGCTAGCCAGCGCTTACCACGAGGGAGCGAGGTCTCAGATTTGCCGGGTCTAATGTTATTTCATTGGTTAGTTATTTGCTTGTTTTTAATTGAGGTGAAACTCACATAACATTAACCATTTTACAGTGAACAGTTCAGTGATATTTAGTGCGTTGCCAATGTTTTGAAACCCCTACCTGTATCTAGTTCCAAAACATTTCATCCTCAATCCCCATTAGCAATTACTGCCCTGCCCCCCGCCACCCTGCTACCCTGGAAACCGCTAATCTGCTCTCTGTTTCTACAGATTTACCTATTCCAGACATTTCATACAAATGGAATCATACAATACGTGGCCTTTTGTGTCATGTTTTCAAGGCTCACCTGCATCTTAGATGTAGCGTTTCATTCCCTTCTATGGCCGAGTAATATTCTATCGCATGGATGTGCCACATTTTGTTTATCCAGTCATTCCTTGATGGGTGGCTGTCACGTTTTTAAAGAGAAGCAGGGAGCTTGGACATTCCTGAGACATTTTTAGCCCATGGCCACTGAGTTTCTGAGTGCTGTCCTGAGGAGGGTTCCAGCACAAGGAAATAGAATGAAGAAAACACAGGGAACAGGAAACTTCCCAAGCCGGTCCAGGTAGAGCCGGCGGTGTGGTCTTGGTGGATTGTGCAGAAGAAAGTTGAGGGCCACATTCAGGGATTCTGACCATGTTCTGTGACCCAGTGGTCTCCAGCCTTTTTGGCACCAGGGATAGGTTTCATGGAAAACAATTTTCCACAGGCAGGTTGGGGAATGGTTTCAGAATAATGTAAGCGCATTACATTGACTGTGTAGTCAAACCTCTCTGCTCATGATAATCTGTATTTGCAGCCGCTCCCCAGCGCTAACATCACCGCCTCAACGTGAGGCAACTTCAACGTGAGATAAAGCTTGGGTTGAGTCCACGAGATCGGGACGCTTAGTGCTTGGAAAGGTGGACACCCTGAGCCTGCTTTGAGGACCAGAGTCCACGGGCTAACCTGGACCAGGCTGACCACACCTGGTATTTTTAGAGCGTAAGCACCCAACCTAGGCCTGGTGACACCTGGAGCATCTCTGTGGAGGAGGGGTGGGCGTCGGAAAGGGAATGGCATGGCAGGAGGTCTGGGGGCCTTGCCTGGAAGCCTGCGTATGTGGCAAGCACACGGCTGTCATTAAGGCATCTTTATGTGGGGTGGCTTGCGTGGGGGATTGTAGGCTATGGAGGGCGACTAAAGTCCTCCCTGGCCCTCACCACTTGCCACCACCAGCCACCGCCCACCACCGTTGGTACCTCACCCAAAATAATGGCTCGTGTACTGTTTGTTGAACGAATACATGATTGAATACACACCTCTGGATGTGTGACCCTGAGCAAGTCATAGCTCTCTGACACCCAGTTTCTTAACACTGTATCAGAACGAATGGTTCCAACTTCATAGGCTCATCATGAAAATTAAATGAGATGAGATACATAAAATGCCTAAAACTATTCCCAGCATGTAGTAGATGTACAATAAATCTTGTGTGTGAAGCTAAGCATGGGGTTCTGGAAACCTGAGTCATAGGTAGAGAAAGTGTCAGCTACTTTGGCTTTATTTGTTTCAATGAACACAAAACCTTGTTCATGTGACACGTGATGGAGAGACGGTGCATGGAGAGATTCTACCATGTTGAATTTTGTTAATGAGAATACGGGATAATGCAATCTTAATTGGGTTGAAGTTTATCTTTGTACTTGAAGGAGGGTTTCGGATGCAAATCAATCCCGGGAACAAGATTGCAGAGACAGATTTAACCTACTTAAGAGAAAAACTGTTCCCAAACAAGTGGCGTGTTGTGTTGCATATAAACCGTCTGCCGTGAATTGTTAATACTTTTATCTGTTTGAGTTGATCTCTATTTGTAAATTCATCATTAGCAGTTTATCCTTGTTGCTATGTACATTTAAAATTAGCCCAATTGCTTTTTAGAGAAAACATTCCAAAATTCTTTTTTTTCCCAAAAATCAAACCAGTTGCCTTTCAATTTAATCCTGATGCTTAACACTTTATGCTCTTTAAAATGGTCAAAATAAATAATGACACTATAAAAAGTTGGAGAAATGGAAGGAAAAGGTCATCTCAAAAAGTTGATAATACTTGTAACATTTTTGTGCATTCTCATCTGTCATTTTCCCTGTATTTTTATATATTTTCAGCTTTAGTTTATGCAGACAATTTTCTATCCCACCTTTATTCTTATGGTATAACAATTGTTATACAACTTTCAAATTACTGTTCTAATGACTTATGCTATTAAGTGAATTTAGCCTAGGTGGAAAACTGTCTCCTTTTGATTGGATTTTTATACTGATTCCAAATTTTCAGCATTAAAAACAATGCTATGCCCCACATGCAGTTTTTTCTTTCTTTTGGAAATATCTTGAGGATAAATTCCCTGAAGTACGGTGTTCCCTTCGAGGGAAATGTTCATTTTTATGGCCCTTTGTACATTGTAAAATTGTTATTCAATAATTCACTTTGCCACTAACAGAGTAAATGTAGCAGTTTCACTGCATGCTGTCTAGCTCTGGGTCTTATCACTAAGACAACGCTAGTAGAGCACCTATGCGCAGAACTCTAAAATCCCATTGAAGGGCACAAGACGAAATCCGAACCAATGGAAGGAGATGCCAAGATCTTGGCTGAGAGAACAGCTATCTAAAATGTCGTTTCCTTTAAATTAACTTAGAATTAAAAGCTTTTCAATTAAATTTTGTATGGGAGATATTTTTGGTATTATCTTAATATTTATATGGAAAAATAAATTCAAATAGTTATTATAAAAAAGGAAAATGATGATAAGGCGCTACCTTTCTTACCAAGTGTGAACACTAGATTCAAAACAGTATGGTCTTGGCATTGGAATAGACAAAGAGACCAATGGAGAATAGCAGGGAGATAAGAAATAGATCTCAGTATAAATGAGATTTTGATGTAGTAAAGGTGATTTTTCAGTTCAGTGGGAACAAGATAGATTTTTTGATCAACGACTGGTACAACTAACAAAGTATCTAGAGGAAAATCACATTGCATTTCTAGCTTCTACCGTATACATTGAATTTTCGGTGGGTTAAAGACACGTAAACAATAAACAGTTCTAACTTTTGAATAAAAGCTCGGGGGCTATCCACGGCAACCTAAGGGTGAGGAGGTTTTTGTAACTTAGGAAACCTAGAAAGTATAAAAGAAAATATGAAAATATTTAAAAATCTAAAAATTTTGCATGGCAGAGGGTACCATAAACAAAGTACATGAAAAAAATTTGAGGCAAATATCTGCAACACAGATGACAGATAAAGGGTTAATTTTTGTAATATATGAAGAGCTCTTGCAACCCAGTAGAAGAGCCAGAAAAGGATATGAATAGATATTTCATAAAAAAGCATAATAAAATGCCCAGCAAGATGTTAAACCTCTCAAGTGGTCGGTAAGATACAAACGGCAGTAACATCAGGGATAAAACGAAGACTGCACGTCAGAAAAAGGTCACAGATCCATTACTGCCAATGGAAAGGACACCAGACCCTTCAACGTCGACACCGAAAGCCGGAAGTCCCGGGAAGGCATCTCAACATCCTGGGGAGATGATGTCCACCCTAGCATGTGCCACCAAACCCGTCGTCAACCGAGGACGGAGTGGAATAAAGACGTTTTGAAATATGCGAGGAATTCATCACTCACTTCCCCTTCTCAGGAAGCCACTGTGGGATGTGTTTCACCAAATCAAAACAAGAATAAGCCAAGAAAGAGAATGTTCCGTGAAGGATAACAGCTAAAGGAAATTCCAGGATGATGGTCAAAGGAAGTCTTGCAACAACAGTGGTTGAACAGTCTTTGCGTCTTTGGTTCAGATAATAGGAGCAAACTCTCCTCGCATCTCACTGGCCAGAAATGTGAGACATGTCATTGTGTGAGCCGGTCACTAGCAAGGGGGTGACACAGCCCGAAGGCCAGTTAGGGAGGATCGGGCTCGGGTCCACGGCTGAAGGGGGACTAGATACACTCTCGAGTAAAGTCGGGCCCCGTTAGGAAGGAGGAAGAGGGCGTCAGGTGTTGGTTGGGCCGTGGACAAAACCCACTACGAGCACTTCTCTCGTGTATTAATGTATGTGTGTGTGTTTCCAGGTTATTGATTCTCGTTATAAACTGTATATCTAGCTTTGTGCCAGTGCTATACTGTTTTAAGTACCATCGTTTTATAAAATGTTTCATTGTAATAACATCTGATAGAACTTGTAGCCATTTGTTTTATTTTTCTTTCCAGGATAGTGTTTTATATTGTTGTTCCTTCTTCTAGATAAAACATAGAATTGTCTAATCAAGTGGTTAAGGCTACAGGCACTGGATTTAAACCGACCTGAGTCTGACATTGGCGTAGGACAGGTGGGGTCTGTCCAGAAAGTATCCAGCCCTTGTCAATAAGCCGAGGACCATTTGTGCCACAGGATGTGATCTGGCAGCCAACAAGAGTGGACTGGGATGTGCATACATAAACAATGATACCTTCCCTGTCCTAGCCAGTGGGGCGCTAGACGCCCCTGAGTGAGCATGTGTACTGTGTGGCCGTGGCATTCAAAATGACTGAGCGTGTAGAGCTACAAATCTGCGTCAAATTTTGCGTTAAGTTTGAGCATTTCTCCGCAGAAACTATTTGGATGATTCAGAAGGCTTCCGGGGATGACGCAATGAGAGCAGTGCAAATAAAAGTGTGGAACAAACGCTTCAAAGGCGGTCGAGAATCTGTTGAGAGTGATCCGCGTTCTGGAAGGCCTGCGCCACGCAGAGCACCTGGGAATGCTGAGTGTGCGGGTCCGGTTAAGGACGCCAGGAGAACTGTGGGAGGCCCCAGGGTGCTTACTTTGAAGGGGACTCAGGCATCATGGTCCTCTGTACAATGCTTCTTGTATCTTGTAGCTTCTTCAATAAATGTCTCGGCCGGGCGCAGTGGCTCACGCCTGTAATCCTAGCTCTCTGGGAGGCCGAGGCCGGTGGATCGTTTGAGCTCAGGAGTTTCGAAACCAGCCTGAGCAAGAGCGAGACCCCGTCTCTACTAAAAATAGAAAGAAATTAATTGGACAA
>NW_012151463.1:608598-614185 GCF_000956105.1 Propithecus coquereli
CAGTATTACCCTGATAGCAAAATCAAAGATGTCACAATAAAAGAACACTACAGACCAATATTCCTTATGAATACAAGAGCAAAAAGCCTCAACAAAATATTACCAAACTGAATTCGGCAACATATAGAAAAGATTATACACCATGACCAGGTGGGATTTATCCAGGGAATGCGAGGTTGATTTAACATCTGCAAATCAATTAATATAATGCATGATATCAGTAGATTAAGGACCAAAACCACATGATCATCTTAATATATGCAGAAAAAGTACTTGACAAAATACAGCATCCCTTCATGATAAAAACAAACAAACTAGCAATGGAAGGGAACTTCTTTAATCGGATGAAGGGAATCCATAAAAAATCCACAGCTAATGTTGATACTTAATTGTAAAAGACCGAACACTTTCCTCCGAAGGTCAGGAACGAGACAGGGACGTCTGCTCCCACCACTTCTATTCAACTGTGTACTGGAGCTTCGAGTCAGGCTGTCGAAGCAAGAAAGTGAAACAAAAGCCATCCATATAGAAAAGACGGTAGCAAAACTATCTCCATCTGCAGATGACGTAACCTTACACACTGAACATCCTAAGGAACAGAGCGAAAAACTATTAGAACTAGAAACAAGTTCCACGCAGTTACACGATGCAATATCAACATACAAAAACCAGTTGTATTTCTGGCCACTAGCAATGAACGAGCCAAAAATGAAATTATAAAACAATTCTCTTTATAATACCATCGAAAAGAGAAAATGATTAGAAATAAACTTATCAAATGAAGCACAAAACTTTTAGTCTAAACGTAACAAAATATTGTCGCAAGAAATCAAGGAAGACCTAAAGAAATGGAAGTATATTCAGTGTTCATGAGTCAGAAGACTCAAGAGTTAAGATGGAAATAAGTTAATCTGCAGATTGAATGCAATTTCTATTAAGATACCAGCTGTTTTCTTTGCAGAAACGGACAAGCTGAATCCAAAATTCATAAGAAAATGCAAGAAACCCAGAACAGCCAAAATGGTTGTGAAAAAATCACACGAAGTTGGCAGGCGCATAATTTCCAATTTCAAAATTTACTACAGAGCTACAGGAATCAAATGAAGACACATACAGATGTTTACGTGAATATGCGTGACAGCATGATGCGCGAAACCCCAAAAGTGGAAATAACCCGAACGTGCATCGGCCGACGTATAGATAAGGAAGACGTGGCGGATCCGTGCACCACAGTGTGGTTCGGCAGTGCAAGGACGAGCTGGGAAGCGGGGAGCCATGGTAACGTGTACCCGGTTCTTTTTTAGGGTGATGAAAATGTTCTCAAATTGCGGAGATGACCGCACAACTCCGTGCATATACTAAAAGCCATTATATTTTACACCTTAAATTGCACCCTTTATGGGTGAACTGTATGATGTCTCGATAAAGCTGTTATAAAAGTGGAGATGATAATAGAACATAAGGATTGTTATGGAGATAGAACGAGATAAAATGTAAAGGAATGCTGAGCACCGTGCCTGGTGGTCATCAAAGGACAGCCATTATTTTTGATACTGCTGCACCACCACGAAGCTCCAGGAAAAGTCCTCTCATAATTGCCCATGCAAGAAACCCATATGTTAAAAATTGATATCTTCATGAATTTTCATTTTTCCATCCAAGAGACTGGCGTGCCATTCCAAGGTGTGTTTTATTTCAGTGGACACAGGTCATCTACCTGAGGTCCTGCCGCTGCTCACGTGAAAATCCTTCTATCTCTGCCTCCTCGCGGCAGCGGAGGCGCCGCTGTCCTGGTCGCTGCTCACTCCGTCACCTTTCCCCACCATCCCCTCAGCTGTGGCGAATTTGGCTCAGCTCCTTTTCCCACGGAGCGCTCTCTTGCCTCTGGACTGTCATTCATGCTGTTCCCGCTTCCTGGAACACTATTCCTGCCTCCCATTCCCGGTCAAATGCAATGACTGCATTCACTGGACAGCTGTAACCTGCCTGTCCACGTGCAGCATTTATCATCATTTGCTTCAGCCTAAAAGACACCTTTCTTGTTTTCATCGCTGCTACCTGCCGGGCACCTGGGCATCACGCCCCACGCCGAGCAGTGGCAGAACGTTATTCCTTCCGCCCTCCCCACACTCCGGGGAGGTAAGCGCTGCCACCGTCCCTACTTCTTACCAGAAGAAGCAGACTAGCGGGGCGTCAGTGACTTGTACGAGGGCACAGGTTTACTGATCAGCAGGTTTCAAGTTCGGGTCTCTTCTGAGCCCCAAATACATGTTCTTAGTTGCTAAGCGATTAAGCCCAGAGAGTCTGCACGTGTGTTCGTGTTTATCTACTGAAAGAAATACACATGCATTTCAGTGTAGGGTGAATCAATACATGGCAACTATGTTGACACAATTCTCAATAGCTGACAATTCTCAATTTAATAGTTATAGTCTGTTTGAGTCTATTAATATAGCAGAATGTTATTTGTAGATTCACATAAAGTAATTAATGTTGCTTATGTGTCCTCTCTGGTTCCCAAGACAAATGGCTAGATTTTTGCTTTGGAACAGTTTAAAAAATAAAAACCCACTTTTCATGTGTGTGATACCATAATGAAGAAGACACATCATTGTTTGAAAACTGAAAGTATTAACATATGCAAAATACATTAATTGTATAGATATATATCTAATTTTACCATACTGAACATTTACATTTAGGATCTTAGAATGCTTCCCAAATGTAGCCTCACTCTCTTAATTATTCTTCTCATCTGAATTAGGCTTACTTCTTTGCTATGCCAATGCTTTTCGTTCCTTAAGGAGGTTTGATATATTACCTTAAAGAGGTACATTCCTAAAAACTAAGTTGATAGCAATTGAGAACTAGATAACTAGTCATACTGTTCAAATTTGACTTCATTAATTCACTCTGAGGATAACTGTGCTCGAGTCAACTTCCAACTGAAAATTATAAAGAACAAATGTCCTTAAATCAGGTTCTGTGACAACAACAGAACTGTCCATTCGTAGGAGAATACTGGAAAAAATTACGGTGTGCACAGTAGTAATCTACGTGGTCATTACAAAATATACAGAGATCTATGTTTCTTGGCACCGAAAACGAGTACACAGTTCATTGTAATTGCTAAATTCTAGTTGCAAACTAGCCTGTATTAAATGACTTATTTTTAGGATCTCTCTCCCTTGGCTTCCCCTCCTCTCTCCTGCCTTTTTCTCAACTTTTCTCCTTTTTCTCTCTTGTATCTTTTTCTCCTTCGCCAACATTTAGAGCTATACCCTCGGTGTGTGCCCAAATGTGCACACTGCCCGTGAAGCCATGGGTCCGGGAGCATAGGCGCTCAGGATAGCGGCAGTATTAGTCATGTGTGTCTTCTACTGTATGCATTTTGTATCATTTGAGTTTCTGTGGATATACATTCCTTTTTAAATGATTTAAAAAAGAACAACAGCTTTTTTCCATAAAAAAAATCAAGCCACATATGCTCTCGGTGGCAGTCTTAGTGGATCAGAGGTTTCAACTGTGTTTTAGTTTTCATCATAAAGGGCAGGAACCCGCCCCATCAAATCACCGTCTCTGTGACCCTTTGAAAGAGTGACATTTAGCATGTGGAGACTGAGCTCCCGAAGAGGGTACAGAACTTTTCAGCCACCATTTTTATTGCTCCAGTATCAATATAGATGAATATTTCATCAAAACAGGGCACCGTTACGCAAGGCATGCTCTCTCCTGATAGCGCCGAGCCTGCCCTGGGCGCTTTCCCCGCAGTGGGGGATTTTATTGTAAGGTAGCCCGCCGCGCTCTCCTGTGGGTCAGGGGGTTAAAGCTACAGAAATATGATTTGAGAACCATCTGAGCTCAGCTTTGTCGGGAAGATAAACAGAAGGATTATCAAAGCCTTTTTACAATGTTATTTAAATTCCCTGCGACGGGGTGGGGAGAGAGGAGCCGGGACAGGAGAGTCTAATGAAAACCAAACCCGGAAACGCCGGCATCACGTCCGTGAAATATTAAGGACGCCAAATGCCCTCCCCCACCCCCCAATGTTACATTTACGGATATGGATTATTTTGAGTCTGAAATTGGTCAAGGTTGCCTTCTCCTGGCCTCTCCCCACTTCATTAAATGCTGCAAATCAAAACAAATGTCTGTGGATGCTGCTCTCCTTGGGTGTCATCTGTCCCAGCGCCGGAGCAGTGACAGCTCTGGAGTTTCCTTGGGGGGTGGCTATGGATTTGGGGGCAGTGGGGCTGCCTCTGTGCCTGCCAAGAAGCCCCTTTTCCTTCAATTTTATGCTCATTTGGGGCGACTTTGATCCCAAGCAGCCCCGCTCTGAGCCCCGGCGCTGCCCGCGTGACGTGAACACAGGCCTGCCCTGGCCCCTGGCTGCTCCAAAGGGACCTGCAGTCAGTATCCCAGGGGCCGTGTCAGCTACTGGTATTTAGCCACACCCGGTGACGTTCCAGAAAAGCTGGTGACATGCTACTTTGTGTCACGTTTTCCCCAAGGAAATCTGTGTTTCACCGTACCGGATCCTACATAGAAGCAGTGGCCCGTGGTAACCCGGGAAGGTTTGGCTTTGACGTCTGCTTTCTCCTGGCCTGCGGCTTTCCGTTTTTTGGGTGTGTGTGCGCGCACGTGTGTGCCCACGCGGGCACAGTTTGGTTCGCCTTCCTGTCATCTCCGCTTATTGCCATAAGCCGTTTCCCTTATATGTCATCTGGAAATGGAAATAGAACAAAGAAAACAGGACAAAAGAAACCGGGGGATTTTCCAGAGGGCACATTTCACGTGCAAGTATAAACAGGAACGCGACGCCAGGGAGGGCGGGAATTGCTGTCGTGGACCGCCGCGGGCGGGGAGACGGAGCCGGCGTGAACTTGCACGCGAAGAATGCGCAGGAGAGGAGAGGGTGCGAGAAATCTCGGCCTTTCTCCTGCTGCCGTGAGTTGCATTTGTGCTAGCAGACTCGCGCAAGTATCCGGTTTATTCAGCTTTACCAGTAGGAGTTATTCACAGTCCACATATACAGGAACGGACATTTGAAAGGTCCGAACACTTGATCTTTCTACGATTTTCAAGGTGGGAAGACTCGGGCCTAACTCTGGCTGAGGGCAGAGGAGTGGACGACATTCCCAGGCTGCCCGGACAGGGTTCGTGGAGATTTGGGGTTGCACTGTCTTTACATGCCGCTGAGTCAAGCACGGTTTGGACACGGCCCGGTTGTATTTAAGAAAGGCCGGAACACATAAGAGGCCCAGGGTTGCATCAGGGTGTCCCTGGTTGTGGACGGGCCGCCATCAGCCTGTTACTCACTCGATTTTTATCGGGAGATGGCTGGCGGCGTCTCCAATGTTGTGTTAAAAATATTCTAGAAGATCTTGAGCAAGAAACAGACATTTTTCTGCGGAAGAACACAGTCAGTAAAAAAGAAAAAAAAAAGAAAAACAAACAGACGTTTCTGGTGAAAGCAAATGGCACAGAAATGGGAGGAGAATAAAGGAAAGGGAAAAGGAAATTCTCGTGACATCTTTGAACTTGAATTTCCTGTTTCATTCGGCCGATGCAATTGAAACTGATGTCT
>NW_012151463.1:614794-645572 GCF_000956105.1 Propithecus coquereli
GCTAGGATTACAGGCGTGAGCCACCGCGCCCAGCCAAGGCCATAGTCTCGTGGCTAGTTTACAGGTGGTTTTGCTGACGGCCCAGACGGATGAAGTCGCTTGCTCAAGGCCCCACGCGGGTGCGTTCTGGAGCCGCCATTCAGATACACAGGCACGAATCCACGTTCCATGAGCCCTCGGCGTGGAAGCACCATCTCGGTGTCAGCAATCTTTGCTCGACCTCCTTCCGTGAGTGCATCACCTCATTTTACCACATCTATCGCAGAGCAAAATTAAAGTGCTATAGACGACCCACGAACGAACAAAGTTGGGTCAACCTGGAAACCAGCACACCAAAGGAAGATAAAAGTGATTCAGTTTAGAAAAACAGAGTTAGGTGTTCCTGGTATGGAACACATTTTTTTTTTAAAGTTAAGTGGTTGACAAGAAGCGTATTACATGCAACTTCTCTCCTAAGTTATTTTATGTGGCACAAAGCCCTCGGAAGAGCACAAAGGTTGAGTTGTGTCATTAAGTCATGTGTTCTGCAAGCGTCAGATTTAAAAATGCCGTAGCATAACCTTTGTCGTGCAGAATTAGTTCCCAGCCAGCTAAGTTCTTTTTAACTTTTCTTTTCTTTTTTTTTTTTTTTGCTGTCGCTCACGGGCAGCTGCAGGCCTAGAGCCCTTCCCATAAAGAGCAGGAAGTACCCGAAGCCACAGCCAGGATTAAAGAGTTGATCTAAACCTTAGATCTCAGCTTTAAAGTTGTAATGTACAGTGAATTTGGTTACATGGAAAAAGGAAACAGTAATTGTTGAAGTATGTTTTCTTAAGCTACAGAATAATTTTTGAAATGCTTGCCTTTAATCCACAGACAGGCTCGCGTTGGGGGAAATACTGTCTTGCTGCTCAGGAGGAATCTGAGCATCTGAAATCCTGGGTCTTGGAGCTACATTTTGTCATTTGCTTCAAAAAATAAAAAAGATGACTGGGATCCTACAATAAGGTTTGAAGGGTTGCTCTTTCTAGCTACCACAGTGCTGGCGCTTTGGTTATAGGCTGTCGGAATGGTACAATTCCTGATACCTCTTACTTAAAATCTGAAACACTGCTCTGATTTTTTAAAAAAATAGGGCACCTGTGAGTTTATTGGGACCAGACTAGGCATCTACCTCATTGTGCATAAGAAGGTTGAAGGTGTCAGGGTTTAGAGCTCCGCGTCTGAAGTCTGTATTTGCCGCTTGCCACATCTGAGCCCTTGTGGGATTTATTCAACTGTCTCAGCCTCCATTTGTGGCCGGGAATATTGGGTACCTCAAACGATCCTTCCTGTGTGAGGTGCCCGACTCATAGCACACACCTGGTGTGAGCACGTCCTCGCTCACCATCTTCGGGATTCACAGACCACTTGCTGGCCTTGACATTGTCCCCAAAGTGGTGTGCGGGACTCCAGTTTCTGGACGGAATGCAAAGATGCTTTGCTTCCCAAACTGCCAGTGGGGAGGACCCGCTTTGGTGTTTACTTCCAATTGCTGTGGACTGCTGCTTGTTTTTTTTTTTTTAAAAAACAGAGTCTCACTTTATTGCCTGGGCCAGAGTGCCGTGGTGTCAGCCTAGCTCACAGCAACCTCAAACTCCTGGGCTCAAGTGGTCCTCCTGCCTCAGCCTCCCGAGTAGCTAGGACTATAGGCATGCGCCACCATGCCCGGCTAATTTTTTCTATATTTTTAGTCGTCCAGCTAATTTCTTTCTATTTTTAGTAGAGACAGGGTCTCGCTCTTGCTCAGGCTGGTCTCGAACTCCTGAGCTCAAATGATCCGCCAGCCTCGGCCTCCCAGAGTGCTAGGATTACAGGTGTGAGCCACCACGCCCGGCCTGCTACTTCTTAAAATACCGTAAAAATAAATTTCCAGGGAAAAAAGTGAAATGAGAAAGCACAAAGGCATACAAATCTCAAGCTCGATTTAAAAAATCAGAGTCAATAAACAACACCGTCAAATTGCTATGGTGCCCACTCCTAATTTCTGTGCGTATCTCTCTCCAGTGGGTGACAAAGAGCTCACGGACTGTCTGCGGCCCCCACAGTGACATGGCTTTCCAGGGTTGAGGGCCATTAATCTGCAGGCTGGGGCACTGGTTGGGAATCTGCCACAGGACAGATGCAAGGGTAGCAGAGGGACCGGGGAGAGGTAGGGATGGGAGACGGTGTAGACCTCACCTCACCAGGACCCGGAAACCCATAGAGTTTATGCACGTGGAGAAAGATGGAATCCTTCCCGATTTGTTTTACAAAGCCAGCCTAATCCTCATTCCCAAACCTAACGGCTCAAGAAAGAAAATAGAGATTATTCTCTTTTACAATTAAAGATCTCTAAATCCTAAACAAAATACTAGACAATCAAATTCAGTACTATGCTGAAAAGATAATGCACCATGGCCAATTGAGGTTTATTTTGGTGACGCGAGGATAGTTCATCACTTAGAAACTTATTAATATAATTTCTCACGTGATCACCTTGATAAATGCTGCAGAGACATTTGATTAAACACAAAGAAAGCTGGGAATGGAAAGACACAGGCTTCACATGAGAATGCTCACCTTAAACTATTAGCCAGCACCGTCCCCAAAAATAAAAAGTAGAGACATTCCCATAAGAATCTGAATCAAGTTTTTAAATATCATTCCTCATAGTTGATAATCTTCTAGCTAATGCAAGAAGCCCAGAAACAGAGATAAGAGGTATAAATAGCAAAAAGGGATAGACTGAAAGTAAAGCTCACTAGCAGTCAAAGACATGCAAAAAACAAAGAAATTTCATTTTATGCTTATCACATTACAAAGTACAAAAAAAGTAGCCTGTTAGTGAGAACCCAGAGGAGCCCAGTCTTCCCGGGGGAGATTGCACAATACTTAGCAAAAGTTTTCAAAATATGCAAACCTTCGACGTATGAAGATCTTGGCTTAAGGACATAGTCAAAAATGCACTCTAACACTTAAAAATAAGAGTATTCCTTGCAACCCTATTTATAATATGGAAAAACTGCTAACAAATGAAATTCCCAATAATAGGTGATTGACTAAATAAGAATAAAAGGCATTGAATGGAAATCTGTGCAGTAATTATCAATAAAGTCACGAAAGAATCCTTAATGGCAAGTGAAAATGTTTACAGTATATTTTAAATGAAAAAAAAAATAGCATATAAGAGCAAACTGCGTATGTATGAATTCTACGCAATTCTTGGATAAAAATATCCAGTTATTTTAAGGGAACTGCATGGCCAGTATCAAATCGTCAGCATCTAAAGAATGAGGCTTCTTCCTAGAGGTCCTTGCTCTGAGCTGTGCCTGTCTGCAGTGATTTTTCTGGGAGAGACGGCACCTCACACCATATTATACAAAAATTAACACCAAATGGAAGAAAGTCCCAAAATTAAGAGCTGAAACTATACAACTCATAGAAGAAAACAGGAGTAAATCTTCACGACCTAGGATTGATTAGGCAATTGTTTCTTAAATATGACACCAAAAACATGAGGGATAAAGAAAAAAAATAGACAAATTGGGTTTCATCAAAATTGTAAAAATATTTCTGTCTCAAAATATACTGTAAAGAAAGTGAAAAGCCAGTGTGCAGAATAGAAGAATGTATTTGTAAATCATATATATATATCTCATAAGGGACTTGTATCCAGAATATATAAAGGACTCCTACAATTCATCAATTAAAAAAAACACAACTTTTTGAAAACGGGCCAAGGATCCGAATAGACCATTCTCATAGAAGATATGTAAGAGGCCAATCAGCATGTAAAAAGATTCTTGACATTATTAGTTGTTAGGAAAATGCGCATCCAAACCAAAATGAGTATTACCTCATGCCCACTACGATGACTAAAATAAAAAAAGGCAGACAATGACAAGCGTTGGTGAGGATGTGGAGAAACTGGAGCTGCTACACATTCCTGGTCTGATTGTAAAATGGTACAGCCACTTTGGAAGACAATTTGTTAGCTTCTCAAGACGTAAGCATAGAGGTGCCCAGCAATCTGGTGCCTGGGGATATACCCCAGAGAATTAGAAGCACACGTCCACCCACTTAAAAACTTGTACACAGAAGTTCATAATAGCCAAAAAGTGGAAACAACCCCAATGTTCATCAATGGGCAAATGAATAAACAAAATGAGGTGTATCCATAAAAGGGAGTATTATTGAGCGTATAAAGGAATGAGCTACTCACGTGTGCTGCGGCATGTTGTGAACAGGATGCTGAGTCAAAGAAGCCGCCACAAAGACCACAGATTGTGTTACTCCGTTTATACAAAACGTTTCGACAGGCAGATCCACAAAGACAGACAGGGGTGAGTGGATTGTGCGTAGGCCCGGGGAGAGGGGAATGGGCAGTAACTCCTTGTGGATATACCGCTTCTTTCTGCAGTGACAAAAATGTTCTAAAATCAGATTTTAGTGATGCTCGTGCAATTATGTGAATATACTACAAACCACTGAATTGTAAACTTTAAAAGAGTAAATTTTATTGTACGTGACTCATAGCTCTATACATTTTTTAAAAAAAATTCCAGGCCCTTGAAAATAATCTATTTTTATGATCTTGCCAAGATCTTTGTAAAAAAAAAATATGTATTTTAATAAAAATCATTTGGAGGTCTTAGAATTTCTCATGAGAATCAACTCGTATTCCTGTCACTGACCACACAATTGATGGTCTCTAAGTTGGGTCACTTGTGTTTATTTTCCTGTGGGGCTTCCTCGGCAGGGGAGAGAGGCTTTTTTAAAATTTTTTATTTTGTTTTGCACTACGGTAAAATTTCTTCATGCTATATTTATAGAAACATAATACATTCTTTTTAAATGAATGATAATGTCTTCATTATCAAAATAAAGACACTGGTCTTTATTTTCTATATATCCCGGCATCCTAACTTTTTCCCACCTTTCAGCGATGACATAAAGTATTTTTGTTTATACACATCAAAGGCTCTTTTAAAAAAAATTATGCTGCTCACATACTGTAAGCCTTTTTTAATACTTCTGGTTAAGAATTAATCAATCAGTGTAATATGATCTATAACATCCCATCATACAATACGGATTTGATCTCTGGGGCTCCCAAGAATATTTGTCACCATAGAGAGCTATTTATCAAAAGAATATAAATTAAAGATAAAACCTCTGCATGCTCCATAAATGCATGACTCATTTATGAGTGGAAAGAAATCTCCATGATAGGATTTTTTTTTCTTCAAGGCTAGAATATTTAAAGTTGCATTTCACAATGGAGTTTAGTTTACAAGGGTATTTAATACGTAAAAATATCCGTGGGTGGTTTTAGGCTAAAATAATGTCATATATTTCCAAAACCTTGACATTGGGTTTTACGTGGCAATCAAGTTTACCGGGTGCGTGAATAACACGCGATGTCTCGCCTTGGGAGCCACGAGTTTGATACTTCCGAATCCCTCGTGCCCGAAGCAGGCTCTGCACGGGCCCCTCCCGTCTGGCTTTCTATCGGGGACCACGTCGCGGCTCATCTTACGGATGGGTTTTGCTTCACTAGGAGGATTCGCACCTCCCACTCCCCCTGCATTAAGCTGCGTGTCCTAAGTGGACCCTGCACTAACGGCTCGTGTCGCGCAGGGGCTGGGTGCTCACATGATTTGTAGCACAAACCGGACCCTTTGAGAATGGCAGAGGGTGCCCTTCACGGTCACACGGGCAGCGGGTGCGAGGCAGGACCGTTGGAACGAACAGGGTGCAGAGCAGCCCTGGGACCCCTCCCGTCAGAGAACCATCTCCACGTCCTGCCGTCTGATCTGAGCCCAGCACTCTGCTGACGCCGCGTGTGAAATGCGTGTCATTTCCTTCCCATGGCAGCCTGACCAAGTGGGTGCCGTGACATCTCTACTTAAGGTGAGGTAGCTGTAGGTGACCTGCCTGCGGGATCCTGCCCACTGGTCGTGTCCTCTCCAGAAACTCCACCCTCGGACCCCCCACTCCACCCGCGGCCTCGCTCTCTGTCTCCTTTGCAAGCCCACCCTTCCCTTTGGGGCCCTTCAATTTGGGCTTTTCAAGGCCTGGCCGTAGACCCCCTCGTTCCACTCTCTCCCCCCTCACCCACTCACCTGGCTTCACTCCACTCCCGCAGGTAGACAACTAGCAGATTCATGTCTCTAGTCCAGGCCTGTCTGCCTAGCTGACACCTCCTTTCGGATGGTGCAAAGGTGTCTCCAACCCAGCAGGCCACATTTCCGCTCTCATCCCATCTAGGAACCTCCCACATATCCTCAAATCCAGCCACGCTTCCCGGTCTAACGCCATCCTGGACCTACTGCGATCACATCCACATCCTCTCGGCTACCCCACCCCTCCACCTGCTCCCCGCCCCCCCAGAACTGCCTCCTGCCCAAAGCCCTCCAATGGCCCCCCCATTACTTTTAGGGCAAACGCGAAACTCCATCAACAGTGCCTATGACACCTGGCATGATGGGGCTGACACCTACCTATTCTCGCTACTGTGGACTGGTTCAGTCTTCCTCCTGCCCCGTGTTCTGGTTGTGTAGATTGGAGAGCTAACCATGGCATTCCTCAGCACCTGCCGTCCATGCTGCTGGGGTCCCGGGGCCCCTGAGACTATCTGCCGTGCAGCACAGGAATGGGTGTGTGCTTCCTGGGGGGCGTGAAGCTGTTGTCCTGGTGGCAGTGGCTGCAGATTCTCCATGCCAGCTTATTCCCACAGTGGCCCCAGAGGTGACAGCTGTCACGGTGGGCAGCTCTGTTCTGTTCCAGGGATAACTAAGAGGCGCAGCCCACAGCCCACTTGTTCAGCCATTCTGATGATTTTGTGAGCACCTAAGCCCCTGTATTCAACTCTCTCCTGCACGAAATAACTAAAGTGGTTTGTTTCCCCTGAAATGTCCCGTGACTGACACAATACCTCTTCGACCTCACGTGACACTTTGACCTTCCTCTCTCTAGTTCACCCTCACCTGCCCGCTCCCAGCTCATTGCATGCACCTTGCTCCTCCCAGCCTCAAGGCCTTTGCGCAAGCTGCTCCTTCTGCCTGGAATGTTCCCCCTCTCCCCACCCCAATGCTGCTTATTCCCCAAAGAGGGTTTCACAGCCCTCTGCTGGTGAGGTCTGTCCCCCACCTCCGTGTTTCCAGAGCCACAGACACCCTGCCCTGGCTGTCGGGGATCTGTAGCCACTGCAGGGTAACCTGAGACCAGCTCTGCACACACGTCATGACTCTTGCTTCTTCACCTCCATGCGACCTGCCTCCCACTGAAAGATGGTGATGACATCCAGTAAACACTTGTCCTTTTTTCCTTCAAGGTCCTGAAAGTCTGACCTTGTCAACTCTCTAGTGCAGTTACTAACTGTGCAAAAATCTTCATGGCATAGGAAATGCACGCAGCCAGCATCGTCTACCGAGGTCCTCTCCTCGGAGGTGCCGCACGCCCATCACCCCGTGGGATTGGAAGGGGCCCAGAACATCAGGGTGGCCTGGGGGCAGTCTTCCCACTCTGCATATGTGAGGATAAAGGACGCACCCTGGCATTGCAGATGGCCAGAAGGCCCGGTGGCCGCAGAGCGCAGAGGTATGGCTGACTGCACGGCCAGAGAACCAGTGCTGGAGTTCCAGTCCCAGGCATCACGTGGGATGTCTACACTGATCGAGTGCCTTTGCTGTTGGCACAGTTTGGCACGTGGGGCTTTCTCTACTGCCCTCAGCAAGTACAAATATGACGTCCTCCTGCTTTTGTCCCCGGGGCTGTCATAATGACGTGCCGTGTCCTGGGTGGCTTAAACAAGAGGAACATGTTCTCTCACTTCTCTGGATGCCAAACGTCGGAAATCAAGGTGTTGGCAGAGTTGGTTCCTTCTGAGGCAGGAGGCAGAATCTGCCCCAGGCGTCCCCTCCAGCTCCTGGTAGCCTCAGGCACGCTGCCTCCTGTGTCTTCGCGCTGTCTCCCCCCGTACGTGTCTGTGAGTCCAAATTGTCTCTTTTTTACAAGGCTGCCAGTCATGCTGGGTTAGGGTCCACTGTATCGGCCTCATCCTAATATGATCATCTGCAAAAGACCCTATTTCCAAAGAAGGCCACGTGCACAGTGTGGAGGGTTAGGACTTTCGCGGGGGGATGAAACTCAACCCGTCACCCTCGCATTGTCCTTCAAAGCCTGGCTGGGGTCCGTCCTGTGTGTGTTCGTTCAGCCGGCGCTCACCGAGCGCTCGAGCCCTTCCGGGCGACGTCCACGCGTCCATGAACACAGCAGACCAGCAGTGCTGCTCACACTGCAGGGGGCAACAGAGACCAGAGGGAGATCAGGGAAGGGCTGTCGTGACTTCGGACAGGGCGGTCCCGGAGGGTCTCGCCGAGAAAGTCACCAAGCGGCCAGGTCTGAAGGACGCTGGCTGGAGGGAAGGGGGAGCCAGGTGGGGCGGGCGGCTGCACAAGCCTACAGGCTGGGGTCTGGTGTGTCCAGAAACTGCCAGGAGGCTTCGCCTGGGCTGGAGCGACCAGGGCCGCTGCCAGAGGGGGAAGTGAGACCTGGCAGGCTTGGGGGGATCTCGGCTCTGACACCCAGAGAGCCTGGAAGGCTGCGGCGCTGGGGAGGCTCAGTGGGGGGCAGGGGCCAGGCGGGGACGCCGTGGGGAGGCTGCTGTCCTCGGCCAGGAGGATCCAGGGGGCTTGTACCAGCGTCCCGCGTTCTCCGGAAACCTCTCTTGCCTAATTGCTCTCCACAGTCGGTGTCCTGTGCCTGAGGTCTGGTCTCCCTGCCATTTGTCTGTTGTTCCTAGCATGGTGTCACCATGCAGCAGTTACGCGACCCTGGGATGTGCTCTCTGTGCCTGGCACGCACTAACCACTGGGCCGTGCGGCATCTCCAGGCCTGTCAGCCTGGGGAAGAGGCTCAGGCCTGACCGCTGGTTCTCTGGGTAGCCAGGTCCTGGACACTGCAGGGGACCGGGGTCTCCGGTGGTTCCCTGTGAGCTGCCAATGAGGCTCTTTCGTGGTGCAGCATCCTGGACCCTAGAGAGGCAGTACTCAGGGTATGCAGGTGAATTGGGAGTTCAAGACCAGCCTGGGCAACATAGCGAGATCCCATCTCTAAAAAAAGTAGAAAAATTCGCCGGGCATGGGGGTGCACCTGTAGTCCCAGCTACTCAGGAGGCTGAGGCAGGAGGATGGCTAGAACCCAGGAGTTGGAGGCTGCAGTGAGCTATGATGACACCACTGCACTCCAGCCTGGGCAACAGAGAGAGACCCTGTCTCCAAACAAAAAAAAAGAAAACCACAAAACTAATAGGCTAATGGTTAGATTTTAAAAACTCAGTCCTGGTTTTTCCTTTTCAAGTATGTCTCAAATTCAGCCACGAAATAGTCACATAACTGCCATTAGTGGCGGTAAAATAACAACAACAATAGCGACGACAGTGACATCCTTTCTTGAGCAGCTAGGCCTTATTTCACTGACTCTAAGACCCACATTTTTCAGCTCTAAAATCAACATCAGCTTTGCTCGCGATGGTGTTTGAACTGCTGTCGGGCAGGCAGCCGCGGTGGCACGGCTGTCATCATCACCTTCCCAGGCTCACACATGGTCACAGCTGTTCATCGGTGACTTATGTAGCTGTCAGCACGACATGTGCCGAGTTTAGTCGTCGTGGAAACGTCATCCAAAAAACGACACCGCTGTTCAGCGCCGAGCAGCGGGCCTCGATAGGCTGTCGGGAACACAGATATTCGTCTTAACAGGAATGACTCCGGTTCCCCTTTGTCTTCCAGAGCAACATCCAAGCGCTTTAGGGAATGCGAGAAAAGGAGACGCCCACAGCTAGATGAAGCTGAGATACGAGCAAAAGGATTAGCTCCCACATGCCAAGCAGTGCAACTAATGGCAAAAGGGTTTCCAAGTCTCTCTGCAGAGATGAAAGAAACCTCACAGCTAAGAGGGGATGGGACGGCCCTTTCATGTCCTACTCACATGAGATTATCGTTAAGACATTGTGTCATACTCTATTTGGCAGGGACTTTTCTTCCTTCGTGGGTTTCAGCCCCTATTGCAATCTAACCAACCCCAAACTTCACTGGCTTAAAATAACATCACTTACTTTGCTCACGGATCTTCGATTTGGGCAGGGCTCAGGGGGACAGCGCATCTCTGTCCCACGCAGCGTCACTGGGGGCCGCTTGCCTGGTCTTTGAGGATTTGTTTCCGGCTCGGCGCGAGCCGGGCTGGTGCTGAGAGCCGGTGGCCTTGGTCAATTTCCACAAGGGCCTCTCCAGGCTGTGTCTTAGCTTCCTTACAGCTCGATGGCCAGGACGTAAGAGCAGGTGTCCCCAAAGGCAGGAAGTGGACACTGGCGGAGAGTCCTTTCATATTCTACTGGTCAAGCCGTTGGAGAGCCCAGTATCAAGTCATGGATCGCGGCCTTTTCTAAAAAACAGTATTGATTTATAGTTCACATGCCATAAAATTCACCCTTTAAAGGTATAAAATTCAGTATCTTTGTATATTAGTATATTTAGTATATTAGTATATACTAATATACTAGTATATTAGTATATACTAATATACTAGTATATTAGTATTAGTATATTCAGTATCTTAGTATATTTGCAAGAGTGTGCAGCCAACACCACTATCCAATCCAATACTTTTATCATCCCCCAGAAGAAACCCCACACTTCTTAGGAACCTATCCCTCCCCGCTCCCTTCTGCCCCTGGAAACTACTAATCCACTTTCTGGGTCTATGGATTTGCATATTATAGACATTTTGTGTAAATGGAATCATACAACATGCTGCCTTTCGTGTGTTGCTCCTTGCACTGGGCATGATGTTTCCAGGTTCAGCCATGTTGCAGTGTGTGTTAGCGCTCTACTCTTCTGTATGGCGGAATAGCATTCCCTCATGTGGATATATCACACATTGTTTATCCATTCATTGGTCAATGGACATTTGGGTAGTTTCCACATTTTGGCTACTGCAAATAATGCTGCTAAAACTGTTCATGTATAAGTTTTTGCACAAACATATGTCTTCAATTTTCTTGGGTGTCTGTACCTAGAAGTAAAATTGCTGAGCCGTGTGGTAATTCTACGTTTAAATTTTTGAGGAGCTGACAAACTATTTCCAAAGCGGCTGTACCAGTCTGTAATTCCACCAGTAACATACAAGGGTTACAATTTCTCTACAAACCCACCAAGGTGTATCATCAGTGTTTTTGAAAGTAGGTAGGTGTTCTAGTGGGTGTAAAGTGGTATCTCATTGTGATATCAACTTGCATTTTCACAATGATTAATGATCTTGAGCATCTTTTCACACGCTATTTGCCACTTTTACATTTTCTTTGGAGAAATGTCTATTCAGATCCTATGGCCATTTCTTAATTGGGTTATTTGTGCCTTTATTATTGAGTTGCAGATGTTGTTTATATGTTTGAGACACAAGTCTCTTATCAGAAATTTGATGGGTAAAATCTTTTCTCATTGTGTCAGTTGTCTTTTCACTTTCTTGTTGGCGTCCTTTGAAGCATAAATGTTTCCAATTTCAATGTTGTTCAATTTATTCATTTTTTTCTTTTGTTGCTCATGCTTTTGCTGTGATAGCTAAGAATCCACTGCCAAACCAAAGTCGTGAAGCTTTACTCTTATGTTTTCTTCTAAGAGTTTTATAGTTTGAGCACTTATATTTAGGTCTTTGATCCATTCTGAGTTAAATTTTTTACATTGCTGTGAGGTAGGGATCGAATTTATCCATGTGGATATCCAGTTGCCCTAGAACCATTCTTTGAAAAGACTGTTCTTGTCCCCAGTGAGTTGTCTTGGCACCTTTGCTAGAAGTCAATAGACTGTAAATGTGAGAGTTTATTTGTGGACTCTCAATTCTATTCCATTGATCTTATATGTCTATCCTTACGCTGGTACAATGTTGTGTTGGTTACTGTAGCAGGGTCTTAAGTTTCGAATCCAGAAAGTGTTAGTCCTCCAACTTGGTTCTTCTTTTTAAAGGGTGTTTGGATTATTCTGGACCCCTTGCAATTCCAAATGAGTTTTAGGATAATCTTATTAATTTCTGCAAAGAAGCCAGCTCTGAATTTGATAGAGTTTACCTTGGACCTGTCGATCAGTTTGGGGAATATTGCCATCTTAACAATGTTAAAACTTCCAAACTATGGACATGGGATATCTTTCCACTTATCTAGGTCTTTTGTAGTTTTCAGTGTACATGTCCTGTATTCCTGTTAAATTTATTGCTATTAATAAGTATGTAATTCCTTTCGATGTCATTGTAAATGTAATTGTTTTATTAATTCTAGTTCTGGATTATTCATTGCTGGTGTATAGAAATTTGAGTTTTATATATTGGTATTTTATCCTTTAAACTTGCTGAACTCATTTATGAACTCTAATAGATTTTTATGTATTTACAAGATCATGTCATCTGTAAACAGAGGCAGTTTTACTTCTCCCTTCCCAATCTAGAAGCCTTTTTATTTCCCTAATCCCCCCTCTTATGCCCAAGAATGTCAAAATACTTGGGATTCTGTCTTAAAACTGCCAACATAATTAGTAGTGATACATAATTAATGTTGGATCTTAACATTGATGGCATGTAAGATTTGAAGGTATACAGTCGATACAAGCAGTTATTTTAAATACGGCTTATTTACTTTTCAAATTTCCAAGAGATAGACACCATTATGGTCTCCATTTCACAAATGGGGTTACTGAGGTACGGAGAGGTTATTCCACTTGCTTCGGGTTGTAGATAGTGGAGTCGGGATTTAAACCGGGTGACCTGGTTCCACAACACGCCTCCTCTTAACCCCTAACTCACAGCGCCCAATCTGTTGCATTAAATAAATTACACCGTCTAGGAAAGCAACCACCATTTCCCCGAGCAACCGTGTCTTTCCCCTTAGAAAATGAATAATACTTTTCAAGAGGCTTGCACCTCATCCCCAATAAATACATTTAAGTTTTGATGGAATAACAGAGATCCTCTCTGGTCATTTTGAAATTTGACTTTGCCTTTATTTAGGCCAACCCATTCTTGACTATCATCGTGAACTAGTAGTGTTTGCCATACCATGTTCTTGTCGTCTTTGAGTTATTGAGGACATTGCTTTTAAGATGCACTTGACTATGCACCACCTTAAGGTGATCCACTGCCTTGGGTGGAGCTCTCTGTGCTGGGAGAAGAAAAATACCATCTGCTGATCGCTGAGCCTTGTGACTTTTCCCCAATACATCTCCTGCGTGAAATTCATTTGTGAGGAGATTCCTGAGCATGGAGTGTTTCTTTTCATCAACACCACCTCGGTATCAAGTCTGGGAGACCGCTGATATTAAAATTACCAAACAGAAGAACTGTGGTTTCTCTTCAGAAAGAGCACAAGGCAATTCTAACTCCAGGTTTAGGTTAATAATGTCTACGATTCTATTTTTTTCTAAAGAATTATTTTTTAAAAATGGTACTAGGAAAACAAACCACTGTCCAAAACTGAGCCCTGTTGGCAAACATTTTATGTGTCTCTTAGTCATCGTATTTGTGTCCAGGGAACAAAAACCCAACAACAATGGCTTTACCAAGTCGGGGATAGTTCTGCTCACATAACTAGAAGCCAAGAGACAGGAAAGCCAGGCTGACGCACAACTCCGTCATGTTATGAGGCCTGGATGTATTAGTCTATTTTGCGCTGCTGTAAAGGACTACCTGGGGCTGGATAATTTATAAAGAAAAGAGGTCTATCTGGCTCACGGTCCTGCAGGCTGTACAAGAAGCATGGTGCCAGCATCTGCTTCTGGCGAGGACTTCTGGAAGCTCCCACTCAAGGCGGAAGGTGAAGGGGGGCAGGTGTGTCCCATGGCGGGGCGTCCCATGGCGGGAGAAGGACGGAGAGAGGGAGGAGGCGGTGCCAGGCTCCTTTAAACAACCAGCTCTCGTTTGAACTGACGGAGTGAGACTCACTCATTATCTCGGGAAGGGAACAAAGCCCCTCATGAGGGATCCACCCCCCACAACCCAAACACCTCCCCCAGGACCAGGCCCCACCTGCAACCCTGGGGACCCAATCTCAACCTGAGATCCAGAGGGGCCACACGTGCAAACCGTATCTCTGGGCGTCCTTCCATCCTCCTGCTCCACCATCCTCAGTGTGTGGCTTTCATACCACGGTGACCTCACGGCTACGAGATGGCTGCTGTACCTGCACCGTGGCCTCTGTTACAGGCAGGAAGAGGAAAGAAAATCCCAGACAAGAGGTGAAGTCAGAAACTCAACATTTATGACACTATTGGCCTCTATGACTTTCGACAAAGTTTTAAGACAGTGGTTATCCGCTTCGGGGGGGGGGGGGCACGAAGGTGGGTGGTTAGTGGTGGCTTGATGCCGGAGCGTGAGAAACCCTGGGGTATCACACACCAGCAGGATACTCCGAAGCTCGGTCTATTTCCTTGGGGAACAGAAAATGCCATCTGGCCGTGTGTGTCAGCGGAGAAGTGGTTAGGACTCTCTGTTCATTGCGCATCAGCCAGGTTCCTGCAATGCACCACGCGGACGCTCATCTCAGGTCCTCGCACGCACTTTCCCTGCGTCTGGAGTATTTGTCCCCCAGGCGTCAGCCGAGCTCATACCCTCCTTCCTCTGGATCTCGGCTTGCTCTGGTCATTGACCTGTGGCCTCTCGGCTCCAAACCCGCCCTCCTGAGCCGTGCGGGGCCTCGCTGGGCCAGGCCTCTGCAGCTCCACTCTCCTTTGCCGATCGGTGGTGGTGGGCTCTGCCAAGACAGGGGAGGGGCTCAGTGCTAGAGAGAAGCTGCCAGGAGCAAAAGGGGCCTCGCTCCTCCCTCTTTGCCTGCTGTTCCCGCCACAGTTAGCCCGGCAGCGGCTCTGTGTCCCGCCAGGGACTCTTCACCCCGTCAGCAGCTGCTGGCTCCAGCCGCAGCTTCCTTATTTACTCAGATGGAACAGCAGCGGGGTCTCTCCTTGAGCTCCTGAGGTTCCTGCAGCCCCTCTTTGGAGATCTGAGTCCCGGCTCCAAGGGCCCCTATGGGCTCTGGGTCTGACACTCCCACCTCTCTCCCCTGGCCCCCCAGCCCTAGGGCGGCGGCAGCTTTTGCAGTTACATCGCTGGGTCCCTTCATGTTCCCCTCCAGCTCGCATCAGCCCTCCAGCGCCTGTGTGACCCGTTTCCTGTGTTAAATCCCTGCTGTTGAAATACCTGGTGTGGCCTCTGTTGAAGAGACTGGACCCGGACTAATCAAGAGGTACCTCCACGCATGGTGGCTCACACCTGTAATCCTAGCTCTCTGGGAGGCCGAGGCAGGCAGATCGTTCAGAGCTCAGGAGTTCGAGACCAGCCTGAGCAAGAGCGAGACCCCGTCTCTACCAAAAATAGAAAGAAATTAATTGGACAGCTAAAAATATATACAGAAAAAATTAGCCGGGCATGGTGGTGCATGTCTGTAGTCCCAGCTACTTGGGAGGCTGAGACAGTAGGATCGCTTGAGCCCAGGAGTTTGAGGTTGCTGTGAGCTAGGCTGACGCCACGGCACTCGCCCCAGGCAAGAGAGTGAGACTCTGTCTCAAAAAAAAAAAAAAAAAAAAAAAAGAGGTACCTCTGCGAAGTGGCCTCCTCGTTACCCAGCCTACAATAACAATAATACCCCTCTGTCATTCTTTTTCCTCCTCTTTTTAAATTTTTTTTCATAAAATATATCCCCACCTTACATACACAGACATGTGAGCTCCCTGAGGACCAGACTGGCAAGCATAAAAGACAGCAATTTATTCCTTCCAGCTCTGGAGGTCGGCAAGTCCAAGGTCAGGGTGCCGGCGCGGTCGGGTCCTGCTGAGGGCTCTCTTCCTGGCTTGTGGACGGCAGCCTTCTGGCTGTGTCCTCACGTGAGGAAGAGAGGAAGCGCTAGCTCTCTGCTGTCTCTTCTGATAAGGGCACTAACTCTCTCCTGGGGACCCCACCCTCACGACCTCATCTCAACCCAATGACCTCCCAGAGGCCTCATTTCCTGACAACACCACACCCGGGGCAGGGCTCCGGCATACGCACTCCGAGGGGACACGGTAGGGTCCTTTTCCCTCAGTGATTTCTATGCAATGACATCTTCAGTCCTCCTCCCATCTTTTTCGTTAGCTGTTAGACCGATTCTCTTGGTGCCCCAACCTCTGCACAAACGAGCGTCTCTCGAGCAAATGATGTTTCCCTGCAGGTTCGATGAGCCGTGGAGCGAGTGTGGAATCTGACGGCGATCGCTGGGACGAGGCAACGCGCCAGCTGTTCATACCCACATTCTTGATTATTCTGCAGAACAGATTCATCTTGAAGTCCCTTAAAAGCATTAATACATCACAAGGGCATAAATTCTCTATTTCTCATGTATCATCTCTTCAGAAAACTGAATTCTTATTAATTTTTTACTTTGCCTTTCTTGATTTAAAAAGAAAAAGGATTTTTCCTTTTAATCCTATAGACAGAACCTAAAGATACGTGTTCGGTATTGAAGCGAGTTATTCGGTGTCCTATTTGAGCAGCCTCATTTTCAGTGACAGCTTTGAATCGTTTTGACGGTTCAGTGCAACAGGCGTCCACTAGGCAGCGAGAATGCAAGTAGGACAGAGATGCAGCCTGCCCTCTAACCACCGCCAGTCGACGTCAGTCGAGGCTCTTAACTGCAAGCAACAGTATGCCACCCTGGCAAGTGTAAGCAGGAAAGGGGTATTAGCCAATCCATGGAGACAGAAAGTAGAATGGTGGTTGCCGAGGGTAGGGGAAGGGCGAATGGGGAGCTATTGTTTAATGGATACAGAGTTTCAGTTTTGCAAGACGAAGAGTCCCAGGATGGCGGTGGTGTTTGTACAACAATGTGGAAAGTTCTTAATGCCTCTAACATGCTAAGAGGGCAAATTTTATGTTATATATATTTTACCGCAACCTAAAATAAAAGATATTGGACAGCAAATAGAATTTCTAGGACAAGAGGCTTTGAGGCTACACATGTAGGAGCCTGGTACAGGTCCCATCAGTAGGAACGGACAGTGTAGCCGGTCCCGGCGGCGTCACCAGCAGCAGCACTGCCCTGGAGGCCAATCCGCTGCTCCCCGCCGCTCTCCCCGTCAGGGGGGGTCCATGCAACCTCTCCTTCCCTACAGCACTAGCAACACATTCAAAACCTCACGTGCATATATATATATTGGGGATATAATATATATATATATATTCTTAAAAGAGAATGCCTCGATGAAAGATACTGGACAGCAAATAGAATTTCTAGGACAAGAGGCTTTGAGGCTATGCATGCAGGAACCTGCATGTGTATAGTGTGTGTGTGTTGTGTTGTGTGTGTGTGTGTGTGTGTGTGTATTACAAAAAATGTTTGGCTACACAGCCATCGTGGTCTCCCTTGGTGCACCCATATGCATCCACAGCAACACTGTCATGAATGTACTTTTGAATTGAAAGGACAAACTGAATGACGTTTTTCAAATTTGGGTGAGAGATCCTGAACCTACAGCATGCCATTTCATCATCAAACTTCTCTTTATACAATTTTCATACTATGTTTACATTTGTCTGAGCCCGAGTGACTGTCACGGCTTGGCAGAAACGGCGCAGTGGAGTATAACCCGATGCCTGTACAAATTGCGCCCTGGAGAGGCAGTTTAGCAGAGTGGCCAAACCATGTACCCAGGTTCAAAGCCCAGACCTGCCTCTCATTTGCACGGGACCTCGGGCAAATGACTCACCCTTTCAGTGCCTTGATTTCCTCATGCATAAAATGGAAATAATAGCTATCTCATAATAATATTAATATTGTCTCTCTCTTGTTCCAAGAGTTAAATGAGTTAATCCAGGACCCTGATCCTTCCTCTGCCTAAGTCTAAAAAGCTCTGGAAATGCTACATTTTGCAACAAGAAGTGAGGCTATTTATGTTTTGTTGATATTACACAGTCTGAGCACACACAATTTCACTGTAGAAATATTACTGTGTTATTACAGGACGCCGCCCAAATTTCAAAACACGTCTGGTCCTGAGGAGTTCGGACAGGGGTTGAGGACCTGTCCGGGTAAAACGCCGCCACGCAATGCGTGCTGTGTAATGTTAGCGGTAGTCGACTAGCAGGAAAATGTAGAAAGACACAGATAGAACTAGATAGATTTAAAGAGAAACACACAGGGACGTATAGCAGCCATCCTAGTTGGTTCTCCCTCCCCTTGTTCTCCAACCTCATCCAAACACTCCCCAAGAATCAAAACTATCAAGTAGATTTTCTTCTGGGGAGCAGAAGGGGTGGTGGGCGACAATGACCTCGCACACTAAGGCTGCTTACAGGAACATTCGCGTTTTCTAACAAGCATCCTCCAGAAATAATATCTTAGCTCACAGGAGGAACATTCTGGGGTGGATGCCTCGGATACGCGGTGGAAATTTCAGGCAGTGAGTCAGTCTGGCGCCCGTCTCTGCTGCAGTTATTCTAGGGAGCAGGCAGCCGTGTGGGGCCGGCGCTCAGAGGAATCCTCATCACCGGCGAGTTATACCGGCCCTGCCAGTTCCATCTTGTTTATGAAAAACGTTCAACGCTGGAGGAACACTCTTTGTCTTTTCAATGTACACATTTCAGACTATTTTATTTCAAAAAATATTCCTTACCTTGGCAACTATAAACATTTTCCTGACCTGAGCAGCTATCCACATTCCTTAAAAATTCAGAAATTTTTAAGTCTGAATACTTTAGGTTATTTCTTTGGCTTGATACTATTGGCGATATCACAAATAATCATCAATGTTATTTTAGAATTCTTACAGAATATAGTAAAATTCGGTATTTTCATCCCCAAACCTAATTTAAATGCTTTCTCTTACACTGGCTTGATGACCAGTTCTTTTGAAATAGTCATGTTCATGTGCACAAAGTTCAAGTTAACTAGTTTCTCTAATACCTACCCTAAAGGATTCACACCAAACTGTTACCTCCAGGAGAGAGACAGAGGGGAGTAAAGGTCAGAGAGAAATGGCACTTTTTACCTTAAAAATGTGTGATTTGATTTCTTTTGATGGAGATGTGCATGCTGCTTTGCAAATCTCACACACACACACACACACACACACACACACACACAGCGGAAAAGAAACAGCCCTGCCTTGCATTGCTCTGTGTTTACCTCCACAGCAGTCCCAGGGGCATGAGTTTAAGCAGATGCAAAGTCCTTTTATTCAAAAAACAAAGATGCTGCCCACTGGTTGGGGATGAGATTGAAATCAGACGTGTCACCTTTCAGGAGAGGACGCACGCAAGCAGGGCAGCAAGCAGGGCATCGGTCCGAACCTTTTGCACTGAGCGTTTCAAAGTCGAGACCCAGTGGATGGGGCGGAAGTGAATCGCGCCCTCCCAGGGCAGGGACGTACGTGGGATTCAAGCATCTCCAGTCTGACCCTGTCTTCTGCTCTCTGGATTCTCATCTACTCCGGGGCTTGTCTGATATGTGCCTCCTTTTCTTCTAAGAATTTTTAGCTCCGAGTGTGTTTGAAAACACTTCAGAAAAGGGCTGGGAAACACAGTGTCTACTTTGAAATCTATTCCTTTGTTAAATCCCTCTCCCAGGGGGACAGGGCTCCCTGTCACCTGAGGGCAGCCGGTGACTCCCCTTGCTCCCCTCGGTGACCTCACGCGCCCCCAGCAGCTGGAGCGCAGAGCTCGCGCTCCCAGCCGGCTATTGGTAACAAAGTTGCACCAGGAAAGAAAAAGTCATTCATCCCTTCCTTAATTGGGCGCCCTTTAGAAGGGAATGCTGGGAAATTTTCCTAAACATCTGGATTTAAAAGAATTCTATACATTGTCTAAACGTAGATGTCAAAAAGTCTTTTCTTGAGAAATCACCTAACATTTTAGCAATGTGCTTCCAGAAACATATCTGGGTATTTTGTCTTAGACGACGACGTTCCTAAAGGACAATCTCATTTCGGACGAGGTGATCGTACAGGGCCACGGTTAAACAGTCACTTTAAAGAGCTTTACGATGAAGTTTGCTCTGTTATTTAAATTCTCACCATGTTTTAGCTGAGCAGACACAGAGAGAAGCAGGAGGATTTCCCTCCCAACATTTTACTGTAAGAGCTTTCAAGCAGAGACAGAAACGTACAGAATTGCAGAGAGGACGCCTGCTACCCCCCAAGAGTGCGATCAGCATCCTGCTCTTTCTGCTGTCCCCAATCTCTCTGTCTGTCCCTCCATCAACCATCAGTTGGTCTTAATTTTCTGCTGCAGGGGCCTGATTGGAGCTGTCCGCCGTTCCCTCCCTGGGAGGGGATTTGATGCTACGTCCCCGTCGGGCCTGTCTAAACGGCATCAAGGGGCAAGTTCCCGCGGCGGCTGGAGACCATTTTCCTCTCCCAGCAGCGGAAGTCCAGCCCCTCGGGGACCGGATGCTGTTCCCTGTCTTGACTCTTGACTTTCCCTCCTAAGGCTCCTTGACCGAGATTTGTACCCAGCTTATAATAACATTTAACACAATACAGATCTTACCATCCAGCCAGAAGCAAGCCAGGCGTGTTGGGCCAGACACGGACGTGGCTTCAGGACCTCTAAGCTCTGTACAAAGGGCCTCTTTTAGGTGCATGTAACATCCATCGAAAGCACAGACCTCAAGTGTCCAATGTAATGCCTTCCTACATCCGCGCGCACTCACGTAACCGCCACGCGGTTCCAGGTAGAGAACGTCTCCAGCACCGGCAGGTGCCTGGGAACCCGCTCCTCTCCATACTGCCCGCCTCACCTGGGAATCTCAAATCTGACTCATAAAACTCTGATTGCTTTGTCTGTTCTCGGACATCACATAAACGAGATCGAATACTACACACTCTTGTGTGTCTCCTGGATGTATCCATGTTACGGCACGTAGCAGTAGCCCATTCTTTTAAGGAAATATTAAACCATAAAATAAGTATAAGGAAGACTAACAGAATTCTGACCCTTCCCGTGATGTCTACGTGGTGCTTGTTTTCTTTTTTCAGTATCAAAATTTCTTCTTTTAAAAAAAAATATGCTTTAGTTGGTGCCCCAAGCATGCGCTTCTTCTGTCTTCAGAGAGGGGCACCTCTCCCCAAAACTCAGCAGAGTCCAGAATAGTTAACCACAAGTGCTGGGTGAGTGTGAGTCTCAGATGTCTGCATCCCTGACCTTCCTGGGATCTCATCTTTGCTTACGCTGCGGTCCTCAGCTGGGGTCAGCTTTTCCCGCATGGGACAGGTGGCAATGCCTGGAGCAATTACTGGTCATCACAACTTGGGAGAGTTCTACTGGAGTCTAGCAGGTAGAGACGGTTGATGATAGCACCCTGCAGTACAGAACAGCCCCGCAGCAAAGAATTAGGGATCGAAACGTTAATAGTCCCGAGGTTGAGAAGCCTGGCACGTGCCCGTCATCCATCTCGAATGGATCTCTTTGAACGCCCATCTCTTTGAACTCCATACGTCCAAGTTCTAGCTCAAGCCCTGGTCTACCCTCCAAAGCTGCCTCTGAAAGCCGATTGGTGGCTCTTAATGCATTCCAAGGGCAAAGACAGTGAGACGTACCACGGCCAAGATGCTAAGTCAGTAGTTCTCAGCCTTTGATGCATGTTAGAACCACCTGAAAGGGAGCCTCAGCCTCTGTGATTGGTGAAAACCCTCCCGCTGATTTGAGCTTGCCCAGTTGTGAAAACCAAGGCCACAGAACGGATGCCCACGTGATCCCCAGCCCTGCTGGGAGCCCCTGACAAATCGCACAGTTTCTGGACACACATAGTTTCTGGAACCTGCCATGCAGGTTCTACGTTCCTCCTTACAAGTGAATCTCTCCTTTGACCAGCGCTCCGGGGAGGAAAGGAAAAGCACTGGGCGGGCGGGCGCGGGGGTCTCAAGTCTTCACCCTTTGCTCCACCCCCTGACTGCGTCTGGGAACAGCCTCGGCCTCAAGCAGCAGTTTCAGAGCAGAAAGGCAGATGGTAAACAGGACCCTGCCTGTCCGGGCTATTCAAAACAAACATGCGGGGGCACTAGAAAGCGACCCAGTGTCTTCCACGTTCAAGGAACCCCTCCAGAGGGAGGAGGGGGCGAGAAACTTTGCAAAAAGAGTTTGGAGGTGCGGGAGAAAGAGACTTAAAAAGGGAAGCGACACTTTGCTGCGTAACTGGGGAAGTGCGAGCCGCTCCCCCCTGCCGGGCAGTTGATGGATAGGCTTCGGGCAGCAGGGCTGGGAGGGCTCAGCCCTTATGAGCACAAATGAAGGGGACCCTTTCCACCGGGCCTGAAGGGGGAGGATTAGAAAAAGGGAGTTCAAAGCGCTCAAATGGCTCATTCGTTCTTTCTTTCTCCCTCCTCCCCTTTATTTTTTAAAGGGGCCGGAAATATGGTCGGTTATTATCTCAAGTTATTGCTACAAAGAATTTCGAAATTAAAAGATAAGCACGCCGAGGAAGCTCCGTCGTTTTCATAAAAGGGGACTTGAAACAGATGTGCCCTCTTTAATCGAAGCATGCTTGAAAAAACAGGGATGCATTTTTAACATAGCAGGGGGAGAGTCACGTGCTCCGCACCCGTCTCCTGAGCGTGGCGGCGTGCGGATCTCTGGGAGCAGGGACGGTACTAATGTGCTAACTCCGCCACGAACGGCGGCCGGGCGCTTTCATCTCCAGCCCTGGGGTAAACGGAGTCTGTGCGCCAGACCTCTCGCTAACCAGATAAATTTCTTCTGAATTTGTTAAACAATCTGCCATTCGGAATGTGTCGGTGCCTTGCAAACCACAGACCCTATCTGCAAGGAAAGCTGAGATTTTATTTGTCAACAGCTTAACCCTTTTCTTCTTCTTTGTAGGAGACGGTTTTTCCGTGTTTTCTTTTTGACAGTTGCCGCGAAGCAAATTCACTTTTAAATAACGTTTGTTTGTTTTCAGACTGTCGGAACGTTAGCCGTTCAGCTTGAATGAATGAATGAATC
Source organism: Propithecus coquereli (assembly GCF_000956105.1). NCBI lineage: Eukaryota > Metazoa > Chordata > Mammalia > Primates > Indriidae > Propithecus > Propithecus coquereli. The sequence continues at coordinate 637,802 of NW_012151463.1, forward strand.
TGCGTCCATTCTTACCAAAGCCACAGCATCACTTTCACTCATTTCCTGCATAGGGGGGAGGAAATGACAGTGCTCGGTCCGTGCTGCCCCAAGAAGAGAAACCAAAGCCCATCAGGCCGACAACAGCGCTTTTCCCTAGTAAAAGAGGCAAATATTTAAGCATGTTTAGGAACCACGAGCGCACCAAGCGAGCAACGGCGTGGTTCTTTGTTGTCTCTTTGCAGGCCAGAAGTGTGTCCCAGCCTCTCAAATGGTTTCCCAAATCATGCAGACTGTCAGTGTTTTTGTTGTTACTCTAAATGTGTCTATTTTCAAAAAAAAAATCACTTAGTTTTCTATCTTGGCCCATAGAAAATAAGCAAATGAAAGTCTAGTTCAATGTGTTGGCTGGAATAGGCACTCCATAAGTATCCGCTGACTTTTATTGATTGGATGTGTTTAGAATGACTCCATTTCCTCTCTTAGGTTGGAAATTGGCCTATCCGATTTGTCCTGGGCTTTATAATGAAAAAATTTTAGAATCTCTTAGGCTTGTGGAGGGTTCCTTTAAGTCATCTATTTTCTTCACCGCTTTGTCCAGACCTCACCCGAAACTAATCTACCACAGTGAGTAACGGCAAAAGGGAATTTAACCTCACTCGGGATGCTTCCGGTTTGGTTTTTTTGTTTTACAGACATTAACTTATTCCTTGGGCATCTGATGTGGGACATTGCTAGGGAGGTGGCCTTGGAGAGCAGAGTGGTCGAGACGCTGGGTTTTGGGCTGGATTTCTGTCCTCTCCTGGGCGACGGACTTCACACTTCCTCTCACTGCCTTGCAGATTATAGAAGAAATTTTTAAAGTTGCCAGGCATGGTGATTTTTTTATATACTAAGAGGCTTATCCATATATTCAATTTTACAGCTTGTCTTCCATGAACATGGATACATTTTCAATTTTTCTTAACTGATGCAGTCCTGGCTTAAAGACGGTTGTGTGCCCAAGCCCCACGTCACAGCTCTGTCTGCCTCCGCCTGAGGAGGGTCGAGACTGTCTTGCGGAGGGGGCTTCACAGGCTCCGGGCCAGTTGACTCCCTTTTAAAGGGTAGAGTGGGGAGGGGGCTGGAGAGATAAAAACACCAAGGACGTGATTCTCTCGCACGCCTCAAATTCAGCAAGTTCAGAAACACGAGCCTAAATTCTCTCCTGTCCAAACCAGTCCCTGAGTGGGTGAAAGGCATGAAAGGACAGAAGGGACGGGCAGCAGGTGCGCTGTAGGATGTAATCCTTTGTCCGATTCACACACTTGCCTTCTCGACTTGCGTTTTAGGTGATGTGTGTGCCCAAGATCTTCGAATCTCAGAGGAAGAAGTGAGTGTGTTTCTGATCCCCTCCCTTGCCGTGCCTCGGCGGGAGGTGAGGAAAGGCTGGGGCTCTTGCCACTGGGGTTCTTGCCCCCGGCGTCCCAGGGGCTAGTGTGGAACGTGGCCCACGGGAGACGAACCCAGTGAAACGTGTGCAGGTAGCTTCCTCCGCAGGAAGAGTTCAGTCCCATCTTCTTTCTCACGTCATGAGTGGACTTGGTAATTACTGACTGCTCTCAAGGACCGGAGTGCTTATAAAAGGTGGTGCTGGGTTTTCTTTAGAGGGAGAATGAGGGTGCCCCCTTCTGTTGGAATTTAAGTACAGTGAGGATGTGAAGGGTGCGTATTTTCTCAGACTTCCCAGGACCGACATGCTGGTTGGTTTTGGTGCTTTGACTCTGTCACTAAAGTGACTCATTATTACTGAGTTTAGGAAGCTGAAAGGACTAATAAAAAAGGCACAGTTACTATGTGCCTGGCATGCATATTTTCCCCATTTAATTCACACAGTGAGTGTGAATTCATTATCTCTCCCACTTTATAAATGGGCATATCGAGAGGTTAAGTGACCTGGGCAGGAGACAAGGAAGGACTTGAACCCAGCATCGAACTCACTCGTAACCACCGAGCTCTGTGCCGCCCAGAGGTACAGCAGCAGTGTCTTTGCTGTTGAAAATAGTATCATAAAATATAAAAAAACCCCTAAATATATGATATTCATGGATAGGAAAACTCAAAACTGTCAGGATGTCAGTTCCTGTCAACTTTACCTATATCTCCAACGCAATCCCAATCAAAACCCTAGTAAGTTATTTTGTGGCTATCAACAAACTCATCCTAAATTTTATGTGGAGAGGCCAAAGACCCAGAATGGCCAACACAATACATATTGAAGGAGGAAGAAAAGTCAGAGGACTGGCACTATCCAACTTCAAGACTTACTATAAAGCTACAGTAATCGAGACAGGGAAAGAAGATACAAAGAGATCAAGGAACAGAATCGAGAGCCCAGAAATAAACCCATATATATAGTCAACTGATTTTTATCGAATGAGCAAAGGCAACACAATGGAGCATGATCGCCTTTTCAACAGATGGTGCTGGAACAGCTGGACATCCACAGGCAAAAAAGATGCTGGACATATACCTTAGACCCGTCACAAGAATCAACTCAAAATGGATCATAGACCTAAATGCAAAATGTGAACTATAGACCACATAGAAGAAAACATAGGAGAACATCCAGATGAACTTGGGCTTGCTAATGACTTTTCAGATGCAACACCAAAGGCAAGATCCATGAAAGAAAGAACTGATAAGCTGGACTTCGTTAAAATTTAAAACTTCTGTGAAAAACGATGACAAGAGAACGAAAAGATAAGCCACAGATTGGGAGAAGATACTTGCCAAAGATACATTTGATAAAGGATGTTATCCACAATATACAAAGAACTCTTAAAATTCAGTGATAAAAAAATGAACAACCCAATTTAAGGAACGGGAGGAAGGTCTAACAGACATTTCACCAGAGAGGATAGACAGGTGGCAAGTGAGCATATGAAAAGACGCTCCGTATCCTATGTCATTAGGGAATTGTGGATTAAAACAACAATGGGATGTTATTCCATGCTAAAAAGAAACGAGCTATCAAGTCATGAAAAGACATGGAGGACACTTAAATGCATATTGCTAAACGAGAGAAGTCAATGTGAAAGGCTGCACACTGTATGATTTTGGGGAGGGCAAAACTATGGAACACTCAGAAGTTCAGTGGTTGCCGGGGGCTTGGCGGGCAGGGAGGGATGAACAGGCGGAGCACAGAGGGTTTGTGTGGCAGTGAAATGACTCCGTGTGATGCTATAATGGTGAATACATGTTGCTATACATTCATCCAAACCCACGGAGTGTGCAACGCCGAGGGCGAACCTTAACGTCAATGAAGGCCGTGGGGTGACAGTAGATCCACAAATCATGGCAAGCGTGTGGTATAACAGAGATCAAAGAAGAGCAATAAGAGAATAGCATTTGGTCTAGCTCTTAGTAGCTCTTTGACCTCTAGGAAGGCAATTAACATTTCTGAACCTCAGTCTCCTTATCTGTAAATAATGGTGTCTGTCTAATTTTTAAGACTCTAAGGATGAGAGGAGATCATATTGATAAAACCCTGAAGAACTATAAAGCAGTCCATATGGGTGAAGTAGTAGGATAATCCATGCAGAAAAGCCACCTACATTGTTTACCAAACCAATTCCTTCTCCTCCCGGTCCCCAGTGCATCTCAGTGCTGACCTTGTTACCCGTCTGGCAGTGGGATGTGGGCAAAGTGACACAGACTCTTCCCGGCCAGGCTGAAGAAGCTTCCAGGAGGTCTCCCAAACTGACTCTGCCCCTGTTGTCAGCAAGATGGGGGGAGGCCAGTGGAGCGCTCTGCCATCCAGGGACAGAGGCAGCTGCTGGACTCAGGGGGCTGGTCCTCGGGGACAGCTGCCTAGGAGCACTGCCCAACCCGGGAATCTACACGGACCTCCACGAACAGGAAGTAAACATCTTTCTAGACTGTTTGTTCTGGAGTTTTAGTTATAAAACAAGGTTGCGGACTGTTTGTTACAGCAATTCATCTGTCCTGACCAGTACAAGCAATGTGAATTCTGTATTACACACAAACGCATAATTAAACCATTTTAACTGCCCTTTGTCAAGAAGACAATAAACTGTGAGAATCTGGTCTTTATATTTCACATGTATGATTTTCTAAGATGCCACGAAAGATATATTGGTAAAAATAGAAATTCCCAGTGGGAATTGTAAATGCAGATTCCGAGAGGGGGTGGACAAAAGAGGGTTCATTTACCTTTGCTATTGATAGATCCCTTTTCATTTGTGGGCTTTTCCCAACGTAGTAGCTGAGAATGCATTTTTATGTTTATGATCCAAAATCTTAAAAATTTAAATCACTTGGTAGACTGAGTCACTGCTTGTGATTCTGACACTCGGTTCCGACTTTATAATTTAGAAATCAGTTGAGTGCTCGAAGATTGTGGTTCGTTGTTTAGTCGGTTGATAAATTGGGTAGTTGGTGGATAAGTTGGTTAGTTGGTAGGTGAGTTAGTTAGTCGGTGGACGAGTTGAGTGGTTGATTCAGATTGTGTTGGTATCATCCGCAAATCAGAATAATTCTGTGCTCATGTTTTCATAGCTAAAAACAGATTTTGGAGCAAAGCTTATTTGTTGAGTGTTCTGAGCATCCAGTGTGTGTGTGTGTGTGTGTGTGTGTGTGTGTTTTGTGAACATGAGAGTTAATGGAATCCACTCCGAGCTTCCATTTCAAACAGGGTAAGGGCACCTGACCTTTACATTTGACACATAATCGGCACTGCTAAAAATTTCAGTTTTCAGCTGTCTATAGTAACAAAGGGAATATTGTTAGAAATGCATTCAGATAGCTTAGCATGATAAATATATCTACAAATGTGTCTATAAATAAGGTTTATTTTTTTTTAATCTAAGCATGACTTTGAAAAGAAATGGAAAAGTCAATGCTAGAAATCTCCCCGTTCCAGCATGCGTTTTATTATTAACGGCGAGCCCACGCTGGCTCAGGGAGAACGGGCATCGCCCGAGTGGGAAAGTTCACAGACTTTTCGGACGTCCAATTTCCCTCTCGGTGTCAGGGCAGGCGCTAAGAAACCAGATCCTCGCTGAGCGGCGATGGTTGAAGGGGGGAACCTGTGCCAGGTTACGCCAGCAATCGCCAGCCCCCCAGGACCCCAGCTCAGAAAATTTTGTATGTTCTCGGGAGACAAAAATGAGTGATCATCAAAGGCAGCGGAGCTCAGCAGGACTGTCACAAGCCTGAAGTTACGACGTAGACTTGCAATAGAAAATATCATCGCTACCTCTCCAGTGCATCGCCTGCAGTAATTAAAAACTTGATCCCCGCTGTTCTATCATCTCATTAGCAACGGGGCACAAGACTTTTATCCTTGTTTGTCAGGAATCAAACATACCAGAGGAACTCTGATTATAAATTGATGAAAGTAAAGTTAAACTTTTAAATAAGAGAAGTGACTGTTCACAATGTTTTTTTTAAAGCTGATTAAAGAGATCTGGGGTTTTTTTTTTTTTCCTATAAAAGTAATATCCCCGGCCAGCCTAGAACGGTAGAGGTCATTTCTAGGATCACGGCATGTGAGGCATTTTGTAAAGGGGTTTGCTTTGTGAGCCGTTCTGATTTTAAATAAATAGCAGCCCTGAAAAACGTCCTGAAAGCCCGGATACAAAGAGTGTCGTCCTTTTCCAGGCTTTTGATGAAGTTGAAACACCTTCTCCCCCTCGCAGTCCCGTGTATTATGATGCCTTTCGTTCGGGGGAACTGACTCGCCTCAGCGTTTAAAAGCCCAGGCAAGCGTTTTGCTTGTTTTAATAACTTGTTTTTCACCCAGGACAGGTGAAGGACCTGGGGCCTGTTTCAGGCAGCTCATTTCTACAGCGTTTGTTTCCAAAATGTAAATTTTCCTTCAGAATTTATGTTGTTTCCTCTGGGTCCAGAATTTAAAAGAAATGCCAGAGCCGTACCTCCTCTGTGACACTTAGTCAAATTCTGATCTATGCTGCAGAACAGTTGGGGCGTTTGGATTTGAAGAAAGAAGGACAGCTTACAGTACATTTCATTTTATTTTAAGTGCCTCTCTCCCATAACGGACTAATTGCCTATGCATTCGGAGCATCTAACAGCGGATTCTGCGAGCCGTGCCCTCTGGCAGGTGCTGGAACACCAGGAAGACTCACTTCTCTTCATACTCTAAGGAAATCTGCGTCTAAGTTGTTTGAGGAATGATAGTCAAAACAGCTTAAGAAGTGAAAAAAAATCGAAAGCTAGAGATTCTCAACCTCAGCGCTGCTGACATTCTTGGGCAGATGACTCTCTGTGGGGTGGTGGGGGCCTGCCCCGCGCACTGCGGGGGGTGTGGCAGTACCCCTGCCTCCACCTACCGGATGCCCGTAGCACCCACCTCCCACGTGACAGCCAAAAACGTCTCCAGACTTTGCCAGGTGTCCCCAGGTGTCAAAATCATCCCCGGCCAAGAGGGACTGGAACCCCGTGTAGATATTCTACTGCCCTTTGTGTGACACACCATGACTGCGAACACAGGGACACCCTGCACAGGGACACCCTGCACAGGGACACGCACTCCACTTTGATAGAAAGTGACCTCCTCTCCTAGGCGAGCAGAAGAACAGGGGTGAAAAGTTAACTTCTTTTTCTCCGTTATACCCTTTATACTGTTAAGTTGTGTGGCCTACGTGTGAATCGCCTACGCTCAGCAGACACACAGACACACGAGTGAACGGGTCATCCAGGCGGGGGGCTTTCACTGAGATAAGTAAGTGGAGAATTAATTAATTAATAAATAAGCCAAGGACACGGATGGGTAAGTCGAGACGCTACACCCAGGTGCCCTATGTCGTATTCTTTTATACAAATTGACTAACTGTTTGACTCTGGTGGTCCAAGTATAGAATTAATCAGAATTATTCCAGTAAAGACAAAAGTGTATATTTATTTAGAGGGACTTAGGTGCTTCTGGTTTTATTTTGTCATGACAAGCAACACCAACAGAACATTATGTCTTGTTTTCCACCTGACACATGAAAGTTCTCTCGGGCTCCAAAAACCAGAGGAGGAAATGGAGAAAAGAGAGACTTTCTTGAAGGGGCAGGGTTTGTGCGCATTTTATAGGTTTGAATTTATAATGCTGGCACTTGCTCTGCCCGGCACGCAGAAGCCCTCTCTTGGGGCAGCCGCCCCCATGCACCGGGGAGGGTGTGGCCAGTATCCTGTCCCCACATGGAGAGCAGCGTCCTGGTGGCCCAGTTAGTGGCACCATCGTGTTCCTGGAAGCTTCCAAAAAGCCATTAACTGTCCCTCCTCTCTTTACCTGGATTAAAAGCTGCCCACTGGTTAATGGGTACGAACACATGGTTAAAAGAACTGAGCTCGAGTGTTCGACGGCAGAGTGGGGTGACTATAGTTACCAACAAGATGTTGTATATATTTTAAAATAGCTAGAAGAGAGAACTTGAAAGGTTCACAACACATAAAAATGATAAATACTGAAGGTGAGGGATACCGAGTACCTTCATTTGATTACGCGTTCTATGCATGTAACAAAATATCACACGTAACAAAGTATCACAGGGATTTGACTCCAGAATTGGAGATAAATACTATGTATCAATTTTTAAAAGCTGATAAATATTATGTATCAAGTTGTAAAAAGCTGTAACCATTTCTACCCTCTCTACCCTTCTTAAAAGCTGCCTATGGCAGTGGCTCATGTCTGTAATCCTAGCTCTCTGGGAGGCCGAGGCGGGCGGATTGTTTGAGCTCAGGAGTTCGAGACCAGCCTGAGCAAGAGCGAGACCCT
>NW_012151463.1:646887-651407 GCF_000956105.1 Propithecus coquereli
AAAAAAAAAAAAAAAAGAAGGCATCTTAAGAAATGTGGGCTTTGGACTCTGGGTGGCACTTTTAAGGAATTTCCTAGTGAGGTGTCTTCACTTTAGAGGTGAATCGGCGTGGCCCCTGGAAATGAACCGTCCTGCCAAGGTGGCCCGTCTGCTACTGGCAGAGCCGAGTTTCCCGCCACGGTTTGCAGCTGTTCTTACGGGACCGCGCTGGCTCCCAGGTTACGTGTTGCACAACTTTATATCCTTGTAGCAACACTGCAGCTGATCCAAAGCCAGACCCAGTCATCACCACAGTGACGGTTTGTGCAGTCGGCAGCCTTTGAGGTGGGTAGAGAGAGGAGGAACCCTCACAGCTTTTTAAAATTGGTACATCAATACCACAATGAATAGGCACTTTACCTGGGAAAGCCGTGAAGTGTGCTCACGGAAGGGGGTCCGGAGGGGTCACAGCTCAGGAGCTATCATGAAGTGGTGGCAACAGCATTATCTGAAATCAGAAGACAGTGCGTCAGCGGGTGTGCGTGGGCCGGCTCATAGAAATCAGAGAACTGACGTCGTCCGCGGACGTGAGGCGCGGACACGCGTGCGTTTTGTACATGTCTTTGCCGCTCGGTTCAGCTGGGGCCAGTTTTCTGTATCCGCCTAGCATTCATGGCAGGTGAAGTTGCCCGTGAGTGAACAGGCATTTTTGAGCAAACAGGAATTTTGTGCTGAGTTCAAATTGTCCCCGAGTCATATCAATCGCCGTGGAACAAATTTGCATTTTCAAAATAAGCATTATGACAGAAATGCATGACATCCAACACGTGGGACAAAATTAAGAATAATAATGATAGCTGACATTTGTATCAGGTGGACCATATGCTGAACGTTTACATATATTACATTTTTTAAGTCTGAGCCACCTCCTTGAGGTAGGCGTGGTCATCATCACCCCATTTTACACGTGAGGAAACCAAGGCACAAAGAGGTTGGTGGGATGGAACTGGGATTCGATGCCAGGGATTTTATCTCCGGAATCGGCACCCCGCTGCGGACAGCAGCAGCCGCGTGCAAAGGCCCGGGGGTCGCCGTGTGCTGCAGGCCGAGCCCCGCGTGCGTCCTCAGTGAGCTGTCACCGTGACGGCAGCTACCAACCCCCGGCGCCTCAGCCTTCGCGGGGCTTCGACACGGGGGAGAAGGGACGTGATAAGCTTATCACTCAGCCTCTCCTCTGCTCAGGACACGCCGGCCGGAGTAGCCAGTCCGGTTCCGGCTCCACACTTCTGAGGGGAGGGTGTAAATAACCCGGGTTTAAGGAGATATAAATACACCCGTGTTCAAAGCAGCGTGAGCGAGAGGGTGAAGGAATTTAAAGTCCTGCCAGACGAGAAGCTCAGGAGGAACTTAGGATATTTAGAAGAGAAAAGCAGCCATACGAGAGCTTCCTCGAAATTTTTGAAAGGTTAGAACACGTCAAGACTATTAGATTTCTCTGTTTTTTTTTTTAATGTTTTGTTTTTTCCCTGTGTGAACCCATGGAGTAGAAAAGCATAGATGAAATAATAGCTCATGTTTATTGAGCACTTAGTCAAGACACTGCCTGTGTATCACCTGGGTTGCTCCTGGCAACAGCCCCGTGATGTGGGCTCTGACGTTCATCCCCATCATACGGTGGGGGACATCGAGGCCACCGAGATCAGGGGATTTGCCCAAGTGGCAGAGCAGGGATTTGAACCCAGGAAGTTTGATTTCAAAATTTGTATTCATTGCCCTCAAGCAGAAGAAAGCACAGGGAGACCAATTTGGACTCCATATAAGGGAGGATGTTCTAGAAATCAGAAGTGCTCTGAGTTAGACTACGCAGCCTCTGAAATAGTGAATACCTGACCTCTTGTTGGGGACACGTAAGGAGGAGCAAGAACAGGCTGGATAAGGTGAGCTTTGAAGGTTTCCTCTAAAACTGGCTTTCCACGGTTCCAACAGGGAGTAGACCATACACAGTTCTAACAAAATAAATTTTAAAACCAACAAACAAGCACAGCAGCCCAGGGACCAAGATAGCTTCTTTAATGCCTTCATTCCCCAGATATTATGCGTAGGGTTTTGTAGTGAGTTAATCTGCATTAAAAGGAAGATCGGTTTCCATTTTGAGAGGTGTAACTTCATTAAGTGTGGCTCTGTAAAGTAAATATATTAACAGAATCTAAAACGCAGAGAATATCAAATGTATGTTTAAAATATCTTTGCCCTGTGGAATCTTGCAGATATCAGGGAAGGATCTTTAAAACAGTCCTTCCCATCCTAACAAAAACACTCCCGCCCTAGTTTCCCTTGGGCCACCCCACCACCTCTGCTCCGCCCTTCGCCGTTAACTCCTGAGGAAGTTGTGTAGATTCCCCTCCTCCAGGCGAGACGCGAGCTCTGGCTTCCTCCCCACGCACACGCTCTCCAGGTCACGAGCCCAGCACTGGCCTCAGACCCCCCCATCTCCGCCCGCTGTGTAGCCTGGAGCCACCCCTCCGCTCTTAGGTGCCCTGTTGCTGAGGTTTTGTCCCGCATCCTCTAACCTCTCTGCCACTCACTCCTACTTTTCAGTTTTCTTCCACCATCTTCTGGCAGTTGTCTGTCTTCACTGTCTGGGCATTTTTATCTTCTCTTATTCTGCACTCTCCCATCTCTGTGTCTTTTGAGTGTTATTCTTCCTCTTCTGTCAGCCTTTCAATGATGGGTATTCCTGGGTCTTCTTCTGTTTTCGCTCTAGCAATGGCACCCTCTGGTCTCCTCCAATGGCCTCGAACTCCACCCGTTTGGGGATGACTCAGACCTCGGGTCCGTGTATCTCTGAGCTGCAGGGCTGTGTGTCCAGCTGAGAGCTGTGCACCTTCTCTTAGGTACCTCCAGGTATCTTAGAGCAACAAGTTCGGGGTGGAGCCCGTGACTTCCCTCCACCGGCAATCTGCAGACCACCCTCCGCCTTCCCCTCCCCCCAACCAAGCGTCTGGTTCCATCTGTTCTCCCACCCGGACGCCTCCCAGCCAGGACACGTGTTCCAGCCTCCTCACCGTTGTGTGTTCAGAACCTCCTCCGTCCTTCACCATCTGCCTCCTGCTCCTCTCCCTAAGGTCACAGTTGCCATCAGACCCTCATCATCTTCACTCCCAATATGTGCATCTTTCTTCAGTCCCTGGAACTAGCTCTTCTCACCTGCACACCTGCTTTTGCGCATGTGGCTTCCTCCGTCTGGAGCAGGTGAAGTCTGGCTAGTTCCTATTCCTTCCTCAGGTACCAGGTTAGAGGTCATCTCTATGGTGAATCTTCCCAACCTCCCAATAAGATGATCTCTATACTCCCATGACACCCCATGACACCCCGTTCTTTCCCCAATAAAAAGAATTTGATATAGGACCTTCTTATCTCTTATCCCTGTCTATTCATTTGTATGTCCCCTATGATTGTTAATTTCACGAGAACAGAGACAGTTTTATGTCTAGCACAGCGCAGATTCTCAATAAGTGTTTGTTGAATGAATATGAAAAATTGAGATGCTGTGCTGTCTTTGTCCAGCCAACCAGCCTTTGCCTACTGCGAGCTGTTGCACACAACTTCACGGATTCATAAATAGAAGCCACAACCTTCCACAGTTTGGGCATAAAACTAGTCTTTTGTAAGGATAAATTTGCCATGTGTCTTAGAAACTTGGTCTTAGAGTTGCAAGATTTGGGGTTCATTAGTTTTGCATTTTAGATTTGTTTTTATGGAACACATCTCGAGACTTCATGATGGTGTGTTCATTGACAAGTTGTTTAAAAGTAATTACATCCCAGAAAGTTTATTTTCTAAAACCATTAATCAGCTGAATGTATTCACAGCTTAACAAAGTGGAAACAAACCTATTTATAATTACAAAGGACTTTTCGATTTAAAAGAAAGGAGTTCGCAGCCTCAATTTTTAGCCAAAAAAAAAAAAATTTGCATGTGCTAAAAATCTTAAAAATATAGTACTAATACAAGACAGGTGGAAAAGATATAAATGTATTTGCTATTGCTGAACTGTATACTTAAAAATGGCAAAGACAGTAAATTATATGTGCATATTTTACCTCAATAAAAAATAAATTGAAGAGACATAGGTGGACTATCTTGGTATTTTAGTCAACGAACAGCTTCCTTTTAGAACTGGATGACGTAAAATGCCCTTTCACCGGCGGGGAACGCCGGCGAGATAAACTCCTCAGCAGCAGCGCGGCTCTCCAGGTTAGCGTGGTTTTAGTCGACAAAGAAAACTGAGCTATGACTTCGTGTCACGGGCGGTCGCTGCACTGAACAGCTCCTTTGTAGATGTAATAAAACGGAAGACAGTTCAAGCACCTGGAGAGTTCCACATCTAAGACAGCAGCCCCCGTAAGACTGGATCTAACTTCCCTATTACAATGGAGCAGAAACACATGAGCCACGATTCTGTTTGAAACATTGGATCGTTTTCCTTTGAGTCCACCCTCTCCAAGCCGCCCCTGCTCTCTGGTGCTACTTGAACGCAA